>NW_012114710.1:2565653-2566309 GCF_000951035.1 Colobus angolensis palliatus
AAAAAAAAAAAAAAAAAAAGTGAGAAGGGATTGAACTTGATGAAGCCAGTGATATTCATCTTTGTATATCCAGTGCCAGCTATAATTTCTAGTATAAGGAATGAGCTAAAATAATATTTACTAATTGAGTTAAATTTATGTTTCCTCTTTTACATTCTAATGAAATCTCCATCTTTTGGCTTTAGAACCACATTTCTAGTGACCATTTTAACGCATACTGGACTTCTAGACAACGATTCCATAAGTACTTTGTACAAAATATAGCAAAAGTATATATAATGCTAAATAAAATAAATTAGAAAATTGAACATGATAATAATTCATTCCACAAATATTTATTGTTCTTTCCCACACTTTGCTTTTTTCCTGGACCAAGAGATCTGGATAAGAATATAGATTTTATTTTATTTATTTATATTTGTTTGTTTTTTTTTTTGAGTCAGAGTTTTGCTCTGTCACTCAGGCTGGAGTGCAGTGGCGCAATCTCGGCTCACTGCAACCTCCGCCTCCCAGGTTCAAGGGATTCTTGTGCCTCAGCCTCCCAGGTAGCTGGGATTACAGGCATGTGCTTCCATGGCCGGCTAATTTTTTGTATTTTTTTTTTTTTTTTTTTTGAGACGGAGTCTCGCTCTGTCGCCCAGGCTGGAGTGCAGTGG
>NW_012114710.1:2567509-2570112 GCF_000951035.1 Colobus angolensis palliatus
TTCTTTCTTTCTCTCCTTCCTTCCTTCCTTCCTTCCTTCCTTCCTTCCTTCCTTCCTTCCTTCCTTCCTTCCTTCCTTCCCTCCCTTCTTCGTCTTTCTCTTTCTTTTTTTTGACAGTGTCACACTGTTACCCAGTCGGAAGTGCAGTGGTGCAATCTTGGCTCACTGCAACCTCTGCCTCCCAGATTCAAACAATTCTCCTGCCTCAGCCTCCCGAGTAGCTGGGATGACAGGTGCATGCCATCATGCCATCTAATTTTTGTATTTTTAGTAGAGATGGGTTTTCGCCATGTTGGCCAGGCTGGTCTTGAACTCCTGACTTCAAGTGATCTGCCTCCCTTGGCCTCTCAAAATGCTGGGATTATAGGTGTGAGCCATTGCGCCCAGCCCTTTTGAGTTTCTGATGAGCCTTTCCAAAGGAGTCAATCAGATACGCATTTATCTCAGTGAGCAGAGGGGTGACTTCAAATAGAATGGGAGGCAGGTTTGCCCTAAGTAGCTCCCATCTTGACTTTTCACTTTAGCTTAGTGATTTTGAGGCCCCAAGATTTATTTTCCTTTTACAAAGGCTTTCCATGAGTATTCCTCTTGCTTCCTCCCACTTCCTCCTGTAGAATCCATTTCTCTAATCATTTCCATGCCCTTCCCAACATGCATCAACACCTTCAAGGCCATATTAGAAGGAAGCAGGGAGAGAAGTCCAGTTTCCTTTGGCAGTTAGCTGAAAAACAGGCTGCTTGTCTACTTAATGAGCATGGGAAATGGGAATCTGAGGACAGAGATAATCATTTTGTTACAAAAATGCTCCAAGCGAGAGCCACTATAAGGTCATGGAGACAAGGATATAGGTTGGCCCAAGGCTGTAGGCACAAGAGACCCACAGGACAGAGGTGAAAGTTGGTCCCACGCTAACGCATTTTGAGAACAGAAATGAAGGCAAGGTTAGGCATTCACGGAAAGACCGCTTCATTCCAGAACCCCAAGGATGGACAGGGGGCCCACTGTTCACTTCAGTATCTCCTCAGTTCTCAAGTGGGTAATTGTGATGAGATGGGACCAAGGTTAAGAGTACACAGTAAGACTGGTTCATTCCAGAACCCGAAGGATGAGTAGGTGACACTATTCAGGATAACAGGAAAATAAGAGGGGACATCTTTTTTTCCTTTTTTCCTCCTCTGTTCTCTCTTTGCAGGTGGGTAGTCACATCTCCATATCACAGGACATGCCTCTCAGATGCATTCCCAAAAACCAGGAAAAGTTTGATTCCCCCAAACCTTAAAATTAAAAAAAAACAACTAATTTTCCTTTGGAATACTGTTTGGCCTAAAAATAGACTGGGAGAAAATTACAAAAGTCAGCCTTAGAACTCCATGCCCTTATGCAGGAAATCTTCAAGTTTACCTCCGCAGTTTTTATAAACATGTCCAACAATGAGGACAGGGCTAAAAAGAGGAGGGACCAGAGGTAGACTCAACTATTGGCTGCTTCACAAGCTCTCCAGCCCCCTCCAGGCTGCCCTCAGAATACCCTCCCAGGTCACTGCCATTGGTGCAGGAAGCCAGGCACTAGAAGGCAAACTGCCCCAATGGGGTAAATGGGAAAAAAACCCCACATGGCTTGCCCCCTCTGCTACAAGCTTGGGCACTGGAAACAGGACTGCCCTGAGGGCCTAACAGTCCCTGGGGCAGAATCCCAACCCCTGATGACCTCGAGCTGAAGTGGCTCTCTGCTCTGGCTGACTTCCAAATCAGACATCACCATCAAAAAAAGAAAGCCAAGGGAAACTCTGGAGGCAGCAAGTAAAATGATAAATTCCTCTTTTGGGTTCAAGAGCTGCCTACGGCCAGGTGTGGTGGCTCACGCCTGTAATCCCAGCACTTTGAGAGGCTGAGGCGGGTGGATCACCTGAGGTCAGGAGTTCAACAACAGCCTGACCAACATGGCGAAACCCTGTCTCTACTAAAAATACAAAAATTAGTTGGGCATAGTGGCACGTGCCTGAAATCCCAGCTACTCTGGAGGCTGAGACCGGAGAACCACTTGAACTTGGGAGGCAGAGGTTTGATGAGCTGAGACTGCACTATTGCGCTCCAGCCTGGGCAATAAGAGTGAAACTCTATCTCAGAAAAAAAAAAAAAAAAAAAAAAAGCTGCCTACTCTGTGTGCTAATCTTCTCTGAGCAACTCTCCTCCAAATCCTTTTGGGTAATGGGGGCAAATGGTGCCCTTTCCCTCCAAAAGAAAAGATTCACACCCCTTTGGGTCAAGATGGTGCCTGCTTAATATTTACCTGACCTCTAAATTCATGTTTCCTTCTAATAGCCCTATTACTCCTGGGAAATCTACCTAAATCTTTAACCAATAATTTCAACCTAAATAGTTCTACTTCAGAGGTTTGGAAATAGCCCACACTTATTCAGACAAGTTCTAGGAAAAAAAAAAAAAAATCGAATCGAGCAATCTCTTGAGCAGGGGATAACTTCTACCGTATATAGATAACCTCCTTATCTGCTCCCCTTCACAACAGAAATTGCACAGCAACATGCAGTGAAACCATAACCTCCCAACAGAAGGAAATTACTATATCTCATGAAGCAATTGTTT
>NW_012114710.1:2570162-2609590 GCF_000951035.1 Colobus angolensis palliatus
AGTCTCACTCTGTCACCCAGGCTGGAGTGCAGTGGCACGATCTTGGCTCACTGCAACCTCCACCTCCCAGGTTCAAGCAATTCTCCCACCTCAACCTCCCGAGTAGCTGGGACTGCAGGTGCATACCACCATGCCCAGCTAATTTTTGTATTTTTAGTAGAGACGGGGTTTCACCATGTTGGCCAGGCTGGGTCTCAAACTCCTGACCTCAAGTGATCTGCCCACCTTGGCCTCCCAAAGTGCTGGGATTACAGTCGTGAGCCACTGCACCTGGTCAGAAAATAACTCTTGTCTACTTTAAAGGTTATAAAGGTAAAGGTATTTTTGGTAAGGAACATTATAAAGAAAAGATATTTTGTGTGAGAGAGGATCTTGTATGATGCATTCTTGTCCTAAAGTAAAATGACTAGTTGTTTAAATGGGGGAGATGTTTGGGATACGTCAGAGGGTCCAGGCATGTCATGGATGGTCTATGTAAGTTGTGAGGAGATTTGTGAAAGGGAATTTATTTAAAATGTAGTTTTAAAGGGCATTAGGCCTGCTAATGCTTCATAAACTGCTACTATGACTCTTAACTGTGCAACTTGCCTGCTTTAAAGCTAGGTAAGGCCTGGGGACATACAAAATTAGCCATGCCCCCTAGCTATGCTGTAAAGAGTCAGACCTTATCTGCACTTCTGTCTAGCGTCCTAGGCTCCACATCTGGTACCTAGCAGGTTTTTAATCAAAAGTAAAAGTTGCTAAGCATTAACAATGTAACATGTACTTGAGAGTATTGCAAAAACAGTTTTACATGTAAGATGTGTAGGGAAAGTAGAATGTATTTTGGTAAAAGAGTATACGAAGGCATGGGAATGTGGATTTTTTGCCTAGTTTAGAAGGCTAAATGATTGTTTTAAGTTAGAAAAAAGCTGAAGGTTTAAGCAAGTTGTGGAAGGTTTGTGAAAGATTAATCTTGTAAAAGAAATTCTGTGTAAACATATTGGCTAAAAGTAAAGAGGTATTATTCAGTTTATCTGTAAATTAAACATTTGGATAAAAGCACAACAGAGTTTTATTAGAATATTGATCTGGTCTTAAACAAAAAAACTAAAAAATTATAAAATGTTTACGAGAATCTTACTTCATGGTCAAACTGATTAAGATTAGAGAGATTTGTCTATTAAGAACTGGGTTTGACATCAATAGTATTATACACTGATGCAAAGTAGGTCTCTGTTTCTTGTAATCAAGCCATCCTAAATTGAAACAACTACTTACAAAGTGTTCCTATAAGCTCAGTGGGACATGTCAATCAAATAAAACATGATAATGATCTTAAATGAACCAACAATAGTGTTGCAGAAATAAAATACAAATATAAGAAAGATGGCCAGGCACAGTGGCTCATGCCTGTAATCCCACACATTGAGGGGTCGAGGCAGGAGGATCCTTTCAGGCCAGGAGTTTCAGACTAGCCATGGCAACATAGCAAGACCCTGTCTTTACAAAATTAAAACTTAAAAAATTAGCCAGGCATGGTAGTGCATGCCTGTAGTCCTGGCTACTCTGGAGGCTGAGGAGGGAGGATAGCTTGAGCCCAGGTATGCAAAGCTGCAGTGAACCATGACCACACCATTGTACTACAGCCTGGCTGACAGAATGAGGCCCCATCTCAAAAAAAAAAAAAAAAGAAATTAAAGAAATAAGAGGAGACTAGAAGCAAAGAGTTCATTATAAAAGTTATTAAAATAATTCATAGGAGGGGGTTAAAAGTCTGAATTTTGGCAGTGGAAATGGAAAAGAAAGGAATGAGAAGAGACATTAACAGGAAAGTAGTTATGAAATTTTGGTTACATAATGGTCTCTAATGATTACCATGAGAGCCTGAAACTCAGTGTTTACTGGTTATCTGACAGTCTAAAATTCTAGTTCACATCAATGACAGAAATAAAGGGTGAACAAGATCATGAGTTGAAAAAGTGGGGGAAACCCCAGACATTGCATGGTTTTAGGCTTTAGCCCTACCACTCTCACGTGCCTCCCGTCTAGGAGAGCCATTAGTGTCTCAGGATGTCATATAATTGAACTCATACTGTATGTAGCCTTTACAGATTGGCTTATTTTACTTAGAAACATGAATCAAAGTTTTTTCCATGTCTTTTTATGGCTTAATACCTTCTTTCTTTTTAGTTTTGAGTAATATTCTATTATCTAGATATAACAGTTTATTTTTCCATTCACTTACTGAAGAACATTTCTGTTGCTTCCAAGTTTTGGCAATTATGAATAAAGCTGCTATAAACATCCATCTGCAGGTTTTATGTGGATAGGCGTTTTCAATTCCTGTGGGTAAATACTAATAAGCATGAATACTGGATTGTATAGTAAGAGTATGTTTAATTTTGTAAGAAACTGCCAAATTGTCTTCCAAAATGGTTGTACCATTTTGTGTTTCCACCAGCAATTAATAAGAGCTCCTGTTGCCCCACATCCTCACCAATATTTGGTGTTGCCAGTGTTTCTTACAACATCCTTGTAAAAGCAGCTAGCAAAGTTTTGCTTGGGTTTTTTTTTTTTTTTTTTTCCCATAGGGTCTTGCTCTGTCACCCAGGTTGCACCACAGGTGCATCATGCCACCATGACTATTTTTTTCTTTTTTCTCTTTCTTTTTCTTTTCTTTTCTTTTTTTTTTTTTTGAGACAGTCTCACTCTGTCACCCAGGCTGGAGTGCAATGGTGTGATCTTGCTCACTGCAACCTCTACCTCCCAGATTCAAGTGATTCTCCTGCCTCAGCCTCCTGAGTAGCTGGGATTACAGACCTGCACCACCACACCCGGCTAATTTTGTATTTCTAGGAGAGAGGGGGTTTCACCATGTTGGCCAGGCTGGTCTCGAATGCCTGACCTGACAAGATCCACCCGCCTGAGCCTCCCAAAGTGTTGGGATTACAGATGTGAGCCACCGTGCCCAGTGTATTATTATTATTATTATTATTTTGGTAAATAAAACGGGGTCTTGTTTTGTTGCCTATTGCCCAGGCTGGTCTTCAACTCCTGGGCTCAAGTGATCCTCCCACGTCATCCTGCCAAAGTGCTGGGATTACAGCCATGAGCCACTGCATCTGGCTGCTGTTTTAACCTAAGAAGTGAAGAAATTCTTTACCTAAGGAAATCCTAAAACCACTCACTAAGTAGTAGAATTAAAATGGGATAAGGCACCAAGCTTGATCAGTCAGTAATAAAGCTATAGGGCCCATGATCTGGCAGTGATGCAGCAATTCCAGTTTATAGTAAAGATCAGAAAGAATAGATGACCTTATGAAACTATAAGTTTGTATAACAGGTTTAGCAATTAATAATTAATAAAGTAGACTCTTCCCCTCCAGTCTGCAATGGACTCCCCAGCAGGTGGCAGTAGATTACAACTGGGCCTTGAAATTGCCTGAGATTTTCATTTCTGGCCTTGTACTAATAAAACATTTGCCTGGCATCTAAATGTTCTTTTCTTTTCTTCTTCTCTCTTTTTTTTTTTTTAAGACGAAGTCTCCCTCTCTTGCCCAGGCTGGAGTGTAGTGATGAGATCATAGTTCACTGCAGCTCAAGTAATCCTCCCCACTCAGCATCCTAAGTAGCTGGGACTACAGGTGTGCACCACTGCACTTGGCTAATGTGTTTTTTTTTGGAGAAATGAGGTCTCACTATAAAGTTTCAACATGACTTTTGAAAGCCTCATTTCCCTTTTTTTTTTTTTTTTTAGATGGAGTCTTGCTTTGTTGCCCAGGCTGGAGTGCAGTGGTGCAATCTCGGCTCACTGCAACCTCTGCCTCTCGGGTTCAAGTAGATTCTCCTGCCTCAGCCTGCCGAGTAGCTGGGACTATAGGCCTGTGCCACTGGGCCCGGCTAATTTTTTTTTTTTTTTTGTATTTTTAGTAGAGACGGCGTTTCGTCATGTTGGCCAGGCTGGTCTGCAACTCCTGACCTTAGGCAATCCGCCCACCTTGGCCTCCCAAAGTGCTGGGATTACAGGTGTGAACCACAGCACCTGGCTGAAAGCCTCATTTCTTAAAAGAAAATTAACAATGAACTTCATTAAAATAGCTGAATTTTTAAGCTCATCATCTTGTTTACCATTTATTTCTGTCATGGGTATGGACCAGAATTTTAGAGTGTCAAATAATCAGTAAATATCAAGTTCTACATGCTCATGCTAATCATTAGATACCATTATTTAACCAAAATTTCATAACTTTTTTCCTTATAATGTGTATTCTCACTCCTTTCTTTTCCATTTCCACCGTCAAAAATCCAAATCCAGACTTTTAGCTCCCTCCTATGAATTATCTTTTTTTTTTTTGTAAGACGAAGTCTCGCTCTGCCGCTGAGTGCAGGGGCACGGTCTCTGTGCAGGGGCACGGTCTCCGCCGTTGTCTTGCCTCAGACTCCTGAGTAGCTGGGACTACAGGCGCCTGGCTAACTTTTTGCATTTTTAGTAGAGACGGGGTTTCACCGTTGTTAGCCAGGATGGTCTATATTTCCTGACCTCCAGATCTGCCCGCCTCGGCCTCCCAAAGTGCTGGGATTACAGGCGTGAGCCACTGCGCCCGGCCGAATTATTTTAGTAACTTTTCTAATGCTCTCTGCTTCTAGTCTCTTATTTCAATTAGCTGTAAACACCATGGGAAGAGTAAACTTTCTGATAAATATTTTCTTTTATTCTTCTTTCAAAATAGTCAATGCTCAGTTTCCTTTTTTAAACAAAATTTATTTAATTAATTTTGAGGTGGAGTCTCTCTGTCTCCCTGGCTGGAGGGCAGTGGCATGATCTTGGCTCACTGCAACCTCCGCCTCCCAGGTTCAAGCGATTTTTCTGCCTCAGCCTCCCAAGTAGGTGGGTTTACACGTGTGTGCCACCATGCCTGGCTGAGTTTTGTATTTTTAGTAGAGATGGGGTTTTGTCATGTTGGCCAGACTGGTCTCAAACTCCTAACCTCAGGTGATCTGCCCGTCTCGGCCTCCCAAAGTGTTGGGATTACAGGCATGAGCCACCACGCCTGGCCTCTTTATTTCTTTTTAGTTTCTGTTTTTGAGACAAAGTCTCACTCTGTCACCCAGGCTGGAGTGCAGTGGCACGATCTTGGCTCACTGCAACCTCCACCTCCCAGGTTCAAGCAATTCTCCCACCTCAACCTCCCGAGTAGCTGGGACTGCAGGTGCATACCACCATGCCCAGCTAATTTTTGTATTATTTGGTAGAGACAGGGTTTCACCACGTTGTCCAGGCTGGTCTTGAAATCCTGACCTCAAGTGATCTGCCCATCTCAGCCTCCCAAAGTAAGGGGATTATGGGCGTGAGCCACCATGCCTGGCCAGTGCTCAGTTTCAATTCTTCAGTTCACTCCCAGGTCACAAGACAAATTCCACAGTGGAATTAAAGGCTTTCCTCCATCTGACCTCAACTGACCTCTTCCATTTTGTCTTTAGTGCCTTCATTTAAAGTCATCCACTCACTGAACATATAGTCTTTCTGCCTTGGCTCAAATTGGTATACTCTTGAATGTGTTGAACTCTCTCTCCTCTTCTCTGACCATCTTAATTCTTATATATCCTTCAGAAACTATCTAGTTCAAACTCTTTTTCCAGGCTGGGCAAGATGGCTTTTGCATATAATCCCAGCACTTTTGGAAGCTGAGGCGGGTGGATCGCTTGAGCTCAGTAGTCGGAGACCAACCTAGGCAACATGGCGAGACTCCATCTCTACAAAAAAATACAAAAATTAGCCAGGTGTATGGCTGTACCAGCAGTCCCAGATACTTGGAAGGCTGATGTGTGAGGATCACTTGAGCCTGGGCAATCACGGGGGCAGTGAGCTGGGATCACACCACTGCCCTCCAGCCTAGGCAACAGAGTGAGACCCTGTCTCAAAAAACAATCACCAAGCAACCATAAAAAAACACCCCACACACAAAAACAACAAATTCCATTTCCATAAGGAGTCACTGATCATCCCAATTCTCATTTATTCACTCATTCAACAAATACATAGAGAAAGCCTATCATATCCAGCTACTGTTAGGCAAGGGAATACAACCATGAAAATGATGTAGTCTCTTCCTTCAAAGGGTCTGCAGTTTCTGGAGGAAAGGTTAATTATAATACAAAAATAAGTGACATGATAAAATATACAATAATAGTACAGGAACCTCTATCTCCTATTGGGTGTGGTGAACAGGAAAGTTTTTCCAAGTCCTGAAAGATGAATAGAGTTAGCTGGCAAAGAGGAGACAAGGGTATTTCAAAATGAGGAAAAGAACACGATTAGAAGCAGAGAAGCAGAAGAAAGCACTTTGAAGCCGGTGCGGTGGCTCACGCCTGCTAATCCCAGGACTTTGGGAGGCCAAGGCAGGCGGATCACTAGGTCAGGAGATCGAGACCATCCTGGCTAATACAGTGAAACCCCGTCTCTACTAAAAATACAAAAAATTAGCCAGGCATGGTGGCAGGCACCTGTTGTCCCAGCTACTCGGGAGGCTGAGGCAGGAGAATGGCATGAACCCGGGAGGCAGAGCTTGCAGTGAGCTGAGATCGCGCCACTGCACTCCAGCCTGGGTGACAGAGCGAGACTGCGTCTCAAAAACCAAAAACAAAAACAAAAAACTTTGAATCTGAAGACCAAAATTAAAGCAAAATAAAACACTCAAGTATTCTAAACACTTAAGAAGTTTCTAAATGCACACTCTTAAACTCTGTACTTAAGCTGGGCAATGAGTTGGTTAAA
Organism: Colobus angolensis palliatus; assembly: GCF_000951035.1. Lineage (NCBI taxonomy): Eukaryota > Metazoa > Chordata > Mammalia > Primates > Cercopithecidae > Colobus > Colobus angolensis. The sequence continues at coordinate 2,576,920 of NW_012114710.1, forward strand.
TCTGTATTTTGTTCGTATTTTTTTAGAGACAAGGTCTCACTCTGTTGCCCAGGCTGCAGTGCAGTGGTGTGATTATGGCTCACAGCAGCCTTGAACTCTTCGGCTCAAGTGATCCTCCCTCCTTAGCCTCCGGAGTAGTTGGGACCACAGGTACACACCATTGTGCCTGGCTAATTTTTAAATTTTTTTTTCTTTTTTTTTTTTTTTTTATAGAGACAGGGCCTTGCTATGTTGCCATGGCTGGTCTCAAACTGCCTGGGCCCCTCAAGGTGCTGGGATTACAAGCATGAGCCACTGTGCCTGGCTATCTTTCTGATATTTGTATTTTATCTCTGCAACACTATTGTTGGTTCATTTAAGATCATTATCATATTTCATTTGGTTGAAATGTCCCACTGAGCCCACAGGAATACTTTCTAAGTAATTGTTTCAATTTAGAATGGTTTGATTGCAAGAAACAGACTTGAGGGTTTACAACAATGAACATTAATCTCAAACAAGATCAGTAACATGGTTGGGCCTCCCTCAGTGAACCTGCTTCTGGACTCAGGGCAGCTTTGTCATCTCAGTATAGGTGATCATCAACAGTCATTCTTGTCTAGTCCTTTGTCATTAATTTGGCTCAGCTCCATTCCATGTATCTATATCCTCTGTACTACTACCAGCTGGTAATTTCACTCGAGCCTCTCATTGTTCATTCAGGCCACACATCAGAAGTTGCTGGCCAATTGAGAGCTCCTCCCCACCTTGTGCCAGCTGACTATTCTTGGCCAAATTAGCTGGAGATGGGAGACCAGGTGAAGTCCACTGCACAACCTGCAGAAGATTTACATAGGAGTAGACTCCCAGATACAGGAGGGAAAGTGGATCCAGAGAGAGAGAGAGAGGGAGAAAGAAAGAGGGAGAGAGAAGAGACAGAGAGGAGAGCCCTATTAATATTTGCTCATCAAGTAACATAAAGTTCTTATGTAAAAGCAACTTTTTAGACAGCTCACTTCATGCTACTGGCCATCTTCAAATCTACCTAACCTTTGTATTTATGCTTAAAAATTTTTTTTTAAAGAAAGAATAATCCAGCCAGGCGTAGTGGCTCATGCCTGTAATCCCAAAGTTTTGGGAGGCTGTGGTGGGAGATCGCTTAAGCCCAGGAGTTCAAGACCAGCCTGGGCAACATAGTGAGACCCGTCTTTACACATACACACACACAAACACACACACACACAGATTAGCCAAATGTGGTGGTATGTGCCTGTAGTCCTAGTTATTAGGGAAGCTGAGGTGGGAGGATTACTTCAGACTAGGAATTCAAGGTTACGGTGAGCTCTGATTGTGCCTCTGCACTCCAACCTGAGCAACAGAATGAGACCTTGTCTCTCTCTTAAAAAAAGAAGAAAAAAAGAAAATAATTCATAAGGCTTATGTCACTAGTCTTCAAGAGTATAGAAATAAAGTGAAGAGCAAGTTTAGATTAAGCTACAATTGCTTCTAATTAAGACCTAAAAGTTACAGAAGTTTCTTTTCTGTGTATTTCTCAGAGTTTATTAATTTATTATTTCAGAGGTGAGGTCTCATTCTGTGGCCCAGGCTGGAAAAGGTTTATATTATGCCCCAACATGCATGGTTAAGCTCTAAGAGGGAGATAGGGTTTGCAGCACTTCCCAAAAGATTTTTGATCACAGAAACCTTTTTTTTCTGTGGGGCTTCTTGAGGGAACATGATTTGAGACAGTCTAGATCTGCTGAATATGGTACCGCAATTACATAAAGAGAAAAGGCCATGTGTAAGGCGTATGGTCCGCATACTACGGGATGCATCCACTGGATGGTGGAACTGAACCACAGAGCTTTGCCTGTCTTTGAAATAGATGGGATCCCAGAAAGGTGTGTTCATGACTTTCTGAAAAAACATTTGGAAAATAGCTGGGGTCATTCAATCTTTCAGAACAACTGGCACTAATGGGTATGCTTACTTTGAGATATATCTGTATATAATAGTTTATAGTCTGTTTCTTAAATCTGTAGGTAATCTCTGGACTACATACTGAAGAATGATATGGAAGTGTCACAGCAAACCCTTGGCCATAGAAAATTATAATCAAGTCTTATAGAAAAAGGGGGCAGCTGTTACTTTTGATTGGTGCCTTCAGAGAGGCAGGCAAATGGAGGCCCATTGTGTTCCTGATGCCGGATGAATGTCTTGCAGCTGGCAGTCTGCCGGACTCCCAAATCAGTTGTTCTTTTCCAAGAGAACTGTTGATGTACTCGGTCTCAGGAGAAGTTAAAATGCTTGGCAGTTCACTCAGACCTTCCTCTTGCTCTGTATACTTGTGTAAATGTCAGTCATCTTGAAAGGGAGCTCATCTGTTATCAACATTGGAATTGTGGGCTGGTTACATTTCTCCCACCACCTTTGTCTTTTTTCTCAAGTTGTTCCTGGCAAGTATTCAGACTTTTATAACTTGCTTTTCACACTGAAGACAAATTTTGTTTTTCTTCAAATTGCTCTTTTCACTGTCAGGTGCTGGAAATCAAAGAAGGAAAGATACAGTAGCTGGTAAAATAGCAGTAGCTACTATGGGCTGGTTACAGAGCACCGTCCTGGGAGACTTTATAATCTGATGAGCAAGAGAGACAAAAATGAAAGAACAAAAACAGAAAAGTACAATATAAGCATTTGACATATAAATTATGTGCAATATATAATTCTATATGGGATCTGAAATAGAACAAATAAATTAATTTGTTCAATAAGTATTTTTGAGTGTTTAGTATGTGCCATGTACTAGGAATATATTAATGAACAAGATACAATCACTACATGGGAAGCAGCTCAGAGGCTAGAATAGGGACACTGACCTCTTCTAGCCACAAACAAGTTGGGTACTACAGCTTAAGCTGTGGAATATACTCTCACAAATGAGAGAATATCAAGTCTACTGAGGGGTAGGAGGAGCCACTGGGGGGAAGTAGGTACATATCTACCATATTTGGTTTAAGCATTTATTTGCTGATGGATATTTGAATTGTTTGTACCTTTTTGGCCATTGTAAATAGTGCTGCTATGAATATGCGCATATGAGTATTTGTTTAAATACCTACTTTCAGGCTGGCACAGTGGCTCACACCTGTAATCCCAGCATTTTGGAAGGCCATGTCAGGAGGACTGCTGAGGTTAGGAGTTAAGGACAAGCTTGAGCAACATAGTGAGACCCCCCCCCACCCACACACACACCCATTCTAAACAATTTAAAAAATTAGTAAGACATGGTGGCATGTGCCTGTAGTCCCAGCTACACAAGAGGCTTAGGTGGGAGGATCGCCTGAGCCCAGAAGTTCAAGGCTGCAGTGAACTATGATAATACCACTGAACCCCAGCCTGGGCAACAGAGCAAGATCCTGCCTCATTTAATAAATAAATACCCATTTTCGAGTCTTTTAATATATACCTAGCAGTTGGACTTGGGGTTATATGGTAATTCTATGCTTAACTTTTTGAGGAACCATCACACTGCTTTCCACAGTGGCTGCACCATTTTACATTCCCACCAACAATGTACAAGAGTTTCAATTTCTCCATGTCCTTGCTAATACTTGTTATTTAAAAAAAATTGTAACCATCCCAATGGATATGAAGTGGTATCTCACTGTGTTTTTTTTTTTTTTTTTTGAGACAGAGTCTCACTCTGTTGCCAAGGCTGGAGTACAGAGGTGCGATCTCAGCTCACTGCAAGCTCCGCCTCCCAGGTTCAAGCGATTCTCCTGCCTCAGCCTCCTGAGTAGCTGGGATTACAGGCATGCACCATCAAACCCAGCTAATTTTGTATTTTTAGTAGAGATGGGGTTTCACCATGTTGGCCAGGCTGGTCTTGAACTCCTGACCTCAAGTGATCCACCTGCTTCGGCCTCCCTAAGTGCTGGAATTACAGGCATGAGTCACCGTGCCCAGCCTCATTGTGGTTTTGATTTGCCTGTCCCCAATGACTGAAGATATTGAACATCTTTTCATGTGCTTGTTGGTCATTGGTACACCCTCTTTGGAAAATGTCTGTTCAGGTCCTTTGACCCTTTTAAAATTGGGGAGTTTGTCTTTTTGTTGTTGAGTTGTAAGAGTTCTATATTCTACAGAGTAGATCCTAATTAGATATATAATTTGTAAATACTTTCATTCTGTAGGTTGTTGTCTTAGTTTGTTTGTGCTGCTATAACAGAATATCTAAGAATGATTCATTTATAACAAACAAATTTATTGGCTCACAGTTCCAGAGCCCAGAAGTCCAAGATCAATACACTAACATCTGGTGAGGGCCTTTTTTCTGCATCACGTGGTGGAAGGCCACCATGCCCAGCTAATTTTTTTGTATTTTTAGTAGAGATGGAGTTTCACTGTGTGTTAGCCAGGATGGTCTCGATCTCCTGACCTCGTAATCTGCCCGCCTTGGCCTCCCAAAGTGCTGGGATTACAGGCGTGAGCCATCATACCCAGCCTACCTCATCTATTTTTGACAAGCTAATGACCTCATTGAGACAACAGAAACCATCAGAGAGGAACTCCCTCATTTTCCACATAGTATATCCTCATCTGCATTTGTACCCATGGACTCTTTCTTCCCCTGGTTACCAGAGAGTAGGTGTTTCTTTTAGCAAAGGTTACTCTCTATTTGGCCACCAGGTACCACTTCTACCTATTAAATACTTTGCTGTCTCAGATGTCCCCTCTGTCTCTTCATCATCATGGTTACTCTCCTCATTACTTTGTTCCCATAATTCTACACACTCTGTTATCCCTCATCTTAAAAACACTATTTCTTGACCTCACAGGCTCCTCCAACAAGCATCACGTTTCTTTGTTCTATGCAACAAAAGTTTGTGGTAATTTTTGCAATTTTATAACTTTATTTGATGTGTTTGATGATCAGCAGTTAGTTGTCCATACTGACTGTAGATTTTTCAAAGTGGTAACATGTACATAGGTAACCAAAGTATAGAGCTCTTTTGGTGAATCTTCATCTTCATTACATTCCTGGACAACTGCACCTGGATACGGTATGGGACATTACTTATTCCTTCGGCCCAGACAGCTTTGTTGAGCCTGGTATCAATGCGCACATCTGGAACTCCCATCTCCTTCATGGCAAATTTCTGGATCTCTTTGAGTGGAGGGGCATGCTTCTTTTTTTCTTTTCTTTTTTTTTTTTTTGAGACAGAGTCTTGCTCTGTCGCCTAGGCTGGAGTGCAGTGGCCCGATCTCAGCTCACTGCAACCTCCGCCTCCTGGGTTCAAGCAGTTCTCCTGCTTCAGCCTCCCGAGTAGCTGGGATTACAGGCCCTCAGCACTACGCCCAGCTAATTTTTGTATTTTTAGTAGAGACGGGTTTTCACCATGTTGGCCAGGCTGGTCTCAAACTCCCCACCTTCTGATCCGCCTGCCTCGGCCTCCCAAAGTGTTGGGATTATAGGCGTGAGCCACCGCGCCCGGCCGAGGGGCACGCTTCTTGAAGTCCACTCCATGGATGTGTTTGTGAATGCTGATGGTGTATTCTCGGGTCACCACCTCGCTGATGGCAGAACTGCCCTTTTTCTTCTTGTCACCCTTCTTTGCAGGAGCCATTGCCAGGCCCAAATTGGAAAGGAAGGCAACAAAAGTTTTTTGAAAGAGTTATTTATACAACTCTTCTCTACTCCTCGGTTATTTATCTGTAAAAATTCTATTTTTGCTGGGGGTGGTGGCTCACGCCTCTAATCCCAGCACTTTGGGATGTTGAGGCGGGTGGATCATGAGGTCAGGAGATTGAGACCATCCTGGCTAACACGGTGAAACCTCCTCTCTACTGAAAATACAAAAAATTAGCCAGGCATGGTGGCGGGCACCTGTAATCCCAGCTACTCGGGAGGCTGAGGCAGGAGAATGGCGTGAACCTGGGAGGCGGAGCTTGCAGTTAAACAAGATTGCACCACTACACTCCAGCCTGAGGAACAGAGTGAGACTTTGCCTCAAAAAAAAAAAAAACAAACTATTTTTATTTATTCTTTTGGAGACAGGGTCTTGCTCTGTCACCCAGGCTGGAGTGCAGTAGTATCATCTTGGCATACTGCAGCCTTGACCTCCTGGGTGCAAGCAATCCTCCCATTTCAGCCTCCTGAGTAGCTGGAACCACAAGTATGCACCACCAACCCTGGCTAATTTTGTATTTTTTGTAGAGATGAGGGTTTCACCATGTTGCCCAGGGTGGTTTTGTAGAGATGAGGGTTTCACCATGCTGTCCAGCTCAAGCAGTCCTTCTGCTTTGGTGTCCCAAAGCATTGAGATTACAGGTGTGAGCCACCACACCTGGCCTATTATTATTATTATTATTATTGTTATTTTTGAGATAGGATCTCACTCTGTTACACAGAATGAGTGCAGTGGCATGATGATGACTCACTGCAGCCTCGATTTACGTTCATGTGATCCTTCCATCTTAGCCTACTGAGTAGCTGGGGCTTCAGGCACATGCCACTGTGGGCAACTAATTTTTGATTTTTTGTAGAGATGGGGTCTTGCTATGTTGCCCAGGCTGGTCTCAAGCTCCTGGATACAAGTGATACTCCTGCCTTGGCCTCCCAAAGTGCTGGGACTACAGGCATAAGCCACTGTGCCTGGCAAAAATTCTATTTTTTTTTTCTTTTTTTGAGACAGAGTCTCACTGTGTCGCCCAGGCTGGAGTGCAATGGCATGATCTCGGCTCAGTGCAATCTTTGCCTCCCAGGTTCAAGCGATTCTCCTGCCTCAGCCTTCTGAGTAGCTGGGATTACAGGCACCTGCCACCACACCCAGCTAATTTTTGTATTTTTAGTACAGATGAGATTTCACCATGTTGGCCAGGATGGTTATTTTTAATAGGTAATATATACACATGGGAATAGATTTCCTTCTCTCTCTACACCAGAGCCATCAAACTTCCCTTCCTGGAGGCAAGAAGTATTATCAGTTTCTTACATAATCCTTTCATAGGTAGCCTATAAATTCAAGCATACATTAGTATTTTTGCATAAAAAATAGCATGCTATGCACATTATTCTAAACTCTTTTTTTGGTCTAGTTCTCCCTTCAGTTTTACCAGTTTTTGCTTCAAGTTTTTGAAGTTCTGCTATTAGATATATAAAAATTTAGGCTTGTCACAAATTCCTAATGAATTGACTCCTTTATCATTATGACATAACGTTAATCATCTTTGGTAATATTCTTTGCTCTGAAATCTATTTTGATATTAATGTAATCACTCAGCTTTCTTTTGATTAGTGTTGGCATGGTATACATTTTTCCAATCTTTTATTTTTAATTCATTAACTCGTGTCTTTATATTTAAAGTGCATTTCTTGTAGATAGCATATAGTTGGGTCTTATTTTTATTTTTTTTGGAGATGGGGCCTCATTCTGTCACCCAGGCTGGAGTGCAGTGAAATGATCTTGGCTCACTGCAACCTCCGCCTCCTGGAGTCAAGCGATTCTCCAGCCTCAGCCTCCCGAGTAGCCAGGACTAAAGGTGCACACCACCACATCAGGCTAATTATTTATATTATTTGTAGAGAAAAGGTCTTGCTATGTTGCCAAGGCTGGTCTTGCACTCCTGGGCTCAAGCAATCCTCTTGCCTCGGTCCCCTAAAGTGCTAGGATTACAGACATGAGCCACCATGCCTGATGGTTCTTACCTTTTAAAAAATTAATAGGTATTACTTTTTAGAGCAATTTCTTTTTCTTAGAGACAAGGTCTTGCTTGGATGGATAAACTATGTTATATCTAGACAGTTTTATTCAGTAATAAAAACAAAAGAGCTATCAAGCCATGAAAATACATGGAGCAACCTCAAATGCATTAAATGCATAAATTTGAGGTTGCTCAAAATGAATTTGAGCAACCTCAAATTCCCTTATTTCCTCAGGGAAAAAAGCTGGTCTGAAATGGATCAATACTGTATGATTCTAATTATATTACATTGTGAAAAAGGCAAACTATATAAACAGTGAAAAGATCAGTGGTTGTGAGGATAGAAGGAGAGATAAAAAGGTAGAGCACAAGGAATTTTTAGGGCAGTGAAATTATTCTGTATTAGACTGTAAGGGCAGATACATGGCATTATATATTTGTCGAAACTGTACAACACTAAAAGTAAATCCTAATGTAAACTTTATTTAATAATAATGTATCACTACTGGTTCATCAACTGTAGTAAAAGTACCAAGCTATTGCAAGACAATAATAGAGGAATCTTTAAATGGGGAAAGAGAGAGTATATGGGAACTCTCTGTACTATCTGCTCAATTTTTTACACAGTAAAACTGTCAGAAGTGTTTAAACCAAAGAGATGCCATCTTGTATAGAGGCTGGGTGAAATGAGGCTGGGACCCACTGGGCTGCATTCCCCGATGGTTAGGGATTCTAAGTCACAGGATAAGACAGGAAGTCAGCACAAGATACAGATAATAAAGACCTTGCTGATAAGATGGGTTGCAGTAAAGAAGCTGGCTAAAACCCACCAATATCAAGATGGTGACGAGAGTGACTTCTGGTTGTCCTCACTGCTATACTCCCATCAGCACCATGACAATTTACAAATGTCATGGCAACGTCAGGAAGTTGTCCTATATGGTGTAAAAAGGGGAGGCAAGAATAATCAACCCCTTGTTTAGTGTATAATCAAGAAATAAACAAAAAAACGGGCAACCAGCAGCCTTTGGGGCTGATCTATGGAGTAGTCATTGTTTTATTTCTTTACTTTCTTAATAAACTTGCTTTCACTTTACTCTATGGACTTATGCGGAATTATTTCTTGCAAGAGATCCAAGAACCCTCTCTTGGGGTCTGGATTGGGACCACTTTCTGGTAACAAAACTGCTCTAAAAATAGTCTATTAATTTTAAATATCTAACTCACACTACTCTTGGCTCAAAAAGGTTATCAGGAAGACCAAGGAAGATGGCAGATAGGAGACAGGGCTGATGTGCAGCTCCTACTTGGATGGACAGAACAGCGTGTGGAGACTCACACCATGGACATTTGCTCCAGGAACCACTGCAGAAGTGAACCAGCAAAACCAAAAGAAATCACAGATCCTTTGAAAGAAGTGGCAGGCCGCTGCCAATTCTTCAAGACAGGTGAAAAACTGTGAGTTCCTAAAGCGTGAGAGGTAGAGCACCTGCCTCTGAATACACATCCCTACTGGGGAACCCAAAAATCCAGATTATGGAAGAGGGATTTAACCTTACCTGGAGCTGAAACAGATTTAGCTTGAAATATAAAAGTAGAAGCAGCAGTGGGAAGAACCTTGTAGGCACTGCCATTCTTCAGTTCAAGCCCAGGGAAGCCATCCCTGACTATATCTCATAGGGGCCCTCAGGGAAGGCAGCTGGTGGAATTTGGGAGGGGTCACAGGGTGAAAGAAGCTTTCAAATGAACTCTGTAATAATTTTGACTGGGTGTGAACTCTCTTGAGCAGAATCCAGGGGCAAACAAAAACTGCTGCAGACAGGAGAGCAGGAGTCATGGTGGACAGTGTGGGTAGGTGGGGTGAGGCATGGCTTGAAAGCCATATTTGCTTTCTCAGTGGGGAAACTTATAGCCTGGGGCTAGGTCTGACTGTTGCCTGAAGGCTGCCTGGAGATAAAGTTGGTGCTGTTAGCAGGGACACAGTAGAAATGAGACTGGCCCCGTCAACTGCATGGGAGCTGGGTGAGGCCTATCACTACTGGTTTTCTCCCACTTCCCTGGCGACAGAGGCAGCCATAATCCCCTCTGGAACATAACCCCACTGGCCTTATCCTATTCATCTAACGTGAAGAATAGAACAGTAACTCACCTCTCACTACTAATGTTGAATGTAAATAGCCTAAATGCCTCATTTAAAAGATAAAGAATGGTAGAATGGATAAATATTCACCAACCAAGTATCTGCTATCTTCAAGAGACTCATCTAACACATAAAGACTCACATAAACTTAAGGTAAAGGGGTGGAAAAAGATATTCCATGCAAATGGAAACCAAAAAACAAGCAAGAGTAGCTATTCTCATATCAGACAAAAAAGACTTTAAAGCAACAACAGTTAAAAAAAAAGACAAAGCGGGACAATGATAAAAGGATTTGTCCAACAGGAAAGTATCAAAATCCTAAATATATATGCACCTAACACTGGAGCTCTCTAATTCATAAAACAATTATGACTAGACCTAAGACATGAGACAGACAGCAACACAGTAATAGTGGGGGACTTCGATACTCCACTGACAACACTAGACAGGTCATGAAGACAGAAAGTCAACAAAGAAACAATGGACTTAAACTATACCCTAGAACAAATAGATTTAACAGATACTTACAGAACATTCTACCCAACAACTTCAGAATATATATTCTTTTCATCAGTACATAGAACATTGTCCAAGAGAGACAGTATGATAGGCCACAAAACAAGTTTCAATAAATTTAAGAAAATTGAAATTATATCAGTACCCTGTCAGACCACAGTGAAATAAAATTGGAAATTAACTCTAAAAGGAACCCTCAAAACTATACAAATACATGGAGATTAAATCATCTGCTCCTGAATGGTCTTTGGGTCAACAGTGAAATCAAGATGGAAATTTAAAAATTACTTGACTCTCGGCTTTCGGCTCGGAGGGGGCAAAGGTGCAACTTTCTTTGGTCGTCCTGAATCCGGGTTCATCCGACACCAGCTGCCTCCATCATGCCGCCGAAGTTCGACCCCAACGAGATCAAAGTCGTATACCTGAGGTGCACCGGAGGTGAAGTCGGTGCCACTTCTGCGATGGCCCCCAAGATCGGCCCCCTGGGTCTGTCTCTGAAAAAGGTTGGTGATGACATTGCCAAGGCAACGGGTGACTGGAAGGGCCTGAGGATTACAGTGAAACTGACCATTCAGAACAGACAGGCCCAGATTGAGGTGGTGCCTTCTGCCTCTGCCCTGATCATCAAAGCCCTCAAGGAACCACCAAGAGACAGAAAGAAACAGAAAAACATTAAACACAGTGGGAATATCACTTTTGATGAGATCATCAACATTGCTCGACAGATGCGGCACTGATCCTTAGCCAGAGAACTCTCTGGAACCATTAAAGAGATCCTGGGGACTGCCCAGTCTGTGGGCTGTAATGTTGATGGCCGCCACCCTCATGACATCATAGATGACATCAACAGTGGTGCTGTGGAATGCCCAGCCAGTTAAGCACAAAGGAAAGTATTTCAATAAAGGATCATTTGACAACTAAAAAATAAAAAAATAAAAAAAAATAAAAATAAAAATTACTTGAATGATAATAGTGATGAAACTTATCAAAAACTCTGGGACACAGCAAAAGTGGTGCTAAGAGGAAAGTTCATAAGAGTACAAATAGACAATCTAAGGTCACACCTCAAATAACTAGAGAAACAAGAACAAACCAAACCCAAACCCAGCAGAAGAAAATAAATAACAAAGATCAGAGCCAAATTAAATAAAATGGAAACAATACAAAACATAAATGAAACAAAAAGCTGGCTCTTTCAAAAGATAAACAAAATTGATAGACCGTTAGTGAGATTAACCAAGAAAAGAAGAGAGAAGATCCACATAAGTTCAATTAGAAATGAAATAGGAAAATTACAACTAATACCACAGAAATGCAAAAGATCATTCAAGGCTACTACGAACATCTTTATACACACAAACTAGAAAATCTAGAAGAGGTGGATACATTCCTGCAAATATACAACCCTCCTGGATTAAATAAAAAAGAAACAGAAATTCTGAACAGACCAGTAACAAGTAGTGAGATTAAAACAGTAATTTAAAAATTGCCAACAACAACAACAAAAAGTCCAGGACCACGTGGATTCACAGCTGAATTCTATCAGGCATTCAAAGAAGAGTTGGTACCAATCCTACTGAAACCATTCCAAAAAATAGAGAAAGAGGGAATCCTCCCTGAATCATTCTATGAAGCCAGTATCACCCTTATAGCAAAACCTGGAAAGGACATAACAAAAAAAGAAAACTACAGACCAATATCCCTGGTGAACATAGAAGCAAAAATCCTCAACAAAATACTAGCTAACCAAATCCAACAGCATATCAAAAAGATAATCCACCACGATCAAGTTGGGTTTCATATCAGGGATGCAGGTATAGTTTACCATATGCAAGTCAATAAATGTGATACATCATACAAACAGTATTAAAAACAAAAATCATTATTATCTCAATAGATGCAGAAAAAGCATCTGACAAAATCCAGCCTCCATTTATGATTAGAACCCTCAGCAAAATTGTTGGAGAACGGACGTACCTCAAGGTAATAAAAGTCATCTATGACAAACTCACAGCCAACATTACACTGAATGGGGAAAAGTTGAAAGCATTCCCACAGCAAAATGGAACAAGATAAGGATGCCCACTCTCACCACTTCTATTCAACATAGTACTGGAAGTCCTAGCCAGAGCAATCAGATGAGAAAGAAATAAAGGGCATTTAAATCAGTAAAGAGAAAGTCAAACTGTTGCTGTTCACTGATGATATGATTGGACACCTAGAAAACCCTAAAGACTCATCCAAAAAGCTCCTAGATCTGACAGGATACAAAATCAATGTACACAAATCAGTGGCACTGCTTTACATCAACAATGACTAAGCTGAGAATCAAATCAAGAACTCAACTTCTTTTACAGTATCTGCAAAAAAAAAAAAAAAATAGTAATAATAATTAGAAATATACCTAACCAAGCAGGTGAAAGATCTCTACAACAAAAACTGCAAAACACTGCCGAAAGAAATAATAGATGACACAAACAAATGGAAACACATCTCACACTCATGGATGGGAAGAATTTTATTTTATTTTATTTATTTAATTAATTTATTTTTTGAGGACTCTTATTCCGTCGCCTAGGCTGGAGTGCAGTGGCACAATCTCAGCTCACTGCAACCTCCGCTTCCCGGGTTCAAGCGATTCTCCTGCCTCAGCCTCTCAAGTAGCTGGAACTACAGGCACTTGCCACCACACCTGGCTAATTTTTTTATTTTTAGTAGAGATGGGATTTTGCCATGTTGGCCAGGCTGGTCTTGAACTCCTGACCTCAAGTGATCTGCTCGCCTCGGCCTTCCAAAGTGCTGGGATTACAGGTGTATGCCACTGCGCCTGGCCCAGAATTTTAATATAGGAGTTAAAAAGAAATTATTTAGGCAGATAGTGAGGGCGAGGAAGTCCTCAGTAAGGTTTTCCTTTTAATGAAAAGCAGCCCCCAAATCATCTTGCTTTCTAACAAAGAGCAGCCTGTAAAATGGAGCTGCACACATGGACAAGCAAGCTGGAAGCTTGCATGGGTGAATGCCAGCAGTTGTGCCAATAGGAAAAGGCCACCTGGGACTAGGCATGTTCAAAATGGTGGCTCCATCTTCCCTTTTCTTTTCCAACCATGTGTGCAGTAGGGAGCAGACAACATGGTACTGAACATGTGGAAAGCCAATTTGCATAATAAGATTAGGGCAGGGCAGCCAGCTTCATCGCACACTATGTAAACATCACACCCGGTCCAACCAATCTGTGGGCCCTATGTAAATCAGACACTGCGTTCTCAAGCCTGTCTATAAAATCTGGTGCACTTCACAGCGGGCTAGAATTCCCATTTGGGAGCTGCCCCTATGTCTCTCTCTTTCTTTCTCTCTCTCTCTCTCTCTAGAGGGAGCTGTTCTCCTTTCTCTTTCTTGTGCTATTAAACCTCCCTTCATGTGTATGTCCGCGTCCTCGATTCCCTTGGTGTGACACAACAAACCTTGGGTATTACCCCAGACAACGACACTGCTTCAGGATCAATATTGTGAAAATGACAATACTGCCAAAAGCACTCTATAAATTCAATGCAATTCTCATTGAAATACCATCATCATTCTTCACAGAACTCGAAAAAAATCCTAAAATTCATATGGAACAAAAAAAGACCCCACATAGCCAAAGCAAGACTAAGCAAAAAGAATAAATCTGGAGGCATCACACTACCTGAATTCAAATTATACTACAAGGCTATAGTTACCAAAACAGCATGGTACTGGTATAAAAGTAGGCATGTAGATCAGTGCAACAGAATAGAGAACCCAGAAATAAAGCCAAATATTTACAGCCAACTGATCTTTGACAAAGCATACAAAAACATAAAGTGGGGAAAGGACACCCTATTCAACAAATGGTGCTGGGATGATTGGCAAGACACATGTAGAAGAAGGAAACCGGATCTGCATCTCTCACCTGATACAAAAATCAATGATGGATCAAAGACTTAAGTCTGAGACCAGAAACTATAAAAATTCTAGACAATAACATTGGAAAAATTCTTGTAGACACTGGCTTAGGCAAAGAGTTCATGACCAATAATCCAAAAGCAAATGCAACAAAAACAAAGATAAACAGATGGGACCTAATTACGTTAAAAAGCTTCTGCGCAGCAAAAGAAATAATCAGCAGAGTAAACAGACAATTCACTGAGTGGGAGAAAAATCTTCATGAACTATGTATCCAACAAAGGGCTAATAACCAGAATCTACAAAGAACTCAAACAAATCAGCAAGAAAAAAAAATAATCCCATCAAAAAGTAGGCAAAGTACATCAATAGACAATTCTTAAAAGAAAATATACAAATTTGCTGGACACAGTGGCTCACGCCTGTAATCCCGGCACTTTGGGAGGCCGAGGTGGGCACTGTCTGAGGTCAGGAGTTCAAGACCAGCCTGGCTAAAATTGAAACCCTATCTCTACTAAAAATACAAAAATTAACTGGGCATGGTAGTGCACAACTGTAGTCCTAGCTACTCAAGAGGCTGAGGCAGGAAAATTGCTTCAACCAGGGAGGCAGAGGGTGCATTGAGCCACCTCACTGCTCAGGTGGTGGGTGCACCAAAACCTCAGAAATCACCACTAAAGAATTTTTCCATGCAACCAAACACCACCTGTTCCCTCAAAACTATTGAAATAAAAATAAAAATGTAAAAACAAAAGGGTATCAAAGCTAAGAAAATCAGACTGTAAAAATGACAACAATAAAAGCACTATATAGTACATTGGTTAAGGCAGAGCTTAGGGGAAAATTTATATACATAAATACATATAGTAATAAATAAAAAATATGAATAAAAATAAACATCAGTGGTAGAAATTAGAAAGAGAACAGCATATAAGCCTAAACACAGAAGAAGGGGTGGGGCAGGGTGGCTCACGCCTATAATCGCAGCACTTTGGGAGGCTGAGGCAGGAGGATTGCTTGAAGCCAAGAGTTTGAGACCAGCCTGGGCAACAAAGGAAGACCCTGTTTCTAAATAAAAAAAAAAGCAAGAATCAGAAAACACAAAAATAATAGAAACAACAAATATCAATGCAACAACAAATAATAAAAGATAAACTATAGCTAGCTAATAGAGGAAACTGGATGGCTGAGGAAGGATGTGGATAGGAGATTTACTTTAGAAACTCATTTCTTATTAAATATTTCAGACATACCAGAAGGTACAAACAATAATGTAAGGCATGCTTGTGAAATTAACACTAACCTAAATAATAAAACATTACCAAGGCATGTGAAGCCTTTCTGTTCTTCTCCATTACATCTCCCTCCAGTTCACCACTATCTTGAAATTTCAGTCATTCCAATGCATGACTTTAAAATCTTATGACATATGTACACTCCTAAACATATATATTCTTTTCCAAGTTAATTATATAAATGTTATTTTACATTATATAGTTTTTATTTCCTTTTCTAAGAGATGGGTGTCCCCACTGGCCGTCAACTCCTGGGCTTAAGAGATTCTCCTCTCTCAGCTTCCCCGAGAAGTTGGGACCACAGGAACACGCCACCGCACCCGGCTTGCGATGAGGTGTGCTAAACTTGTTTTGTTTACGTTTTTGTTATTTTGTTTTTCCTTTTTGTGAAGAACGGGGTCTCGCTATATTGCCCAGGTAGTTCTCCAACTCCTGGGCTCAAGCGATCCTCCCGCCTCATCCTCCCTAAGTGCTGGGATTTCAGGCGTGAGCCAACGCGCCCGCCAACTCTGTTTTTTGGGATTTTTCATGCTAGTAAATATAGTACTAGTTCATTCTTCGTACCTGCTATATACTATTATATAAATACGCCACTGTTGAGTTATTACTTCTGTCAATGGCACTTATGTTTCCTGTTCTTTTGCAACTGACAAAGTTTGCTGTGAATATTCTTGTATTTGTAGATACGTGGGCGAGAATTTTCCTAGAAGAGGGGTAGGCACGTGTAATTTTACAAGCTACTTCCTAGTTGCTCTGCTAAGGGTTTGTGCCATTTAGACTACCAAACCCGCTGTGTTTACCTCGTTGCTCAAAAGCTCAACACCCGACGCGAGAGGCTTACTTTTCATTCTGCCTCCTGTTTTATTGTTACTGGTACTTCAGGTTATACAATTCCTCGAATTTTATTTCAGTTACTCCTCACAATCAGCCTGTGGGTTAGGTACGATTTTTCACATTTTACAGATAAGAAAACAAAGAATCTCTTCGTTTGTTGAGACAACAGTTTTTCTTCTATTTAAATCAATGTCTTACTTTTCAACCTCGCTCACTGTTATCTTTTTGCTCCCAGCGCTGGAAAAAGTGGGACATCCCCTTCGGTGGGTGTACGCGGTTGGTATCCAAAGTTGGCAGCTTTCCCTCCCCTTCCTCCACCCTCTCCAAAACCCGGTCTCCGCACTTCGCCACCCGGGGACAGCTGTGGCTCTGTAACGCGGCGAAACGACAGCGTTTGAACCACTGGAGACCCCGTAGTCCTCATCTCGCCTTCCTCTGCCCCCCTCTGCGTCTGGGGGCGCCCTCCGCCGCGCTGGAAAAGGCGGGGCCGGCAACTTCGGGCAACAAGATGCGTTGGGATAGGCCGAGGTTTGCGCCGCTAGTGCTCTGGTCACCGGAAGTGCCGTTGTTTCTCCCTCTCCTGAGCCGCTGTCGCCGAGGCTGGAGCGCTGCCCCGGAAGTCCTCCCCCCTGTTCCCCGCCCGCGGCAAACATGGCGGTGGACTCGGCGATGGAGCTGCTATTTTTAGATACTTTTAAACACCCGAGCGCAGAGGTAAGGCTTGGCGACTTGATTCTGACGCTGCTTCTCTACTTGGGACCTTTACAAAAAAACCGTTAGGCGTCCTCGACTTTTCCCTCTGCAGATTACTTCTTTAATTTCTCGCTTACACACAGACACTCTCCCCCGAGCGGTGTGAGCATCGCGTCTGAGGGAGGGCTGCAGCAGCCCCTTCATTTCCTTGGTTTAACTTGGGCCTTCCGTGTCTTTGGTCGAGTTCGCTTTTCTGCTTGCATGGCTTTATTTTTTATTTTTCCTCTCAGGTTTGGGCCGTGAGAAGGATCAGGGTTCTCAGGTTTCCCTCAGATGGCGTTTGGGAGGGGTCTTGGTTTGACAGTAGCGTTTGACAGTAGTGCCGGAGTCTGAGCAGCTTACGTTGGTTTCGTGGTTTCCGAATCACAATGTTTCTAAATCCTTTCTCTTTGGCCCCTTTTCTGTCGGGAGTTATGTTCCCCCGTTGTGACACTCATTCGGTTTAGGATTACAGTGCTCTCTAATTTGGCCTGAAACTTTAATACTTGTCTCTCGGAGAGATTGCACACATTAGGAATGAGATGCATTCACGGAGAATACTTGCGAAGATGGGAGCGTTGAGAGAAGTATAGTTAAACTCATCAGCAGACATGTCTTTTGAGGGCGGGGGTGGAATGTTGTGGAGTAATATTTCTGTACAAAATTATTTGAACGCCCCTGAATGTACAATTGACCCAGCAATATGTAAATTAAACATAGCTGGTTAACTAAAGATTCCTGAAAGCAGACCAAAAATGAACTCGAATGAAGTCTACGGAGAAAGTGTTACAAAAAAAAAAAAAGCGGACTTCACATTTCTCTGTCTTAATGTAAGCTTAATTAATTTAGAGAACTGTTCTTTCTTTGGATATTATTTTTTTCCTTTTATTTGTATCACGTGTGTTCTTGATATTATATGTATCCTCAAGCTTTTTGAGGATACATATAATTTCTCTTCTTCTCAGTTGTATCTCCAGTGCCTCTGTTAGCAAAACGTAGGTGTTCAATAAATATTTGAATGGAAAATATTTAAAATGTTCTTTCTTTTGTAAGATAGTAATGATAGTGGGTAGTGGTTGTATCATAATGCTTTACCTGGCAAAATAGAAAGTTGATAGCTGTGATCTAATTTAACGAATGGTTTATAGGTTTGTAAAAGTCAAAATTTGGAGGACTTCGAGTTAGCATTTCTTACTGACAATTAATTTATGGTCTCACATTTCATGTGGATCAGTTAGCACTGTTTGTTCAATGACTATATCTCTCTGACATTCCAGCCAAGATTTAGAAAACCCTCAATGGAGACAGTAGTTGGATCAGATCAAACTTGTGTGTATAGAAATAGAGAACAGTTAAAATTGAAAGAGCCTGGCGCAGCGGCTCATGCCTGTAATCTCAAGCGTTTTGGGAGGCGGAAGCAGAAGGATTGAGTCCAGGAGTTTGAGACCACCCTCGGCAACATAGTGGAACCCCTGTCTCTACAAAAGAAAATTAACTAGCTGTGGTGGCTTGATGCTGCTGTTGCCCCAACCACTCGGAAGGCTGAAGTGGAAGAATCACTTGAGCCTGGGAGGTCGAGGCTGCCATGAGCTAAGATCACTACACCACTGTGCTCCAGCCTGAGCAACAGAGTGAGACCCTGTCTCGAAAGAAAGAGAGAAAGAGAAAAAAAGAGAAAGAGGCATATGATGAATTAGTTTAGTACTATTCTAGTTTAGGAAAATTGATCTTCGTTAGTTTATCGTATATTTAATCTATTCTTTTATTCATTCTTAGGTAAACATTGAGTACCTTGAGTGCATAGGGCAGATGGTAAATGCCTTCTTCTGGGGTGATTGGGAAAGGCTTAGTAGAGATCACATTTGAATCAAGTCTTGAAGGAGGAAGTAGGGGTTTGTGGGTGATATGAAATATTGAAATGTCTGTTTTCAAGAAGTTATAACCCAGTGTTGGAGATTAGATTCACAAATTTGTGATTTGAATTAGAATGTGATGATCACATAAAGAAGCACAGTGTGAATTCATTGGGGTTTATCATCTTTGTTTACAAAATGCCCATCGGTATCTGACATATTAGAACTAGCTGTCTTTGTGGGTATAAATAAAGGATACATGATTTCAGAAGAGGCAGAGATAACTTTTCATGTGAGAGTATCAGGAAAGACTTCATCAAGGTGTTTGGCTTATGAACTTGGTCTTTGGTGAAAGGGGCAATAGTTCACGGTTGTAGTTAGGAAAGGAGGGCATTCTACTGGAGTAGTCAGTCATCTGTCAGGATATGCTTGAAGTAGCAGTGTGAAGTGGCACCCAAGGCAGTTCAGAGACAGATCATGGAGCTCCTTGAATGCTCAACAAAAAATTACGGACTTTAGGCCAGGCGTGGTGGCTCAAGCCTGTAATCCTAGCACTTTGAGAGGCTGAGGTGGGTGGATTGCCTGACGTCAGGAGTTCGAGACCAGCCTGGGTAACACGGTGATACCCCATCTCTACTAAAATACAAAAAATTAGCCGGGTGTGGTGGTGTGCGTCTGTAGTCCCAGCTACTCAGGAGGCTGAGGCAGGAGAATTGCTAGAACCTGGGAGTGGAGGCTGCTGTGAGCCAAGATTGCGCCACTGCACTCCAGCCTGCGCTACAGAGCAAGACTCTGTCTCTTAAAATAAATAAATAAATATAACATAAAAATTATGGACTTTATTTTGTAGGAAATGGGTAGTTTTTGAGCAGGCAAATCATACAATTAGTAAGATACATTAGGTAGATTACTTGATCAATAATACTTAAAATGGTTCAGAGAAAATAGACGTAAGGTGACAAAATCAGGGAGAAAAAGTGAGATGTTATGAAAACCTGAGTTAGCCAATGGGCAGCAATCATTGTTTAACATTTATTGAATGCTTAATTTGTGCCAGACACAGTGGGCTTTGATAACTTAAGTAAATCATCTCTGGTCCTTCCATCAGTTTTTCTTTTCTTTTTTTTTTTTTGAGACTAGGTCTTGCTCTGTCACCCAAACTGGAGTGCAGTGGTGCGATCACTGCTCACTGCAATTTCTGCCACCGGGGCTCAATCGATCCTTCCATCTCTGCCTCCCGAGTAGCTGGGACTACAGTTGTGCACCAACATGCCTGGCTGATTTTTTTATTTTTTTGTGGAGGTGGTGTTTTGCCATGTTGCCCAGGCTAGTCTTGAATTCCTGAGCTCAAGCGATTCTCCCACCTCAGCCTCCTAAAGTGCAAAGATTACAGGCATGAGCCACTGCAGGGCCCATGCTGAGTTTTCAAAGGTAGTCATCTATATTTTGTAGATAAGGAAACTGAGCCTGAGAGATTAGGTGACTTTCCTAAAATAGCGTAGCTAGATTAAGATCCACCATCACACGTTTTTCTGGCTCTAAATCAGTGCTATGCTATGTCCCAGTGGAACTACATAGGAGAGGATTTATACATCTTTTGGATATATACAGATTTCGAGTATAGAATTGACAGGATGGCAACTGATTGTGTGAAGGAGATAGGGTAGTTAAAAATGGTAGAATTCTAGTTTTAGAGACAGGAGAACTAGTGGGACTAATGATGGTAAGAGTGTGGAAGTGAGTTTGATGGGAACGGGATAATTAGCCAGATTACTTTGCCCCATAGCAAGCTGAGAATCTGTTTAACAATTATTTACGAAAAACACTTTTGGCGGTGAGGGTATGGCTTTAGGAGGGGCAATACAAGTCAGAACAAAACCCATTGCCCTTGATTTCAAAGGAATTTGTAATATGGTAGAGAAGAGACATTTAGTAGTTTCACACAGGGAGTCCTTATTGTCAGCTACCATTAACAGCTCTTTTTTTGGTATTGTACTTATTTTACCAGTAATTTCCTCTTCCCCAGGTAAAGAATTGATACACATTTATAAGGCCAATCCACTGAGTTCAGAAGATAAGCAGTTAAACTTATTAAAAGACAATTTCATTGTGAGGGAATAGTGTTCCTGTGAATGAAAAAACACAACATTACAAATCAAGAATGCAAGATAAGCCAGGTGTGGTGGCATGTGTGCCTGTAGCCCCAGCCTGGGAGGCTGAAGTGGGAGGATCGCTTGAGCCCAGGAGTTGAAGGACAGCCTGGGCAACATAGCAAACACGGTGGCTCATGCCTGTAATCCCAGCACTTTGGGAGGCCGAGGTGGGTGGATTACACGGTCAGGAGATCGAGACCATCCTGGCTAACCTGGTGAATTCCTATCTCTACTAAAAGTACAAAAAAATTGGCTGGGTGTGGTGGCACACCCCTGTAGTCCCTGCTCCTCTGGAGGCTGAGGCAGGAGAATGGCGTGAACCTGGGAGGCGGGGCTTGCAGTGAGCCTAGATTGCGCCACTGCACTCCAGCCTGGGCGACAGGGCGAGACTCTGTCTCAAAAATAAAGTAAAATAAAATAAAAAAGCAAAATATCTC
Organism: Colobus angolensis palliatus; assembly: GCF_000951035.1. Taxonomy (NCBI): domain Eukaryota; kingdom Metazoa; phylum Chordata; class Mammalia; order Primates; family Cercopithecidae; genus Colobus; species Colobus angolensis. The sequence goes on from NW_012114710.1 coordinate 2,598,487, forward strand.
TCTAATGTTAACATATACAATATTAGAAAAAATTGTTTAAGTTAAAATCAGGTTTAAGCAAGATTATTTGATAAACAAGTATATGAGTGGAAAGCTATTGTATTTGTATATTCCTGTTGATAAGTGAATTAATTTCCTTTCTGTATGTCTTCCTATTGTAATCAGCTTTCTCTTTGTATTTTGTAGCTGTAATTAACAACTGTCTTTATATTAACGTTTTTCCAAATCCTCTAGTGATTATTATACTTAAATGTATACACCCATTGCCCACGTTAATATTACAATACCGTAATACTGTTTTGTGGTTTCTTTTTTCACCTAACAATGTGTTGTACATCTTTGTGAATCAAGAAGTAGTATACTTATATAATATTTTTAAAGTAAGCTTATTTTTAAAAATGTTCTCTTTTTTTTTTTTGACTAGGTAATACATGTATGAGGTACAAATACAAAAGGTACAAAAGGGTATATGGTAAAAAGTAAGTCTCTCTCATCACTGTCCCCTGACCATCTTGTTTCTCTCCTTAGATATTCTATATAATATTCTTTTTTTATTGGCTGTGTAATATTCTTTAAGTGGTAATGCTATATATATTTTTTGAAACAGGGTCTTACTGTGTTGCCCAGGTTGGAGTGCAGTGGTGTGCTTATGGCTTATTACAACTTCTTGCTGGGCTTAAGTGATCCTCCTGCCTCAGCCTCCTGAGTAGCTAGGACTATAGGTGCACACCACCATGCCCATCTGGTTTTTAAAGTTTTTTTTTTTTTTTGTAGAGATGGGGTATTACTGTGTTACCAGGCTGGTCTTGTACTCTTGGCCTCAGGTGATCCTCCTGTCTTGGCCTCCCAAAGTGCTAGGATGTTAATGCTACTATTTATATATATTCTTAAACATTTGATAATGAGAATGAGAATATATGTATGTATATATATTCTCATATATTTAGGTTTCTGACTTTACAGTGGTGTGTAATATTCTTGAAGCTAAATTGTTTTATACATTTTTAGTTATTTTTAAAATATTGCTTTCAAGTATGGAAGTGCTGGGTTAAAATAGAGTCCTAGGAGAGTAGGTCGATACTAGAAAGTCCTGTATTTTAGAGGTCATTTAAAAATTACTGTAGGATACCAATTAGGAACTCATCTGCAGAACTGAAAAAGGAAGTGGTAGCAGTAGATGTGATAGCTAAAGGAGAGGGTAGAAAGAGAAGATAATTGCAGGGATAGAAGAATGAGGAAGGGAAACAGTTATGCTGTGACCTTTAAACATGCAGGTAAATGACTCCTTCCAAGATAATTGTGGCTTGGAGTTGTGGAATCTGACCAGTCTTCATATTCCTGTTACTTTCCTGATCATGAACCTTCCATGATTTCCCATTGTCAACCTGTTTTCCTAGGCTTTGTTTTTATTTCTCTGAAAACACAATTCAATAACCATTAATCAAGTGCCTATTAAAAATTCATTTATTAAATGAATATGCTAGGCACTATGATATGCAGTAAACTAAGACATAGATCTGTCTTCTTTAAACACATAGTCTAATGGGAGAGATAAGAGGCAATTACAATTCAGCTAGATAAAGGACTTTAGGCACTAGGAGGAGAGGCACCTATCTAGATTTGATCTGGCTCAGCTTTCAAGAGAAAGTTTACTTGTACGAGGAGTTGGGGCAGAGGGATGTGATGGATTTCGAGCAGAGAGAACATCATGAGTGAGGGCATGAAAATAATAAAAAGCATGGTAGGCTAGGGATGTAAGTTTGGAGTGATAAAGAAGCCAGTCTTGTTTTAAGACCTAGGAATTTTGCTTGGCGGCAGTAAGGATCAGGGGAGTGGTACATGTATAGTTTAGAAAGACCATACTTCAATAGGAGAATGGGTTGATGGGAGGCAAGAAAGAAGCACAGGATGCAAAGTCATAAGAATGATATACTGGACTTTGGGGACTCGGAGGGGAAAGGTTGGGATGGGGGTGAGGGATAAAGACTACATATTGGGTACAGTGCACGCTGCTTGGGAGACGGGTACACTAAAATCTCAGAAATCACCACTAAAGAACTTATCCATGTAAACAACCACCCGTATCCTAAAAACTATTGAAATAAAAATTTAAGAAAGAAAACTTAAAAAAAGCACAAAATCAGTTAGGTTCCTATTTCTGTAATTCATATTGGAATGATGTAGTATATGGAACTAAAGGAGTGACAGCCAGAATGGAGGAGAGCTTTAATCAATAGGATTTGGTGTTTGAATAGATAGATGATATAGATGAGAGAGGATGAGAAGTCCAGGATGATAATGTCTTGGGCAATATGTGGATGGTGATGCCATCACTGATGTAGCAGAAATTCAGTTTGGATTTGTTGAGTTTAGTGCACAAGGGACATTGAAATGGAAAGGCCGAGTGGGCAGTTGGATAGTAGCCTGGGGCTCAGGAGAGAGGTCCTAGTTGGAGATACAGATTTGGAATTGTCTTCTGACTGTGGATGAAAATCTTGTTTTTGTAATTCTGTTGGTTGTCCTTAGCTATTCTTCTCTGCTTTCCTCCCCTATTTTGCTATTCTACCCTCTAGCTATGATGAACTATGTTTGCAATTTCTTTCTTTCCTTTTTTTTTTTGACAGAATCTCGCTTTGTTGCTTAGGATGGGGTGCAGTGGTGCTATCACGACTCACTACAGCCTCGACCTCCTGGGCATAAGTGATCCTCCCACCTCAGTCTCCTGAGTAGCTGGGACTACAGGCATGTGCTACCATGCCCAGCTGATTTTTAAATTTTTTATAGACACAGCATCTTCCTATATTGCCCAGACTAATCTTCTCGAACCCTGTCCTCAAGTGATCCTCCTGCCTCAGCTTCCCAAAGTGTTGGGATTAAAGGTGTGAGCCATGGCTCCTGGGCTGCACTTTTGTGAACCTTCCAAGTTCTTATTTGCATTCCTTTTGTGCATGCCTTCTCCTTGTTTGCCTACAACCTGGACTGGGGACCTAAATACCCCTCTGAATTTTCATAGCATCCTTTGTGAGTCTGTATCATGGCAATTTACTTGTCTACCACAATGGATTGTCTGTTCCATAATGGCAGAGATTGTGTCTTGTCTTTGTAGCCTCAGAACTAGCATACTTTGGAACATAGTCGACATTTAATAAATATTTAGAAATAAATATTTAATAGAACTGGTAGCAACAAATACAGAAACTCTTTTACATACAAACAAAATAGATTTTGAATGGCTATTTGTAAATCCTTAAATTCATTGTTGTTAAGCATATATTTTTTATAGAGAGACTCAGTCTTTCTAGATGCAAATAATGTGAGCCATTCTTCTCATGATGAACTTTGACCACTAGGTAATGACAGTTGACTGAAGTACTAGGAAAAGTTGACATAAAATTGTCCAAAAACAATGCGAAAACTCTCTTTTTAATTATTGAAAATAAGAATTATATTTGCCTAATCCTGTGTCAAATGATAGAGGTAAGTATATACTAGATATAATTTATGCTGTTTCTTTTTTTGTTTGTTTTTCTTTTTTCCCCAGAGATGGAGTCTTACTTTGTCACCCAGGCTAGAGTGCAGTGAGGCAATCATATCATAACTCAACTGTAGCCTCAAACTCCTGGGCTCAAGTGATCCTCCTACCTCAGCCTCCTGAGTAGTTAGGGCTACAGGCATGCACCTCTGCTTCTATTTTTTTTTTTTTTTATAATAAAGTCTTAGTTTGTGATTTTTTTTTTTTAATTTTAAGAGGGGTTTATTTCAACTGTTCAGTACCTAAATGCTTTCCCTGATCCCTTGATATTAGTTGGTATATAAGTTTAACAAAGTAAGCTGATCTATGTACAGATTTACAGTTTCTTATCTATAATTCAGAAACTCAAAAATGGCAAAAAAAACCTCCACCAAAACCAAAAAGTCCCTGCCCTGAATTCATTTGGCCATGCAGTCTAATCTGAACTGATATGGTGCTTGTTATAATCTTTGTTTAGTGTGAATGTTGATACATGTGGCTGCAGAAATATTGGTGTTTTGATTACAGGGTGCTGCTGCAGAAGCCACTGGGGGGCCTAAAGTAATATGCAGTATTTGGATTATATTATCTTTCTAGAAATCTAAAAGTCAGGATTCTAAAAGGCATTTGGCTCCAGAGATTTCAGATAAGGGACTCTGGGTCTATATTAGTCTAAGCAAAACATCAGCAGGGAGGTAAATGCATGGCAGAAAATGTTATGCAAATCGAGAAACTTAAGTAGGTACATCTTATCAGCTATTTATACAACACTGTAAATAATATAATATATTTAATGATATTTAATGATATGGAATGTTAAGGTTATATGTGACATTGTGAATGAATAAAATTTGAATAGAGAAACTGTTTTACAGAATGTTCCGCACCCTTCCCCCTCCGGCCTTTTTTTTGTTACAGCAAAGTTCTCATATAGATGTGGTTCGTTTTCCATGTGTGGTTTATATCAATGAGGTCCGAGTCATACCCCCAGGAGTAAGAGCCCATAGCAGTCTGCCAGACAATAGAGCATATGGGTAAGTCAACTCTCTTTTTAAAAATATTTTTTGGTAAAAGATTGTCTTAGAAACATATTCTTAAATGCAAAAATGTAAGGGAATATTTTACAAGTAATAAAATCCTGAAACTATTCAGTTATGGTTATGCTGCATTGTAATTAGGTCTATATTTTCTGTATAATGCATATATCATCTTAAACCTGAAAACAGTAATTATTTGACCTGTGTACTAGGTAAGATTTTTCTTTATTCATTTTTTTTTAACTGATGGTGTTAGGTTTACATTTTCTAAAATATTCTGGGATGGTATAACCAGGTAGATGAAGTATTTTTAACCTGATTTTTCTCTTGAAAATAAGTGGGAATTAGTTGAAATATTTACAAGTGCATTTTACTATTATTATCGTTATTGTTACCTTTTTTTTTTTTTTTTTTTGAGATGGAGTTTTGCTCTTGTTGTCCAGTCTGCAATGCAATGGCGTGATCTTGGCTGACTGCACCCTCTGCCTCCCAGGTTCAAGCGAGTCTCCTGCCTCAGCCTCCTGAGTAGCTGGGATTACCCCGCTACCATACCTGGCTAATTTTTTGTATTTTTAGTAGAGACGGAGTTTCACAATATTGGTCAGACTGGTCTGACCTAGCACTTTGGGACTGGTAATCCCAGCACTTTGGGAGGCCGAGGCAGGAGGATCACCTGAGGTCGGGAATTCGAAACCAGCCTGGCTAACATGGAGAAACCCTGTCTCTACTAAAAATACAAAATTAGCCAGGCATGGTGGTGCATGCCTGTAATTCCAGCTACTCGAGAGGCTGAGGCAGGAGAATTGCTTGAACGTGGGAGGCTGGGAGGCGTAGGTTGTGGTGAACTCAGATTGTGTCATTACACTCCAGCCTGGGCAACAAGATGAAACTGTGTCTCAAAAAAAAAAAAAAAAAAGGTAAACTAGCTACTTTGTGATGCATGTTATGGGACAGATTCAAAGTTAAAGGTTTGTTTCTTCATAATTGTGGAAAATAGTTCATTGTTTGTAGAAATAGGTATAAAGTCTTCATAGGTGCCATTCAAAAATTAAAAGATACACAACAAGAAAAATCTTTAATGTTTATAGTGGAGGATCATTATAATTGACTTCATATATTTTTTTCCATGTTTAAGAAAATTGACTCATGTTTTCCTATATGTTTTTTCCTGATTTTCCTATAAAGGGAGCTTTGTGTAGAATGAGAAAGATTGGGTAATGATAGTATATCCAACAGTCTTCTCTAATTGTACTGCTTTTGGCCAAAGAAAGTTTGTCATTTATTGCTCCATAACAAAGTATAGCAAATTTAGCAGCTTAAAACTTCGCATTTATTATCTCACATTGTTTCTAAGGGTCAAGATTCTGGGAGTTGCTTAGCTGGCTCAGGTTCTTTTGTGAAGTTGTAGTCAAGATATAGACTGGGGCTGAAGAATTTGCTTGGTAGCTCACTCACGGGGCTGCTGGCAGGAGGCTTCACTTCTTTGCCAGGAGATCCTCTCCATGGACTTGTTCATGTCATGACGCGGCTTCTTCCAGAGTGAGTGATCTAAGAGTGAGAGAGCATGCCCAAGAAAGAAGCCACAGGCAGTGTGTTTTATAACTTAATATCAGAAGGTGACGTATTATCATCTTTACCATGTTCTGTAGGTTACATATTCTGCTGCTACAGTGTGGGAGGGGCCTACATAGGGTATACACCCTACCACATAGGGTGTGAATACCAGGAAGCAAGTGTCATTGGGGCCATCTTAGAGGCTGGCTACCATAACAGACAAGTTGGATTTCAGCAATTAGCTGCCATTGGTAGGATTATTTGTTTCATTTTCCATTATCCTAATCCTCTTCCTTTTTCTTAGCTGGAGATGTGTGGCTTTTCATGTTGTAATAACTCTAAACATAAAGTATCAGAAACAAATTTATACATGAATAGTATGCTATGGAACAGTAAAATAAAGTATTAATGCAGTAAAACAAATGTAAGCGTGAGGCCCGGGCATGGTGGCTTATGCCTGTAATCCTAGCAGTATGGGAGGCTGAGGCAGGTAGATCATTTGAGGTCACTAATTTGAGACCAGCCTAGTCAACATGGTGAAACCATGTCTCTATTAAAAATACAAAAATTAGCCAGCTGTGGTGGTGCGCACCTGTAATCCCAGCTACTCAGGAGGCTGAGACAGGAGAATCGCCAGAACCTGGGGGGTGGAGGTTGCAGTGATCTGAGATCACAACACTGCACTCCAGTCTGGGCAACAGAGCAAGGCTCCATCTTAAAAAAAAGAAAGAAAAAAGAGCCAGGAAGACCAGAATCTGAAAGTTGAAAGCAGTGTTAGAGATCAAGTAATATTTGTGGGCATACTTTATAATAGTGTTTTTTCTCATTATAAAATTTGGAAATGCTTAGATAAAATCCCTTTAATTCCTTTATTCTGGTAGGGTGGGTGGCTCAGGCCTCTAATCCCAGCACTTTGGGAGGCCAAGGCAGGAGGATCACTTGAGACCAAGAGTTTGGAGACCCCTTCTCTACAAAAAATTTAAAAATTAGTTGGGCACGGTGGCTCATGCCTGTAGTCCTTACTACTCGGGAGGCTGAGGTGGGAGGATTGCTTGAACCCAGGAGTTCAAAGTTGCAGTGAGCTGTGATTGTGCCATTGCCCTCCAGCTTGGGTGACAAAGCAAGACTGTGTTTCAAAAAAAAAAAAAAAGTAATAATAATAATTTTAATTCCTCTATTCCAAGAGCATCTTAACATTTGATATATATTTTTAATGTGTGTTTGTATGTGTGTGTGTTCATACATATATATATGTATGCTTGTATATCTATTTTATTATTACTTTTTGTAAATATGATACCTTACGTGAGGTTAGGTTTTTTAGAGTCGCCGAGTTGTAAGATGACTGTCTAATGCAGTCAGATTTCCTTTGATTCTTTAAATCGTTTTTCAGTGACCAGGACCTGAGCCTTTGGGGTCTCAAAAGTAAAGAAAGAGTTTGTGTTTTAGCTCTTTTTCCTTTTCTGGAGATACTGAAGTCCAGGGTCTAGTTTAAATAAGGGCCAAGAGGGGTCAGGTGCAGTGGCTCATGCCTGTAATCCCAGCACTTTGGGAGGATGAGGTGGGTGGATCAGCTGAGGTCAGGAGTTCGAGACCAACCTGGGCAACATGGTAAAACCCCATCTCTATTAAAAATACAAAAATCAGCCGGACCTGATGGCACGTGTCTGTAGTCTCAGCTACTTGGGTTGCTGAGGTAGGAGGACCGCTTGAACCTGAGAGGCACAGGTTGTGGTGAGCCAAGATCGCACCACTGCACTCCAGCCTAGGTGACAAGAGCAAGAATCCATCTTAAAAAAAAAAAAAAAGAAAGAAAAGAAAAAAAGAAGGGTAAGAGGAAGAGACTAGAGTTGTTGGGCGTGTGTGATTGAATTTGGGTAAGGCAAATGTATGTTGTTATTTTGCTGTTACTTTTTAGTGTTTTATGTATTCCTTTATTTCACTTATAATATATCAGGAGTACTTTTACATCATTAAATATTATTTGATTTTATGATTTCTAATAGCTACATAGTCTAATGAATGACTATAGTATAAATATATTTGATTAGACTCCTATGTGGGGACCATTAGATGGTTTGTAGTTTTCAAATTACAAGTAATAGTATGATGAATATCCTCTTGAAAAAAATCTGTTCAAATATCAAGGTTTTCTGTAGAAACACTTTCTAGAAAAAAGTACATCAAGTGGTGTGTCTTTGTCCATTTTGTGTTACTTTAACAGACTACCACAGACTGGATAATTTATAAAGAAATTTTTATCTCAAAGTTCTGGAGCTGGGAAGGACAGTATCAAGGTGCCAGCAATCTGGCAAGAACGTTCTTGCAGCTTCCTTTCACGGTGGAAGGCAAGAGCCAGAGAGCCCAAGAGAGCAAAAGGGAGCAGAACTTGCTTTGTTAACAAGCATACTGTCACAGTAACTAATCCACTCCCCAGATAACAGCATTCATTCATTCATGAGGGCAGAGTCCTCATGACCTAGTCGCCTCTTATTAGGCTTGCCTCCCAACACTGTTGCATTGGGGATTAAATTTCCAGCACATGAAATTTGTGGGATACGTTCAAACAGTAACTTGATGTGAACATTTTCTTAGTCTACTGAATTTTATTGCCACATTACTTTTCAGAACGATTATGCCTGTTTGTGCTTCTACCAGAAGTGCATACAGGAAACTCTTTGATAGTACTCTAGACATTATAGTTATTAGCATTTGGATTTTTATGTAAGTGAACAAGAATAAAGCATATGGTGTTCAAAGTCAAGATTTTAGTTGAATTTGAGGAATTTCAACCAAGGGTGCTATGGTATAATATCTTTTACATAAAGGGTAGCAAGATTTTAGTCTAGTGCAAATTAAATAGGCTCTGATATTAACCAAATAATCTGTTTTTAGAAACCCCAAAATATTTTTGTAAATTGCTGCTGTACAAATATCAATTGGCTTTAAGTCACAACTTAGGGCTCTGATGCTAACATTACTATTATAGTTTTGTATTAATGTGGATTAAGTTGAAATTGTAATTATACAACTTGAAGTTAGCTAATCCCTGATTCTTTTGATAATGAAAGGTCAGAGGCATGGTGCAGCAGCTTATGCCTGAATCCCAGCACTTTGGGAGGCTGATGTGGGAGGATCACTTGAGCTTAGGAGCTTAATTCGAGACCAGCCTGGGCAACATAGTAATACCTTGTCTCTACTTAAAAAAAAAAAAAAAAATTAGCCCAGTGTAGTGGCATATACCTGTAGTCCCAGCTACTTGGGAGGCTGAAGCAGGAGGATTGTTTGAGTCTGGGAGCTCGAGGTTACAGTGAGCTATAGTCACACCACTGCACTCCAGCGTGGCAAGAAAGCAAGACTGTCTCTAAAAGGAAGGGGAGGCCAGACACAGTGGCTCACGCCTATAATCCCAGCACTTTGGGAGGCCAAGGCGGGTGAGTCACCTGAGGTCAGGAGTTTGAGACCAGCCTGGCTAACATGGCGAAATCCCATCTCTACTAAAAGTACAAAAAAATCAGCTGGGCGTGGTGGTGCGTGCCTGTAATCCCAGCTGCTCAGGAAGCTGAGGCAGGAGAATCATTTGAACCCAAGAGCAGAGGTTGCCGTGAGCCGAGATCGTGAAATCGTGCCTGCCATTGCACTGCAGCTTGGGTAACGAGCGAAGCACTGTAACTCCGTCTCAAAAAAAAAAAGGAATAGTGATAGCATGCAAAATGTACTTGATTAAAATTTGATTTTCAATAATACTTAAAAGGAGCTGTTGGCTACTTGAGATTGGATGTAAATAAAATTACATACAATATCATAGTTAACTACATTTTTGTTATTTAAATCTTAGGAATATCATATTCTAATTCTAGAATTGCTCTTAACTTTGTACTTACTGTGTTATTTGTTTTAATTTAGGAAGTGTTTGTTACAAAGGCTGATGTTTCAACTTTGTTTCATTCACAGAGAGACATCTCCGCATACATTTCAATTAGACTTATTCTTCAACAACGTAAGCAAACCAAGTGCCCCTGTTTTCGATAGGTTGGGAAGGTATGTACCTGCTAGGTAATTTCACCGGAAACTCATGAGTTAGTAAGCAACACCTTTTGATTGATTCTTTAGATAGAAGAAAAGGATATATCTGCTGGTAGACCCAAGAACACAGGGTTTAATTGTGTCAAGGCCGTACTGAAGAAATGTCAAACTCCTGGCCGGGCGCGGTGGCTCAAGCCTGTAATCCCAGCACTTTGGGAGGCCGAGACGGGCAGATCACGAGGTCAGGAGATCGAGACCATCCTGGCTAACATGGTGAAACCCCGTCTCTACTAAAAAAATACAAAAAACTAGCCAGGCGAGGTGGTGGGCGCCTGTAGTCCCAGCTACTCAGGAGGCTGAGGCAGGAGAATGGCGGTAAACCCGGGAGGCGAAGCTTGCAGTGAGCTGAGATCCGGCCACTGCACTCCAGCCTGGGCGACAGAGCGAGACTCCGTCTCAAAAAAAAAAAAATGTCAAACTCCTAAGGAGATGTTGAGTTTATAAAGTAAAAATTTAAATGTGTGAAACAGGCATTGTTTGTTAACTTGTTACTCATGCATGCCTTTCTTATATACATGATACTTTCACACACGATAGTAACCTTCTAATTTGGAAAATATTTTCGATTCTAATATAGAGCTAATATTTTATATGTGTCTTTCACATCACACTACTGTGCAATTTATAATTCCATAGCCACATTTTGTAAAATGAAACTTTTGTTAGTAAATAGCCTCTTTTTTGATTATTTAGTACATGCTACGTAGTTTTTTTCAGGTTAGGTATTATTAAACCTGTTGTTATGATGTCTGCAAACAAATGGGTTTACTTAGAACTCATAAAATAAAAAAAAAATTAAAGGCAGCTTAAAAATGAGAAAATGTCTATTCCTAACAGGAATTAACAGTTTCTTAGACATCACTCATTCTGTTATTGATCCTTCTCATTTATTATTAAATTATGTTAATAATTTAAC
>NW_012114710.1:2610430-2655678 GCF_000951035.1 Colobus angolensis palliatus
CAGTGAGCTGAGATCCGGCCACTGCACTCCAGTCCGGGCGACAGAGCGAGACTCCGTCTCAAAAAAAAAAAAAAAATATTTGAATCTAGAAAGACATCTTCATGAACTGTGATGTTCAGTGTTTGAGCTTACATATTTATTTCTACTCTCTTGACAGCCTGGAATATGATGAGAATACTTCCATCATCTTTAGACCTAACTCAAAGGTAATTATGGAAGTCAGTTTTCAACTTGTCATTACTATTTGCTCTCAACTCCGTTTAAAGTTTTTGATCCATATAAATCAGTGTTGCAGAATGTCATCTCTTATCTGATTCTTCTAGCATCTAGACACTATTTTATAATGCAGTAAAGACATCGTAATGTTTTCTACCTATAAAGCTCTTTCTTCCTCTTTCGAGTCAAGAAGAGGCCAGCATTTGTGCTTTACCATCTTTCATTTAGATAGGCAAGTTCAGAAGATGACAGGCAGGCAAATTGTTATTAGACACTACTGTGCCTTAATTAAAGTTTCTTTTAAAAGTACATATTTCATATTTCTCCTTTCCTATAAAAAGTATGCCTTTTTTCCTGATATGCCAGATGCCATGCTGGAAGCATTTAGTGGCAGATGTGAAATGCAAAAATAATTATGACCTGGTATGGTGCTACTCAGCTTGCTGTTTGGTTTTGGGGGGGATGGGTATTAAATCATTTGTATCCTATTTAGACTGAAAATTGTCTTTGTTATCTGTTTATCTTCCTTCCAGTGGGATTTCTGTTCAGTCTGTCAATCCTTGGCCGGTCTTCGAACCCTTCTTCTGGTCCACAATTTCCCTGTTTAGTCTAACAAAGAAATATTAATTTCTTTTTTTCCTTATCGTGCCTCCAGAAGGGGCCCTGGTAACACTTATAACTTCGTCTTTACCCAACATGGTGGGGTGGAAAGAGAACTCTGAAGTCAGGGCCTTTGGTTTCTATTGCAGGCTCTTCTTCACATGCTCTGGTTTTCTTATTTCCTAAAAGGGAATGACAATATCTGCTCTCTTAATTATGAAGATCTAGCTATTAATGTAGGTAAACTCTAAAAATCATAAAGTTATTTTTATCTTATAGGGAAATATTGAAGGTTAATGGCATTGGCAAAAGTCTTTAATGTTTTTAGGAGAAAGTTTCTTTGCAAAAACCATTTGTATAATGCCTCTGGGTTCCCTTACTTTTTTTTTTTTTGAGACCGAGTCTTGCTCTGTCGCCCAGGCTAGAGCGTGCAGTGGTGTGATCTTGGCTTACAGCAGCCTCCACCTTCTGGGTTCAAGCAATTCTCTGCCTCAGTCTCCTGATTATCTGGGATTACAAGTGCCCGCCACCATGCCCCGCTAATTTTTGTAATTTTAGTAGGGATGGGGTTTCACCATCTTGGTCAGGCTGGTCTTCAACTCCTGACCTTGTGATCCACCCACCTCAGCCTCCCAAAGTGCTGAGATTACAGGCGTGAGCCACTGCACCTGGCCAGTTCGCTTACTTTTTAACGTACAATGTGGGTACATAAAATATACCTGCATGTATGAATTTGGCTTGTGAGAAGAATGCTATGCAGTTTTATGGACTTTATCATTCTTGAGACTGAGCATCATTTGTGCTTTTGGTCCCTTCTACCACCCCTGTACCTATTGGGATTTAATTTATTAATTAGCAATAACTCCTACTTAATTTTATTCTTTTTTCTTTTCTCCTGGATTGGAGTCTGATTATACTTTTGAACAAGATTGACATAAAGCATAGGACTGGGAGATACAATCTTAGGACAGGTGCAGGTGTAGTTATGGTAACTCTGGAGAGCCACATTAAAAGCTGTGCTGGGTGAATTTCACTTTGTGTTGACTTTGCATTTTCAGCATTACTTTTAAAGACTTTAGTTGAACCACAATCTAATTTGATATCAGCTAACTTCTAGCATTTTAAAACATGACTTTGAAAGATTTTTTTTTCCCTCCCTAAAAATCAGGTGAATACTGATGGTCTGGTGCTAAGAGGCTGGTATAACTGTCTGACACTGGCAATATATGGATCAGTGGATAGAGTGATAAGCCATGACAGAGACTCTCCACCACCACCACCTCCACCTCCACCACCTCCCCAACCACAACCAAGTTTGAAAAGGAATCCAAAACATGGTGAGAATTTTAAATTTGCTTTTGCAAGTGAAACTTACATCCGTGGTGTTAAAAAAAAATGATTCGAAGAGTGCTTTTCTACCTTTCGTTCTTGTTTTGTTTTATTTTTTGAGAGGGAGAGAGGAAGAAGAGAGGGGGAGAGTGGGGAGAGAGGGAGAGAGGAGGTGAGAGGGAGAAGCAGAGGGGGAGAGAGGGAGGAAGAGGGGGTGATAGGAGGAAAAGAAGGAAAGAAGAGGAGGCAAGAGAGAGAAGGGGAGGGAGAGAGAAGGAGGGAAAGTGAGGGATTGGTGGGAGAGAGTGAGCAAGCACACTTCTTTCACCTTTCAAACCTTGCTTAAGACTTGACAAGATAGCTATCTGTTAGTCTCCCATTCTTGTCTATAAGAGTTTCTTTTTATGTTGAAGTGGTGACATTTTATTTTCTTCCTCTGTTTTCCTAGAGAGCTTTTAAAACTGATCCAAGGGAATTTTTTCCCATTTAAAATATCTTAATGACAGTGCAATCCAGTGACTATTCATGGTTTACTATTAAAATTATTTGTAAATGAATTGAAAAATAGGCAGGGAGTTTGTGTATTCCTGGAGTACTTATATAAATGACATTTTTTTTCAAGAGTGCATATAAAATTTGATTAGGTATATGCATCTTAACTAATGTAGATTTCTTCCACTTTTGAGAACCTTTTGCTCATTAATTGGAAACAAGAAAAATAAGAACTTCAGTGGCTTTCTTTCAGAAGGTAGGCAGCTGGACTCATGTTTCTTAGAATCTCTTCTCACTCCAGTGTTAATCACTGTAAGAAGTTGACCACAAGGCTGGGTGCAGTGGCTCATGGCTGTAATCCTAGCACTTTGGGAGGCTGAAGTGGGAGGATTGCTTGGGGTCAGGAATTCAAGACCAGCCTAGCCAACATGGCGAAACCCTATGTCTGTTAAAAAAAAAGAAGTTGACACAGTGAGATTCATAGCCAGCTGCAGTGGTATGCATCTGTGGTCCCAGCTACTCAAGAGGCAAAAGTGGTATGCATCTGTGGTATATGCATCTGTGGTCCCAGCTACTCAAGAGGCAAAAGGATTGATTGAGCCCAGGAGTTCGAGTCCATTCTGGGCAACATAGTGAGACTCCCATCTGTAGAAATAAATACATAGGCTGGGCATGGTGACTTATGCTTGTAATCTTCACACTTTGGGAGGCTGAGATGGGAGGATTGCTTGAACCACAGGAGTGTGAGACCAGCCTGGGCAACATAGGGAGAACCTGCCCCTACCAAAAAAAACAAAAGAAAGAATTAGCTGGCCATGATGACATGTGCCTGTGGTCCAGCTACTCTGGAGGCCGAGGTGGGAGGATCCCTTGAGCCTGGGAAGTTGAGGCTGCAATGAGTCATGATTGTGCCACTGTACTCCAGCCTAGGCAACAGAGCAAAACCCTGTCTCAAAAACCAAAACGCACACACAAAATGAATAAATAAAAGGAGTTTCAAGAATGCATTTTGAAATTGTAATTAAAGTCACTAAGGAATAATATTTTGCTTTATAATTAACATTTTTGTGACTATAAATGACCTTTGTTTCTCTGAATCCTGATACAGTAATGTGGTGTGAGCTCTTTTTTTTCTGATGGTGGTCATACACTGTACTTTTCTTATATATATCTTACCTGCTAAGCACAGCTACTCTTTCATTTTCTTTTTTTTTTAGTCCTTCATTTTTCTGTGCTTGTTTTTTTTTTTTTTTTTTTACCAAACCGTGAGCTCCTTGTGGATAGAAAGTATGTTTTACATATATTTGTGTTTTCAGTCTTATCATAGTGTCTGACATACGTAGTGGTTACTCTAAAAATTGTTCAATTTACTGATTTGTTTTAAAATTGACACTTAAGTACATATATACATGTGTTTTTAACTTTTTATTTAAAAATTTTTTTAATTTAGTTTTTTTGTTTTTAGAGACAGGATTTTGTTCTGTCTTCCAGGCTGGGGTGCAGTGGCCTGATCATAGCTCAATATAACCTCGTAATCTTGAACTCAAGCAGTCCTTCCACCCCACCCTGTGGAGTAGCTAGGACTATAGACGTGTGCCACCCTCCGCCCCAATTCATTTTTTTGTAGAGATCGGGTCTCACTATGTTGCCCAAGTTGGTCTCAAACTCCTAGCCTCGAGTGATCCTCCCAATGCAGCCCTTCAAAGTGCTGGGTTGATAGGTGTGAGCAACCACACCTGGCCCCTTAACTTTTTGCTTTGAGATAGTTGTAGATTGACAGGAGGTTGCAAAGAAATATACAGTGAAGTCCTGTGCATTTTTTAACCTCCCCCAGTGATAACATCTTTTATAAATATAATATCAAAACCAGAAAACTGGTGTTGGTGCAATCTGTGGAGCTTATTCAGATTTCACTAGTTAGACATGCACTTGTTTGTGTACGTGTAACTCTGCATTTTTACGTCATGTGTACAGCCTTGCATAACCAACACCATGATCAAAATACTTGGCTGGGTGCCATGGCTCATGCTTGTAATCCCAGCACTTTGGGAGGCTGAGGAGGGTGGATCACTTGAGGTCAGGAGTTTGAGACCAGCCTGGCCAACATGGTGAAACCCCATCTCTGCTAAAAATACAAAAATTTGCTGGGCGTGGTGGTGCATGCCTGTAGTCCCAGCTACTTGGGAGGCTAAGGCAGGAGAATCACTTGAACCCTGGTGGTGGAGGCTGCAGTGAGCCGAGATCGTGCCATTGCACTCCAGCCTGGGCAACAGAGCAAGACTCCATCTCAAAACAAAACAAAACAAAAAAACAAAACCCCAAACTTCACTACACCATTGCCCCAAGATTCCCTATTACCCCATTATAGCCATATTCATCCCACTCATCTCTAGCCTTTGGCAGCCACTGGTCTGTTCACCATCTCTGTAGTTATATTATTTTATACATGTTACATCAATGGAATCGTGCAGTATCTTTGTGAGATTGACTTTTTTCATTCAGCATAATTTCATTGAAGTTCAACTTATTATATATGAATAGTTTGTTCTTTTTTATTGCTGAGTGGTATTACAAAGTATAGATGTACCGAAATTTATTTAACTGCTCACCTGTTGAAGGACATTTGGGTAGTCTCTGTTTTTTGGCTATCACAAATAAAGCTGAACATTCCCATATTTTTTTTGCATGAAAATAAAATCTTCATTCTCTGGGATTATGCCCAAGCCTAAGAGTGTATACATTATATTTTGGTATGTGAGAAGTCAGAAATTCTAATGTTACCAGTATAGATTAATTAGCAAAATTTCTGTTAAGATGCCAGGAAGGAAGAGTTTATCATCAGTTAATTCTTAAGATAGAAGTCTCAAATGATGAAAAGTATTTTTTCAGTATGTGGGAAGTCAGAAATTCTAATGTTATTAATATAGATTAATTAGCAAAATTTCTAAGACACCAGGAAGAAAAAGTTTATTATCGGTTAATTCTGAAGATGAAAATCTCAAGTGATGAAAGGTAATTTTTCACCCATTCATTTCCTTATACTTTGACATGATTATCTTTGTTCTACTTGGGGATTGATTTGTTCTAGGACTGTCTGTGTATACCCAAATCTGTGCATACTCAAGTCCTGAAATTGGCCCTGAGAAACCTGCATATACAGAAAGTCAGCTCTTTATATATATGCAGATTTTGCATCCTCAAATACCGTATTTTAGATCTCTGTTTGCTTTAAAAAAAATCACATGTAACTGATTTGAAACACAGTTCAAAGCCATGTTGTTTGGGGGCCGTCTGTAATTTGAAAGTTCTTTTTCCGTCTCCCGTAAAACACTAGCTGATGGGGAGAAAGAAGATCAGTTTAATGGAAGCCCTCCAAGACCGCAGCCAAGGGGACCAAGAACTCCTCCAGGACCCCCTCCACCTGATGATGATGAAGATGATCCTGTGCCTCTGCCAGGTATAAATAAAACCAGTGCTAAGGTTTTCCCCCTAGTTAATAGTACGTTTTTGTTTTTGTTTTGAGATGGTCTCACTCTGTCGCCCAGGCTGGAGTAAAGTGGCTCACTGCAGCCTTGCAGTGTTCGTGACTCACTGCAGTCTTGGCCACCTGGGCTTAAGTGATCCTCTCACCTTAGCCTCCTAAGTAGCTGGGACTACAGGTGTGCATCACCACGCCTTGCTAATTTTTAAAATATCTGTAGAGATGGGGTCTCACTATTTTGCCCAGGCTGGAACTCCTGAGCTAAAGTGATCCATCTGCTTTAGCTTCACAAGGTGTTAGGATTATAGGCATAAGCCACTGTGCCTGGCTAATAGTGCTTTTTGATTAAAGAAAAGAAATTAGGTGCTAGTAATCAAATCTTGATGCAGTCTCTCCCCATGCTGTGCAGTATTTCCTTGTGTTTTTCTTTTTCTTTTCTTTTCTTTTTTTTTTTTTTTGAGACAGGTTTTTGCTCTGTGACCCAGGCTAGAGTGCAGTAGTGCCATCCCAGCTCACTCCAGCCTTGACTTCCCGGGTTCAAGAAGTGCTCCCACCTCACTACTCTGCTGTAGTGACATGTACAAAAGAGTACCAGTTAAAAATCAGTAGTAGTGGGCTGGGTGTGGTGGCTCATGCCTGTAATCCTAGCACTTTGGAAGGCTGAGGCAGGAGGACCTCTTGGGCCCAGGAGTGTGAGACCAGCCTGGGTAACATAGGGAGACCCTGTCTCTATTAAAAATAAAAGTAAAATAAAATAAAAATAGGCCGGGCGTGGTGGCTCACACCTGTAATCCCAGCACTTTGGGAGGCCGAGGTGGGTGGATTACTTGAGGTCAGGAGTTCAAGACCAGCCTGGCCAACATGGTGAAACCCCATCTCTACTAAAAATACAAAAATTAACTAGGTGTAGTGGCACACACCTGTAATCCCAGCTACTCGGGAGACTGAGGCAGGAGAATTGCTTGAGCCCAGGAGGCAGAGGTTGCAGTGAGCCGAGGTCATGCCACTACACTCCAGCCTAGCCAACAGAGTGAGACTCTGTCTCAATAAAATAAAATAAAAATAAGTAGTATGTATTGGAAAAGATAAAAATCTGTATAGCTACTTAAAAGCTGAAAACAAAAGGAATGGCTTAACAGTATACTTTATTATTGCTCATTGTAGAAGTTGTACAATGTATACTCAATATTTTTTAAACGGTGAGTAATTCTTTTTTTCTTAAGGGTGTTTGTAAGCTACATCATCCAAAATATCATTAAGTAGTTGCCATATCCAGTCTTGCTGCCTTGTGTCATTTAAACCATTAAAATAATCTGTGCCTTCATATACACCATGGAATACTATGCAGCCATAAAAAAGGATGAGTTCATGTCCTTTGCAGGGACATGGATAAAGCTGGAAACCATCATTCTCAGCAAACTATTGCAAAAACAAAAAACCAAACACTGTATGTTCTCACTCATAGGTGGGAATTGAACAGTGAGAACACTTGGACACAGGAAGGGGAACATCATACACTGGGGCCTGTTGTGGGGTGGGGAGAGCGGGGAGGGATAGCATTAGGAGATATACCTAATGTAAATGACAAGTTAATGGGTGCAGCACACCAGCATGGCACATGTATACGTATGTAACAAACCTGCACGTTGTGCACATGTACTCTAGAACTTAAAGTATAATAATAAAAAAAATCTGTTCCTTAAATCTCAATTTTTCAGTGTCTGGTGACAAGGAAGAGGATGCTCCTCATAGAGAAGATTACTTTGAGCCCATTTCTCCTGATCGGAATTCTGTTCCCCAGGAAGGGCAGTATTCTGATGAAGGAGAAGTAGAAGAGGAACAACAAGAAGAAGGAGAAGATGATGAAGATGATGTGGATGTAGAGGAAGAAGAGGATGAGGATGAGGATGATCGACATACAGTAGACAGTATCCCTGAGGAGGAAGAGGAAGATGAAGAGGAAGAAGGTGAAGAGGATGAAGAAGGTGAAGGTGGGTTATGTTAGCTAGGACTTTGGGGTTTACATACTAGAAACTAACTCGATGCAGCTTTGAAAAATGCAAAAGAATTTCTAGCAAAGATAAGTGGGTTCCAAGAAACCCACGGGTCAGAATGTAGCTAGGCCTCAAGGCATGACTAGAAATGAGATTTCCGTCTCTCTTCTGCTTTGTGTGTTTACTTTTATCTCCCCTGTTTAACCAACCAGCCTAAACTGCCTGACTGTATCTCAGTTTTCTGTTTGACTTGCTACAATATGAGTTTCCCCTTGACAGCATCAGCTTTTGCCAGGAAAACAGAGTCATGTAGCAAATACATGTTCGTTAGGGATTTGGTGGCTGTTTTCAGAGTAAGGAGTGGTAAAGCTAGGTGGAATTCCTAAAGATGTCTGCCACTTAGATATTTTAGCAAATGCTACAATCTTTTTAACAATTCAAGGGAAAAATCTCAATTGCACAAGTACATGTGGCAGTATGATACAGTCCTTTAATTAGGCTTTATTTTTCCTTTGAAAGCAAAAAGTGAAAGATATTCAAGCTAATTGGCTCCTAATTTGCCCAAGAAATGGCATGTAATGTTAAAGCATTTATGCAAAATAACAGATAATCTGCCTTGGCTTTTTTCTGCAGATAGTGAAAATGAGTGTCATATGAGAATCACAGGGGCTCTTTTATAAAGTAACAACTAGATTATCATGTGATACTTTTTTTTTTTTTTAGCTTTTCCCATTCCCAGATTATCAAATAATTCTTTTTAGATTTACTGTATTGGCAAAAGAGTTAAATTTTAGGCAGGCAGTTTTCTTTCTTTTTTTTTTTTTTTTTTTTTTGAGATACAGTCTCATTCCGTCAGACCCAGACTGGAGCACAGTGGTGCAATCTTGGTTCACTGCAGCCTTCACCTTCAGGGTTCGAGTGATTCATCCCTCAGCCTTCCGAGTAGCTGGGCTTACAGGCACCTGCCACTATGCTCGGGTAATTTTTGTATTTTTAGTAGAGACTGGGATTTCACCATGTTGGCTAGGCTGGTCTCGGACTCCTGACCTCAAGTGATCTGCCCGCCTTGGCCTCCCAAAGTGCTGGGATTACAGGCATGAGCCACTGTGCCCAGCCATATTTTAAATTAACAAATTTTCCATCAAGATATAATGGAGATCTACAAAGCTGTATGATAGGTAAATACAGAGAAATAAAAATTCAGGAATGTGAAATTAATGTTATAAAAAGAATCTACAATGGTTTTGCTGAAAATATTTGGTTTAACCTTATGATATTAGTTCTTATTTAACTTTAATATAACCAGTTTTTTCTTCATCTTAAAAATAATCTCTCAAGAGGACAAGCATAATTTCTTTCCTCCTGAGATATTTTTGTTACTTTGAGGCATTTCTAATTTTATTTCTGTGAGGAAAAAGTATCTGTTACAGAGTTAGTTGTAAAACTGAACAGATACAGAGGAATTTGCTTAAAATGTTTGTTCAGTTTTCAGGTCTCACCCCTTTCAGGAAAAAGGAAGTTTGTCCATAATTATTCTATTAGAAATTATAAAATGTTATAAAATTGTGGATAAGATGTTGGGGCAGAAGTTGGTTTTGTTGAGGAAATCATTTTTAATGTTCTATTAAAACTATTTTTTGATCAATCAGAATTTATGCATTAGGCAAAGATGATGTAATACTTAAATATTATTCATACTAATTTTCAGGGGATGATGGTTATGAACAAATTTCCAGTGATGAAGATGGAATTGCTGACTTGGAACGTGAAACGTTTAAGTATCCAAACTTTGATGTTGAATACACTGCTGAAGACTTAGCTTCAGTTCCTCCTATGACATATGATCCATATGACAGGGAGCTTGTACCACTCTTATACTTCAGTTGTCCATACAAGACTACTTTTGAAATTGAAATCAGTAGAATGAAGGATCAAGGTCCAGATAAAGAAAATTCAGGGGCAATCGAAGCCTCAGTGAAATTAACAGAACTCTTAGATTTGTATAGAGAAGACAGAGGTGCAAAATGGGTAACAGCTTTAGAAGAAATTCCAAGTTTAATAATAAAAGGGTTAAGCTATTTGCAATTGAAAAACACAAAACAAGACTCCCTTGGCCAGTTGGTAGACTGGACCATGCAAGCTTTAAATTTACAAGTAGCGCTTCGCCAACCTATTGCCTTAAATGTTCGACAGCTCAAAGCTGGGACCAAATTAGTGACCTCACTAGCAGAATGTGGGGCTCAAGGAGTTACGGAACTGCTACAAGCAGGAGTGATCAATGGATTATTTGAGCTTCTGTTTGCTGATCATGTATCATCTTCTCTTAAGTTAAATGCTTTTAAAGCTTTGGACAGTGTCATTAGTATGACAGAAGGAATGGAAGCTTTTTTAAGAGGTAGGCAAAATGAAAAAAGTGGTTATCAAAAGCTTCTGGAACTCATACTTTTAGATCAGACTGTGAGGGTTGTTACTGCTGGTTCAGCTATTCTCCAAAAATGCCATTTCTATGAAATCTTGTCAGAGATTAAAAGACTTGGTGACCATTTAGCAGAGAAGACTTCATCTATTCCTAACCACAGTGAACCTGATCACGACACAGATGCTGGACTTGAGAGAACAAACCCAGAATATGAAAATGAGGTGGAAGCTTCTATGGATATGGATCTTTTGGAATCCTCAAATATAAGTGAAGTGGAAATAGAAAGGCTTATTAACCTCCTAGAAGAAGTTTTTCATTTAATGGAAACTGCCCCTCATACAATGATCCAACCTCCTGTTAAGTCTTTCCCAACGATGGCACGAATTACTGGACCTCCAGAGAGGGATGATCCATACCCTATTCTCTTTAGGTAAGACATGTTTGTCTTTTGGGAAATAAGTGTCACAAATCATTGGAGACAATTGTATGTGGTTGATTTTGGTGTTTATCTGATTGTAGGTAACTTATTTATGTGTAAGGATACTTGATATTTCAGAACAGTTACTCAGTAGTAGAACTGAGAAGTATGTTACTGTGGGTGAGCTTGTATTGTGTTAGTTCTTTTTTTTTTTTTTTTTTTTTTTTTTTAGCGGAGACGGGGTTTCACAATATTGGTCGGGCTGGTCTCAAACTCCTGACATGGTCCGCCCGCCTCGGCGTGTACCACCACGCCCCCCTAAGTTTTTTTTTTTTTTTTTTGTATTTTTAGTAGAGACGGGGTTTCACCATATTGGTCAGGCTGGTCTCGATCTCCTGACCTCATGATCCGCCTGCCTCGGCCTCCCAAAGTGCTGGGATTACAGGCGTGAGCCACTGCGCCCGGCCTGTGTTAGTTCTTAAAGCAAAATTGGGAACTTAGTGAAAGAGTTTAATAATTAACAATGATGCTTGTATAAGCATGTCTATGAGCAAGAATAAATGAGAAACTGCTGACTTGCTTCTGGGAAGGTGGTACAAAGGGATGGTGTAGGAAGGAGAGCTTTTCTGTGTGAGCCTGTCTGTAGTTATTACTCTTAATACATTGTAAGTTAAAATTATATTTTACTAACTTAATTTTATTGTCTTGGTTAAAGATGTCTTTAAGGTTCCATTACTACTTGTTTTTGCCATCTACCTCTCTTGTTATCTGTTGATACAGTTTTGCCATTGTTAGGACCACCATCTAGTAGATTTTTTATTTTGTTTTGAGACTTTCTTTCTTCCCATTTGCCTGTAAATAATTTCCTAACATAAAAATGGAAAAATGGCATTTGTGTTATTTTATTACTTATTTTTGTGATTAATATTTTCATCGATTTGAAGCATAGTGCATTAGCAGGAGATGGGATATGTGTCCACTCTAAAACCTCCACTTATCCAAATTCCTGGTTTTAGCTGAAACTATCAGACCTTGTCTTAGTTTGCGTTCCCTAAAAGGATAACTTGAGTCGAAGTCTTAGGTGCAGGTTCTTTGTTTGAAAGATTATCCTACGAAGCAGAAATGCATGAAGAGAGTAAGATAAGAAGAGGAGAAAAACCAGTAAAGGAAGTGTTACTATGCTTATTATTGCTGTGGACAGCTGGGGCTCATCCTACTGGGGACCCTCCGAAGAACTGGTTAAAGTGTATCTCCTGCTTATCCTCCTAAAACATTCAGGCTGGGGCATTTATCTACCAACTCTCCCCTTTGGTTCAAGGATGCCCGCGAGAAACTTTAACTCTTATGCTTCTGAGCTGTTCTGGCTTGTGGTTTGAGCACCCTTTAATGGCTTTGGGAGAAACCCTGAGGAAGAAAGGTAGAGAGGCCCAAAGTGAACACTCGAGGCTGGATACTGGCAACCCTCACAGATTGTGTACTGGGAAATCAGTGGGGCAGTGATGGGAGGTTGGGGAGCAGTAATATGTAAGAGATGGGCAGAGTATGCATTTAGGCAGGATACTTAGAAGGAATAGAAAGACAAAATGAGAAGTAGGAGAGAATAGAAACCCAGGAAGCAAATAGTTTTGGGAACCAGTGAATGGTTTGTTGTGATACTGTGCAGAGGTTCAGAAGATAAGGATAGGAAATCATGTATTTTGTAACATAGATTGCAACTGGGGCTATGGCAAAGTAGTTTAATGTAGCAGTGGGAGAGGAAGTGTGGATGAAAAGCCATTGGCCAATAAGGATTTGAAACAGCGTAGGCCACTGTTTTAAGAAATTTGGGTGGATCACCTGAGGTCAGGAGTTCGAGACCAGCTTGGCCAACATGGCAAAACCTCATCTTTATTAAAAATAAAAAACTAGAGCTGGGTGTGGTGGCTCATGCCTGTAATCCCAGCACTTTGGGAGGCTGAGGCAGGCAGATTAGCTAAGGTCAGGAGTTAAAGACCAGCCTGGCCAACATGGTGAAACCCCGTTTCTACTGAAAATACAATCATTAGCCGGGTGTGGTGGTGGGTGCTTGTAATCCCAGTTACCCGGGAGGCTGAGGCAGGAGAATCATTTGAACCTGGAGGTTAGAGCATGCGGTGAGCCAAGATCTGGCCACTGCACTCCAGCCTAGGCTACAGAGTGAGACTGTCTCAAAACAAAAAAACAAAAAAAAAAAGGCCAGGCACGGTGGCTCACGCCTGTAATCCCAGCACTTTGGGAGGCCGAGGCAGGTGGATCACCTGAGGTTGAGAGTTCAAGACCAGCCTGACCAGCATGGAGAAATGCCGTCTCTACTAAAGATACAAAATTAGCGGGGCATGGTGGCTCATGGGTGTAATCCCAACTACTTGGGAGGCTGAGGCAGAGAATTGCTTGAAACTGGGAGGCAGAGGTTGCAGTGAGCCGAGATCGCACCATTGCACTCCAGCCTGAGCAACAAGAGTGAAACTCTGTCTCAAAAAAAAAAAAAAGTAACAAAAAAGACACACACACACAAATTAGCCGGGCTTGGTGGAACACGCCTGTAAACCCAGATACTTGGGAGACTGAGGCAGGAGAATCCTTTGAATCTGGGAGGTTGGAGGTTCTGGTGAGCCGAGATTGGGCCACTGCACTCCAGCCTAGGCAACAGAGTGAGACGCTGTCTCAAAAAAAGAAAACAAAAACTAGCCAGGCATGGTGGCGTGCACCTGTAATCCCAGCTAACTCAGGAGGCTGAGGCAGGAGAATCGCTTGAACCCAGGAGGCAGTGGTTGCAGTGAGCCGAGATTGTGCCACTGTACTCCTGCTTGGGTGACAAGAGCGAAACTCTGTCTCAAAAAAAAAGAAATTTGGCCAGCCTAGGCAACATAGGGAGATCTCATCTCTACAGAAAATAAAAAATTAAAAAAAAAGTTAACTGGGAATGGTAGTGTGCGCCTGTGGTCCCAGCTGCTCAGGACCGTGAGATGGGAGGATTGCTTGAGCCTGAGAGGTTAAGGGTGCATTGAGCTGTGGTTGTGCCACTGCACTCCAGTCTGGGCAGCAGAGTGAGACCGTGTCTTAAAACAAGAAATTTGGCTAAGAGAAAAAGTGAGAAACAAGGCAGCAGCTAGAAGGAGATGTTGGGGTCAAAAAGGAAGGTTTTTGCACTCCATTTTGGGCAGCCGAGTGAGACCGTGTCTCAGAACAAGAAATTCGGCTAAGAGGAAAAGAAAGAAACAAGGCAGCAGCTAGAAGGAGATGTTGGGGTCAAAAAGAAGAGGCTTGAGCATATTTGTAGGCTGGGAATAGTGACTCATTTACAAAGTCAGTGGAGAGGGAGATGTTTATGATGTAGGAGTAAACAATATCAATTGCTGGAGCAAGGCTTGGTGGGAGATGAAGACAAGAGTACAAGTGTAGGAGTTTGGTTTTGGGCAGGAGAAAGGAAGTCTTCTAAGTATGCAAATATAGATACATTTGTAGTCTTGGAGATTATAGAGAAATTCAGATACTTCCTATTAACAACTTTATTTTTAGTAGAATAGGTGATGCTTTCAGTCACTGAGAAGAAGCTAGTAATTACTTACTAAGTGTTTTTTTTCCCACCATATGGAGGAGGTACATTTGGGTATCAGACAAGAGGAAATAAAGGGCCCAGAATCGTTGTGCTAAGGAATTTGAATTTTATTTTTAGAATATGGAAAGGTATTGAATATTTTGGAGTAGCAGAACTGATGTGATCAGAGTAATATTCTCAGATGTTGCAAGATGTATTGCAATGGAAAAGAAATTAGAGTTATTAGGAAGATAAGATAGTCTGAGGTTTCTAGGTGCTAGGTTTTAAGTACTTTGCCCTTAACAGGTAATGGAAAGGCAAATAGTGTACTTATATTGACAGAGATTGTGAAATAGCCACTGTATTGTATAATAGTACTGGCACTTAGCAACAGGACGTAGTAGGCAAAGGAAAATGAGAAGGAGCTAGAGATTTCTAGCCAGGGTAGCAATTGGAACTGTGGTTTTATTGACAGAAACTGGTGAATTAGGAAGGAGAGTGAATTTTGAAAGGGAAAATAATTGTACTTTGGAGGGTCTTTTTTTTGAAGTGTTGGCGAGGCTCTATTGTCCTATGTCAGGGTCCCCAAGAGCACCAAGATTCTCTAGGAGGACTCACAAAACTCAGCCTATAATACTCAGCAAAGGAAAAAGGTACATGGGAGGAAGTCTGGGAAAACCAGGTGCAAGCTTCCAGAATCCTCTCACAGTGGAGTCACATAGTGCCTGCCTAATTCTCCCAGCAACAGGTTGTGACAACATGTGTGAAGTGTTGCCTGTTGAGGAAGCTCTTTAGAAACTCGGCACCCAGGCTTTTTTAGTTTTTATTTTTAAATAGCAACAATGACATGTTTTGATACATGTATACATTGTGGAATAATTATATCAAGCTAATTGGCATGCAAATTTTTTTACTGTGAATAGTCAGGTAGGCACTCACTGCCTATCTTCTACCAGAATTCCAGACTCCTAGAAGGAAAGCAGGTGTTCAGCATAACCATATTGTTTGCATAAATAATTTAGGCACAAGGAACTATTCTTATCAGTTAGGGGCACAGGAACCCTCTCGAAATCTAAGTTGCCAGAAGTTAGCCAGTGGCCAACCTTGCAAGCAGACCTCTAAGGATGTGCAGTCTGAGGCCTGCTATTTTAACCATTCTCCGAATGGTCCATAAGGAGAATGCTCTCAGAGCATAGTAATTCTGGAGTTTTGTCTTCTTGAGGGTTCTGTTTGCCTTTGTAGTAAGCAGTTACTGGTGAGTATTTATTGTTGTGAAGTAAAAGCCTGGGTTTAAATACTAATAGGACTGAAGAAGCAGTTTCAGCTTTTGAGAAAATTAAGTTCTGGCCTGTCATTTACTTTTTAGTTGTATTTTGACAAGGGTTTATGAAAGCTATTGTGTTACCATTTGCAGTGACTAAAATGGAAGAGAAGAGTCAGAATTATAAATAATTTTTATTCTTTTTAACATTCAGAAAAAATGATATCTTACTACTTAAAAATTAAGTTTTCATTAAGCTGGTTCTATCTTGTAGTCAAGAGATGTTTTGATAGATTTTTAACCCATTTTTGAGTATTTGAAAAAATACAATGTTTTGGTTCTTTTTTCTTTAAAATCTGGTTAAGTTTTATTTTTTAAAAGTTGAGGAATGAGATCATGTCCTTTGCAGGACATAGATTAATTTGGAAGCCATTATCCTCAGCAAACTAATGCAGGAACAGAAAACCAAATACTTCATGTTCTCACTTATAAGTGGGAGCTGAACAGTGAGAACACATGGACACAGAGAGGGCAGCAACACACACTGGGCTCTGTTAAGGGGGAACAGGGGGTTGGGGGAGAGCATCAGGAAAAGTAGCTAATACATGCTGGGCTTCATACCTAAGTGATGGGTTGATAGGTGCAGCATACCACCATGGCACATGTTTACCTGTGTAACAAGCCTGCACATTCTGCACATGTACTCCAGAACCAAAAAATTAAAAAGAAAAGAGAGGTAAAATTTGGAAGAGAGTTTAGGGAGGATGAGGCAAAAGGATCACTTGAGTCCAGAGAATCACTTAAGGCCAGGAGTTTGAGTCCAGCCTGGGCAACATAGGTAGATCTCGTCTCATAAAAAAATTAAAGAGTTTACGTCTGGCATGGCCTATAGGCAAGGAAGAAAATCCATACAGATAAGGATGCCCAAAGAAGTTGTCAGTAGCATTTGTGTCTATTTTGAAGTGTTGAGTAAATTCGGTCTTTTCCCCTTAAGACTATGTATGCTAAAGAATAATTCTTAGATTTGATAAAAGAGTGCTGTGTGTGGTAGTACTAACTACTTAAATGTTAAAAATTGATAATTTGAAAGTTTTTTCCCTGGAGATACTAATTCAGATCTACTGTAGTAAATCTGAATATACTATATTTTTCTATAGTGTAGTCATCCCTCACTGTCTGTGAAATTATTCTCAGACCTCCCTTGGATACCAAAATCCAAGGATGCTCCAGTCTCTGATATAAAATATAAAATGTTGTAGTATTTGCATATAACCTATGCATATCCTCTTGTATACTTGAAGTCATGTCTAGGTTACTTATAATACATAGTACAATATAAATGCTGTATAAATGGTTGTTATACTACTATTGTGTAGGGAATGGTGTATGAGAAAAGTCTGTACACAGTCAGTACTGATATATTTTTTTCTTTTCGAGTCTTGCTCTTTCACCTAGCCCAGACTGGAGTGCAGTGGCATGGTCTTGGCTTTCTGCAGTCTCAACCTCCTGGGCTTAAGCGATCCTCCCACCTCAGCCTCCCAAGTAGCTGGGACTACAGGCATGGGCCGCCACGGCCAACTAATTAAAAATTTTTTGTAGAGACAGGGTCTCATTATGTTGCTCAGGCTGGTGTGAAATTACTGGGCTCAAGTGATCCTCCAGCCTTGGCCTCTCAGAGTGCTGGGATTACAGGCGTGAGCCACCACAGCCAGCCCAGACTTTTTTTTTTGAGGCAGGGTCTCACTCAGGCTGGAGTGCAGTGAATCAGTCATGGCTCACTGCAGTATTTACCTCCCTGGGCTCAGCCTTTGCAGTAGCTGAGACTATAGAAATGTGCCACCACGCCTGGCTAATTTTTCTATTTTTTGTAGAGACAGGGTTTTGCCATGTTGCCCAGGCTGGTCTTGAGCTCCTGGCCTCAAGTGATCTGCTTGCTTCAGCTCCCAAAGTGCTTGGGATTGTAAGTGTGAGCAACTGCACCTGGCGCCAGATGCACTTTTAAAAAATATTTTCAGTTTGCAGTTGGCTTAATCCACAAATGCAAATGCGGAGTGCTGACTATGTATATACTGTATTTTTCCTAGATGTACGAGTTTGCATATACCGATATGCCATGAATAAAGTGGGACCATGGTGAAAAAGGAGCATTTGATAAGTATCCTGGAAAGAAGTCCCAAAATTTAAAGGAAAAACTTGTCAATAATTATTTATTTAATGTCTGTTGAGTGCTAACTAGGACAAAGCCTCACAGAACATTCACTTTTGTTTGGCCTCATCTAGAGAAGACTTGCCAGTCACGTTATGTTTTCAGTTAAAGCAGTATATTACTAAGGATAAGGATTATGGTCATTAAAATTTTTTATTGGTGTCTTGTCTGAATATAGAGTAAATGAAGAGTGCTTTGCACTGACTTGACATGTATCAATTAACTCTTCCACAGATATCTTCACAGTCATCACTTCTTGGAGTTGGTTACCTTGCTTCTGTCAATTCCAGTAACAAGTGCTCACCCTGGTGTGCTGCAAGCCACAAAAGATGTTTTGAAGTTTCTTGCACAGTCACAGAAGGGTCTTCTTTTTTTTATGTCGGAATATGAAGCAACAAATTTATTGATACGAGCTCTGTGTCACCTTTATGATCAAGATGAGGAGGAAGGTCTCCAATCTGATGGTGTTATTGATGATGCATTTGCCTTGTGGCTACAGGACTCAACACAGACATTGCAATGTATTACAGAACTGTTCAGCCATTTTCAGCGTTGTACAGCCAGTGAAGAAACTGACCATTCAGATCTCTTGGGAACCCTGCACAATCTTTATTTGATTACTTTTAATCCTGTAGGAAGATCAGCTGTTGGCCATGTTTTTAGTCTGGAGAAAAATCTCCAAAGTCTTATTACTCTAATGGAGTACTATTCCAAAGAAGCCTTAGGGTAATTTCCTACTTACTCCTTAAATTTTCTGTGATGTTAGAAAATCAGATTAACTAATGGTCTAGTTTCTTAAAAGAAAGTGTTGTTTTGAGAGGGAAAAAACTATAGTTTTGATGTAACACATAACTTGTTAATTAAAGGTTAGAGTGACAGAAATCTCTAAAATATAAGATGTGGCTATAAAGTAATATAATGGACTCTTTAGCACCTTCCTTCAGTTACCCCATGGTGTTAAAGATTGCAACTGTAGTACCCTCTGCTCTTTTATGTAGAGGGGAATTCTAAGGCACAGGAATATGTACCTTAAGGTATATATTCCTTTTATTCCTCTTACACTCTCTTGCTGGCTCCTGCCCTTGCATTCTAAACCATGCTCTGGATTCAGAATTGCTTTGACTAGGTGGGTGAATTGAGAATTATAATGGTTTGAAGAGCCTTCTTGGTAGGGCAGAGGGTTTTAGTGTATGAGAAGAGAGACATGCCTTATTTCTGGTTCATGTCACACAAGGCAAATGGCATCCAGATAACTGCCCTCACGGTGAGGACTTGGTATATAATTCCTTGAGTGACGGATCTTTTGTGGGGTGCTTACAAAAAGCAAACAGCAATGACTTCCATGTCTAGCTATATCTTAACGGGTTTATAGTGGAATACTGAGTATTGAAGGCAGGTAATCATACTCCTTCCTATTTATCCAGATTGGACAAATATTTTGAAGGAGACTAATGAAGTATACTTCCTAATCTTTCATTGCTAATGAAGTATACTTGTTAATATTTCATTGTTTTTTGATCTTATTTCTTAATAGAATTTTACTTTCCATAGTGATATGTATGCTTTTTTATATACTTTTAAGTAATGGTTTCAGGTGCATTGGATATGAACTGTAAAATCTGATTTCTTGTCTTCAGACAGTCATGTTTTATTGTAAATTTCCTTGATCTCTTTAAAGCCAAGTAGAAGAAAATATTTTAAAAATTGTTCCTAAAAAATTGTTTTTGTATCCAAAACTTAAAAACCTTATTTTGTTTCAGTGATTCCAAATCTAAGAAGTCAGTAGCTTATAATTATGCATGTATACTTATTTTGGTGGTGGTTCAGTCTTCCAGTGATGTTCAAATGCTAGAACAACATGCAGCATCTCTCTTGAAGCTTTGTAAAGCAGATGAAAATAATGCTAAATTGCAAGGTATGGTATCTAAGTTATTTTAAGCATTTGTAATATGTGAAGGAACAAACTTTTGAATATCTGTAATTAGTCCTTCATCATGTTTTGATAATATACATAGTAATACTGTTTTTAACTTCCTGAAATTACTTTTTATGAAGATAGTTTTTAAAAACTAAAGGTTGATAAAATATTTTAGTATATAAACAAAGTAGTTTTTACAACTACCTTTTCTGGAAAGTCATGAAAATTGGTGGTTTGTTGAAATTTCTAATCAAAATGGAAGAGGTAGGTTAAAGACAAACTCAAGGCCGGGTACGGCGGCTCATGCCTGTAATCCCAGGACTTTGGGAGGCCAAGGCAGGTGGATCACCTGAGGTCAGAAGTTCAAGACCAGCGTGGCCAACATGGTGAAACCCCATCTCTACTAAGAATACAAAAATTAGCTGGGCGTGGTGGCACACGCCTGTGGTTCCAGCTACTCGGGAGGCTGAGGCAAGAGAATTGCTTGAACCCGGGAGGCGGAGGTTGCGGTGAACCGAGATTGCACCACTGCACTCCAACCTGGGCAACAGAGCAAGACTCCATCTCAAAAAAAAAAAAAAAAAAAGACTCAAAAGTTCAGTTTTTGGGTATAGTTTTCCTCTGTGTGTTTTGCTGTGTATGTATTTCTACATAAAACACAAACTGCAACTTAGAAATCTAATTGTGGAGTAACACATTTGTGCTATCCTCAGAAGTAAAGAATAGTAAATATGACTTATTTTTTTAAGTATATAAATGTATATTGAATGACATTTATGGGAAACCTTATGTGGGCAGCCTTGAAAAGTTTAATATACCTAATTACAAGTTTTAAATTATTTTATTTTGGTTCCTCATTTTCTGACCTTATCAAGTAGAAAATTTGATAACATTGAGTAAATACTGTAAAAAAGGTTTAAAATAGCATGTGGCCTCTTCTTTTCTTTTTAATCCTAAATTTTACTTGTGATATCTCCAGTAAAAGTTGGATAGTAAACTCAACTTCCCATTCTGGGAATAGCTTTTTTCCCTGAAGAATGCATTTATAAAAGGAGGGCACACAGTGTCTTCAAAGGTATTATTAGTGCTTTAGTACTTTTTCAGGGTGTTGGGTATTCTGGTATTTGTTTTATTATTATTTCTTATATCTTTGAGCAATATATTCTATATATAAGAAAGAGTTAGTTTTAAAATGCATGGGGAAAATTGTGTACAGCTGTAATTCTTGTGGAGGAGTGTAGAACTAAGGAAAGACCTGGCTACTATTTTCTATTTCCTATATGGCATCTGGAACTGGTATTTCACTTTTTACATTAGAGTGCTTTTCTACAAACATTTTTGGTGATAGAATATAGGAGTTATGACATAGCTTCTGGGAGAGTTTTGAGTTTGTTTGCAGTAAATGGTAGATTTTATTTGTGTTTATTCTATAAACAGAGTTTGCTGTCATTCTTTTGGGGTGATAGTAATTTTATAAGGGCAAATTTGGAAGTTGACAAAATTAAAATTTCATGTTAGAGGAAAAGGCACTCAGCAAAATATCTCCCCTTGGGTTTGATTCCTTTAGAAATTAATGAATTTTGTTTATACTTTTTTTGGGTGGGTGTGAGAGGCAGTGGCAAAGATAGGTGAATAAACACTATGTTACGTTAATTTATAAGCAGTCTATTTTGTATATATATACATTTTTTTGAGACAGAGTCTTGCTCTGTCACCAGGCTGGAGTGCAGTGGCGTGATCTCGGCTCACTGCAACTTCCTCCTCCCAGGTTCAAGCGATTCTCCTGCCTCAGCGTCCCCAGTATCGGGGACCACAGGTGCGTGCTGCCACGCCCAGCTAATTTTTGTATTTTTAGTAGGGACTGAAGTAGGGATGGGGTTTCACCATGCTGGCCAGAATGATCTCGATCTCTTGATCCTGTGATCCACCTGCCTCAGCCTCCCAAAGTGCTGGACCCTATTTTGTAATTTTTTAATATTGTAAATTGTAAAAATTAATTTTAATTATATAGACTAAGCATTTAAACATCTAAATTTGCAGAAATCAGATAACTAAGAGTAGGCACTTCTTTCATTTTAAAACTAAATTGTTTAAAACTAAATTGTTTAAGGCAGTGGCTCACGCTTGTAATTCCAGCAGTTTGGGAGGCTGAGGTAGGTGGATCACTTGAACCCAGGAGTTTGAGACCAGTCTGGGCAACATGGTGAAACCCCATCTCTACAAAAAATACAAAAATTAGCCAGGTGTGGTGATGCAAACCTGTAGTCCTAGCTACTTTGGAGGTTAAGGCAGGAGGATTGGTTGCGTCCAGGAGGCTGAGACTGCAGTGAGCCATGATCACACTGCTGCACTTCAGCCAGGGCAACAGAATGAAAAACTTGTCTAAAGAATTAGATACAAGTTGTAATCCCAGCACTTTGGGAGGCCAAGGCGGGCGGATCATGAAGTCAGAAGTTCGAGACTAGCGTGGCCAACATGGTGAATGAAACCCCATCTCTGCTAAAAATACAAAAATTAGCCGAGTGTGGTGGCAGGTGCCTGTAATCCCAGATACTCAGGAGGCTGAGGCAGGAAAATTGCTTGCAACCAGAAGGCAGAGGTTGCAGTGCGCCCAGATTGCACCACTGCACTCCAGCCTGGGCAACAAGAGCGAAACTCTGTCTCAAAAAAAAGAAGAATTAAGTACAAGTCCATCCCTGTATGAAATTTAGATGATTGAAATCAACATGGACCTAATAATGTTTTTCTTTGGAAAAAATATTTACTTTCTTTGTTATAAAGCCTTCTATTTTTAAATATTATAAATTATTATTTTTCTTTTTAAGAACTTGGCAAGTGGCTTGAACCTCTGAAAAACCTTAGATTTGAAATTAACTGCATCCCAAACTTAATTGAGTATGTTAAGCAGGTAAGTGTAAAACTTAAAAGTGCTTTGACGTTTTGAAACTGTGTGGTAGTATATGGTGATACTGCATTGAATCACTTGTGTAGATAATGTAGACATTGTTAAGTGTCCTTGATTGATTTATTAGACTTTGTAGGTACAGATTGGTATATGCGTATAGATGGATGTGTGATTATATGCATATATGAATACACGTGCACATAACCCTGTGTACTGTACTACTTTTCACTACTGGATTCTGTCCTATTTTTTCCCTCTGAAATGGAAATAGTGTCACCTACAATCTTGATGACATTTATAAGTGTTTTAAATGCTGTAGTCACGTAACATATAACTGTTTCAGCTAAATGTTATTTCTCAAAAAGAATTTCACTCAAAATGTTTACGTAAAAATTGATAGGGCCCATTCCAGATAATTGCAGTGGAGGCTGGTTCTCTTTGTTAATTTGGGATGGTTACATCTGCAGTTGAGATAATTCATAACAGTTAAAATTCATAAAACTCATAATGCAGTTTTAAAATTTTACATTCAAAACTTTCATCTCTGTTCCTTAGTCGAGTCATTGTGTAGCATAGGAAGGAAAGTTAAAAGCACTCATATATGCATAAAAAGTTCCAAGTTAGAAGAGCAGAATGGATCTTGAATTCTCTCTCTCATTTAGCAGGTGAAATCTGTGCGTGAGTGTGTGTGCACACGCATGCATGCACATGTGTGTTTGCGTGTGTGTATGAGAGAGAGAGTATGTAAGCCATCTTGGTTTTGGAATTGCAGTGTATATTATTAAAATAATTTTCGTATATTGTTTAATTTGTTGCTGTTGGGACCCACAGCAAAGTGTTGTTTGGTTTTATCTGCTTCAGATTTTTCTTTACTGATTTCTCTGTCTTTGTCTTCTTGTACTGCAACTCTCCTAAGAGTACTTTTACTTCCTGTGGTGCCGTCATATTCTTCCGTGTTCTTAATCTGAACCTCAAATGACATCTAGAACTTTTCATTACATTTTCTTTTATTCAGGAGAAGTACAATTAATATCCTGTAAATTTAGATGGTCATGTATTCTGGGTACTTGTGCATGGTTGAATGAATATTAACAAGATGTTCAATAAATGGCGATGGTTTGAGTAAAACTGTTTAATCAGTAAGAAATTTAGATGTAGAAATGTGAATTACATGCTGTAGTTAAGAGTTGATTTTTATGTAAACCTTCGTCCCATTAATTATGATTATTATAAGTGGCTCTCATCCCAACATGGACTATAAAAAGTTGATCCAAGACTGAAACTTCACTCTATGTCTTCCTGCTGCTTTATGTAATTTGTGGAATTACAAGGAAAAGGATTAGAATAAAAGAAAAGCTAAATTGAGATAGTAACTTTTTTTTTTTTTTTTTTTGGTCTAGACGCTACTATGAGCTAAGAGATAGTAATGTTTTTTGAATGTTATTTCTTCCAAGGTTTTTTTTTTTTGAGATGATGTCTTGCTCTGTCACCCAGGCTGGAGTGCACTGGCTCAATCTCGGCTCACTGCAGCTTCCACCTTTCAGATTCAAGCAATTCTCCTGCCTCAGCCTCCCGAGTAGCTGGGATTACAGGCACGTGCTACCACGCCTAGCTAATTTTTGTATTTTTAGTAGAGACGAGGTTTCACCATGTTGGCCAGGCTGTTCTCAAACTCCCAACCTCAGGTGATCCACCTGTCTCAGCCTCCCAAAGTGCTGGGATTACAGGCGTGAGCCACCACACCCAGCCCCAAGTTTTTAAACGATTGATAATGCTGTTCTGTGAAAGCTAAGAAAACTGAAACCTAACTATTTGTTACCTAGAAACATAGCATAGGCAGGTGCTAAGGACATCGGCAATTGTATTTGTTTGTCCTTTAACCTGTGCCCCACCTGGCTACAGTATGTTAGACTCCCTTGGTATCTGCATTTAAAAAAATGTATGCCATGTAGGCCAAAAACATTCCCTGCTGCTTCCTCACTTTTGAAGGAAGTTGAGTACTCAAAGGGCTTTTTATTTTTATTTTTTTAGAGACAAGGTTTCACTCTGTTGCCCAGGCTGGAGTGCAATGGCATGATCATGGTTTAGTCTTGACCTCCCAGGCTAAAGTGATCCCTTCCACCTCAGCCTCCTGAGTAGCTGGGACAATAGGCATGCACCACCACCCCTGGATGATTTTTTAATATTTTGTAGAGGCAGGGTCTCACTATGTTGCCCAGGCTGGTCTCGAACTCCTGGGCTCAAGCAATCCTTCCACCTCAGCCTCTCAGAGTGCTGGGATTACAGGTGTGAGCCACTGCACTCAGCCTCCACAGGACTTTTTAAATATAGTTACTGCTTCATTTTTGGCAGAGAAGATGTATGAAAAGAGTATATAGAAAGTAGCCATTGTAAACTCTTAATACAGGGAGTTTCATACATTTCTTTATGTTATCTTTGTTCTAGTTGGTTCTTTTCAATGAACTTGTGCATTACAGTTTTTATTTACATAATATTGCATATAGTACAACATATGCCAGCGATCAAATAATCTTGATAAATTAATTTAACTCTAGGGCCTTATTCGTGGTTTAAATTTACTTAATAAATATATTGTATGTTCTTAACTTGAAGCTCGTATTTTTAAGTAATTCCTTGTCTGGAATTTTCTGTTGATCTCATGGGTACTAAGAAATGTAATATTCTGTTCATTTTTATTTTTAAAGAATATTGATAACTTGATGACCCCAGAAGGAGTTGGCCTTACCACTGCCTTACGTGTTCTCTGTAATGTTGCATGCCCACCACCTCCTGTTGAAGGTAATGTGGCTACTGTATTTTAAAAACTATGATTCTTAAGCCTAGAATAAATATCGTTTATTAAATATTTAGTTTAATAATTATTAAACGTCATTTAATAATGATAAATATTTTAATTAAAGTAAATATCATAATAAAAATCATTTATTATAGATGTAGTAAAAATCATTTATAAATAAATATTAAATATTTAGTTTAATAATAATTCTTAATCACTTATTAACATATATGTAATTAGTTTTGTTTCTTTTCCTTATCCTATATAAAGGTCAACAGAAAGATCTGAAATGGAATCTTGCCGTTATTCAGCTTTTTTCTGCTGAAGGAATGGACACATTTATTCGAGTTCTGCAAAAATTGAACAGTATTCTGACTCAGCCTTGGAGGCTCCATGTCAACATGGGGACTACCCTTCACAGAGTTACTACTATTTCAATGGCTCGCTGCACACTCACTCTTCTTAAAACTATGTTAACAGAACTCCTGAGAGGTGGATCCTTTGAGTTTAAGGACATGCGTGTTCCTTCAGCACTTGTTACTTTACATATGCTCCTGTGCTCTATCCCCCTCTCAGGTCGTTTGGATAGTGATGAACAGAAAATTCAGAATGATATCATTGATATTTTACTGACTTTTACACAAGGAGTTAATGAAAAACTCACAATCTCAGAAGAGACTCTGGCCAATAATACTTGGTCTTTAATGTTAAAAGAAGTTCTTTCTTCAATCTTGAAGGTTCCTGAAGGATTTTTTTCTGGACTCATACTCCTTTCAGAGCTGCTGCCTCTTCCATTGCCCATGCAAACAACTCAGGTATCACTTCCATATAACATGCATCTTATAAATGACTGCAGTAACACTTTTTAAAAAGCCAGTGATTTTGTTAAAAAACAAAAACCCTCATCTCCCTTCTTCCCAAAAAGACATAAAATAACCGGATGAGGGGGAGATAAAACTGAAACAAGTTGGTCATTGAGGAAATATGGGGGTAACATTTTAAATAAATTTTTGTTAAAGTGAGTTTTATTATGCTGTTATGTATGTTTGTACTTACATATTTCTGTTATTTTACATCCTTTTCCCCCTCCTTACCATGTGTTAGAATTTGCGAATAACTAGGTTGCTTCACCAATGGACTCTACTCAACTAACTGCTAACCTGAGAACAATAAGATTTTTTAGACTCATTGAATTCAAGCAAATGTTTAACTGTATAATAGAAAATTAAATGTTTTAAGCATGCAGTAAAAATGTTCTTTTCGTAACATTTCTTCCTGAACAGTTTTTGTGACTATAAATAAATATTTAAAAATCTACGTACACACACATTATACTTTTTTAACAGGTTATTGAGCCACATGATATATCAGTGGCACTCAACACCCGAAAATTGTGGAGCATGCACCTTCATGTTCAAGCAAAGTTGCTCCAAGAAATAGTTCGCTCTTTCTCTGGCACAACCTGCCAGCCCATTCAACATATGTTACGGCGTATTTGTGTTCAATTGTGTGACCTTGCCTCACCAACTGCACTTCTGATTATGAGAACTGTGTTGGATTTGATTGTAGAAGACTTGCAAAGGTATTTTCATTTTGCATAAAAAATTTTTTCCTCAAGTTATTTTTGACACATATATTTTTTTCCTTACAATTTGGAAACTAGGGTTTGTAATGCCCAGATAACATAAACATGTAAATATACACATATACCTACATATGCACACATATGTATATATGAATACTTACTCTTAAAATGAGAAAGCTTTATTTCATCATTTCATGTGCAAGATATCTTGAAGGTCTTGATTTGGGGTTTTCAAATGGTGAATCCTAAAGAAGTATTCTGATTTAAGAAAATATATTATTGGAAACCTGAATTTATAAAATTTTTGCAGTCATTGTAAAATTCCAGAGGATTTGTCATTATACCCAAGGAATTAAATGTTTTATGCAAAATTTGTGTAAGTTGATGTGTAATGAGAAATAAATATTAGTTAATGCCTTAAGATCAAGAACTTTGTTTACTAAATGTATTGATTTTATTTCAGCACTTCAGAAGATAAAGAAAAACAGTATACTAGCCAAACCACCAGGTTGCTTGCTCTTCTTGATGCTCTGGCTTCAAACAAAGCTTGTAAATTAGCTATTTTGCATCTAATTAATGGAACTATTAAAGGTGATGAAAGATACGCAGAGATATTCCAGGATCTTTTAGCTTTGGTGCGGTCTCCTGGAGACAGTGTTATTCGCCAACAGTGTGTTGAATATGTCACATCCATTTTGCAGTCTCTCTGTGATCAGGTATTTATAGTTATTTTGTAAAGTTTCTGTGTGTGTGTGTGTGTGTGTGTGTGTATGTGTATGTGTATGTGTATGTGTATTTAAGCATCTTGATGTAAATTTTGGCTGTGAATGAACAGCTCTCATCTGTTTTATTATTCCTGCTATTGTTCATGGGTTTCTCTGAAGAGCTTTTTTCTTTCCTTTATAAGATCATAACCTTGGGTAATTGCTTTATGTGTCACTGTTTCGGTATTTTTTAGGGTCTAATTCATTTTCCTTCCAATTACGTTACACAAGTCATTCTTCTTTTTTTTTTTTTTTTTTGAGACGGAGTCTCGCTCTGTTGCCCCGGCTGGTACAGTGGCCGGATTTCAGCTCACTACAAGCTCCGCCTCCCGGGTTTACGCCATTCTTCTGCCTCAGCCTCCCAAGTAGCTGGGACTATAGGCGCCCGCCACCTCGCCCGGCTAGTTTTCTGTATTTTTTTTAGTAGAGACGGGGTTTCACTGTATTAGCCATGATGGTCTTGATCTCCTGACCTCGTGATCCACCCGTTTCGGCCTCCCAAAGTGCTGGGATTACAGGCTTGAGCCACGGCACCCGGCCCATTCTTTTTTTTTGAGATGGAGTCTCATTCCGTCGCCCAGGCTGGAGTGGAAGGGCGCGATCTCAGCTCACTGCAGCCTCTGCCCCTCCAGGTTCAAGTGATTCTCCTGCCTCAGCCTGCTGAGTAGCTGAGATTACTGGCACATACCACCATGCCTGGCTAATTTTTGTATTTTTAGTAGAGACAGGGTTTCACCATGTTTGTCGGGCTGGTCTTGAACTCCTGATCTCAGGTGATCCATCTGCCTCAGCCTCCCAAAGTGCTGGGATTACATACGAGAGCCACCATGCCTGGCTACGCCAAGTCATTCTTAAATTTCATAGCTTGATTGAATTAGTATGTTCTCTTGTTAGGGCAACCTTTGAAGGCTACTACATTTTTAGTGTGTTTCAGACTACTTTGCTTATAGATGTTGGCTAACAGTAGTACTATTTTTTCCTGTTGTCTATATTACTGACTTCCGGTTTATAGTTTCATGGGTTAATGAGAATTGTTTTAACTTTTAAAGCCCATTATGATTGAGATCTTTGGAGATTTCTATGCCTAATGTCATTTTAGCTTGTCAGAATGCTCTTGCTAAGTGGTCATCAAATGTGATTTTTTATTTCAGGCAGAATAGAGTCCCACGTTGGAAGACTATTTTTCTACCTTAACAGATACTCAGTTTGGTTACCTTTAAGACCCAGGTCAAGAAAGAACTTTTTTTTTTTTTTTTTTGGTATGACTTGTTTTCACAAAGAAGGAGACCTGGTAGAAAGGGTATTCTAAGTGCTTGTACCTCAAAGTGTCCACTTGATTGGTATTTCTTATGTAATCTGCTTTGGGTTGCATGACTACATTGAATAGTCCTGTGGCATCCTAGCTGCCTTGGTCACACGAATCTCATTGATGGCCTCACTTTGCCATGTTTTCCTTCTGATTCAAGCCTTGTTTCATAGTTTTAAGCCAAGTTGAATGTGAGTTTGCAGTATGTTGAAGTAATTAAAGATGATAAAACATAATACAAAATGCTCTTGTAAAATTCAGTTTACTTCTGGCTGGGCATGGTGGCTCATGCCTGTACTGTAATCCCAGCACTTTGGGAGGCCGAGGTGGGTGGATCACGAGGTCAGGAGTTTGAGACCAGCCTGGCCAGTATGGTGAAACCCCATCTCTACTACAAAAAAACTAGCTGGATGTGGTGGCGCACATCTGTAGTCCCAGCTTGAACCCAAGAGGCGGAGGTTGCAATGAGCCAAGATTGCGCCACTGCACTCCTGGGCAATAGAGGGAGACTTCGTCTCAAAAAAAAATTCAGTTTACTTCTATAAAGAGTAGTGAGAGTTTTTAGAGTTATCATTAGCTAAACTTGCTTAGCATTGGAAAACTTGAATTTAGAAGTATATAAAAAAGTAGAGGGAACTATTTGATTGAAAGATTGTGGTTAAATGTTCATCTCCTCTATCCATCCAACTTTCTGATATTTTAAATTGTAGGGGGCTTTTTTTGTTTTTTTGTTTGCTTGTTTTTGAGATTGAGTCTGGTTCTGTTGCCCAGACTGGAGTGCAGTGGCACGATCTTGGCTCAGTGCAACCTCCGTCTCCTGGGTTCAAGTGATTCTCCTGCCTCAGCTTCCCAGTAGCTGGGATTGCATGCATGCGCCACCATGCTTGGCTAATTTTTGTATTTTTGGTAGAGAAGGGTGT
This sequence comes from Colobus angolensis palliatus, assembly GCF_000951035.1. Taxonomy (NCBI): domain Eukaryota; kingdom Metazoa; phylum Chordata; class Mammalia; order Primates; family Cercopithecidae; genus Colobus; species Colobus angolensis. Next base: position 2,640,598 of record NW_012114710.1, read on the forward strand.
TTCACCATGTTGGCCAGGCTCGTCTTGAACTCCTTGCCTCAAGTAATCCACTTGCCTTGGCCTCCAAAAGTACGGGGATTACAGGTGTGAACCACTGTGCCGAGCCTTAAATTGCAGTATTAATATATACTAAACTTTATTTCTGGCCAGGTGTGGTAGCTCATGCCTGTAATCCTAGCACTTAGGGAGGCTGAGGCGGGTGAATCACCTGAGGTCGGGAGTTCGAGACCAGCCTGACCAACATGGAGAAACCCTATCTCTACTAAAAATACAAAATTAGCTGGATGTGGCGCCACATGGCTGAGGCTGAGGCAGGAGAATTGCCTGAACCTTGGAGGCAGAGGTTGCGGTGAGCCGAGATTGTGCCATTGCACTCCAGCCTGGGCAACAGAGTGAAACTCCGTCTCAAAAAAAAAGCTTTATTTCTCTGAAAAGTTTCTTTATAAACCAAAAAAGATACAAATGAATAAATAATACAGTGTGTTAATTATTTTAGTGCAAAATACTTTTTACCTTTAACCTTTTGAAAACAGAAACTGTATTTACTGCAATACCGAAAGAAAAAAAATTTTTAAAGATGTTGTTTAAAAGTAAATCAAAATATTTAAATATTTATTCCTTTAGGTGTATATCCTTGTATTAACTTTTTTAAAAGGGAAAAGTAATTTCATTATTCTTAATGTGTTTAAGTATATGTTTGGGATGGAACAGTAGCAACAATATTTTAATGAGATAGTTATTGAATATTAATTGCTATGTATTTCTCAAAAGTGCTAAGTGATGGTGATAATCATTTAAAAAATTGATTTTTTTTCCCCTGCTCCTCACAGGACATTGCACTTATTTTACCAAGCTCTTCTGAAGGTTCTATTTCTGAACTGGAGCAGCTCTCCAACTCTCTACCAAATAAAGAATTGATGGCCTCCATCTGTGACTGTCTGTTGGCTACACTGGCTAACTCTGAGAGCAGTTACAACTGTTTACTGACGTGTGTCAGAACAATGATGTTTCTTGCAGAGCATGATTATGGATTATTTCATTTAAAAAGGTAATGATTTATCTAATTTAATATACTCTCAGATTTAATTTTTTCATTCTGTCACTGCCCACCCACCCCACATTAATTCATACCTATTGTAGAAAGTTGAAGAAATGATTTCTTTCATGGGAGAAATTTTGTGTGTACGGAAAATATTAATTAGCAATGAAAGGTCATGCTAATAATAGAATCTTTTATTAAAGATAATAAAATGAATAGATACACAAATTACTGTGGGCATGGTATGGTATTTGGAAGGAAATCTCACTGTTCCAGGGATGGTAATTCATGCCTTAAGGTCTTTGTTTCGTTGTTGTATCCTCAGAGGTGATGGATGCTAGAGGGATTTTATAGACCTTAAAGCTAAAATGCAGATTCTGTGTACAGTTCCTCAGTATCCATGGGGAATTGGATACCAAAATCTATAGATGCTCAAGTCGCTTATATAAAACGGTACAGTATTTCTCTTATATACTTGAAATCACCTTAGGTTACTTATAATACAGTGTGAATGTTATGTAAATAATTGTTTTGCTGTATCTTAAAATTTGTATTATTTTTTATTCATATTGTTATTTATTTATTTATAATATTTTCATTCCATGGTTGGTGGAATCTGTGGATGCAGAATCCATGGGTATGGAGAGCTGACCATATTTTGTTTTCTAGAGGAGTGGCTGGGACAAAGTTAATCTGAAATTATATAAATAGCTGAGCATGGTGGCTCATATCTATAATTTCAGCACTTCAAGAGACTGAGGTGGGAGGATCGCTTAAGCCTGGTAGTTCGAGACTAGCCTGGACAACATAGGGAGACCTATCTCTGTAAAAAAAATTTACAAAATTAGTTGGGCATGGTGGCACACACCTGTAGTCGCAACTACTTCGGAAGCTGAGGTGGGAGGATTGCTTGAGCCTGGGAGGTCAAGGCTGCAGTGATCATGCCACTGCATTCTAGTCGGGGCAACAGAGCGAGACCTTGTCTCAAAAAAAAAAAAAAAAAAAAGAAAAAGAAAAAGAAGTGATACAAACCTCAGACTGCTCACTGTCAAGTATAATTTCAACTCTACTGTAATTTTTCTGTCCATGCCCTGATGTTTTTCTTTGCTAGGAGAAGGAAGAGGGAAGATACCCGGCTAGTACTTAGATTTATTAAACTACATGGGATTATGAGACAGTAAGGATGAGGAAACATACTTTTGCCTCTTTCTCATTAATTCTTGCAGCACTAGTTGAAAACTTACATTGCAGGTACTGTGTTTGGTGCTGGCTCTTCCTTTCTCCAGCTCCTTGTCCTGACATACCTGTGTCTTCTGTATTTGCTCTCAGTTGATGGCACCTGCTTCACATCCATTCCTCATGCTCTGCCTCCATCCAGTCTCTCACCAAAGCCTTTAACCTTTTTCCTGTTGCCTAGATACTTACTCTATGTCCTTTGAAACTCATCTCACACACTGCACTTCCACAAAAGCCAAAAAGCTTTCCTAGTTGGGTTAGGTACTCCCACAAATATTCTTCGTATACCTGTGCTATTGTATTATCTATGATTTTGTTGGGTTTCCTAGACTTAATGTTTCTAGTCCTTTTTTCTTTTTTTTTTTTTTTTTTTTTTTGAGACGGAGTCTGGCTCTGTCTCCCAGGCTGGAGTGCAGTGGCCGGATCTCAGCTCACTGCAAGCTCCGCCTCCCGGGTTTACACCATTCTCCTGCCTCAGCCTCCGGAGTAGCTGGGACTACAGGCGCCCACCACCTCGCCCGGCTAGTTTTTTGTATTTTTAGTAGAGACGGGGTTTCACCGTGTTAGCCAGGATGGTCTCGATCTCCTGACCTTGTGATCCGCCTGTCTCGGCCTCCCAAAGTGCTGGGATTACAGGCTTGAGCCACCGCTCCCAGCCTCTAGTCCTTTTTTCTTATCTGTAACCTTGTCCTAAGTCTTCTTAACCTATTCCCTTTTTCCCTTTTAACCTTTATCTCTCTGCTAAGCTCCAAGTAACCCATTAATCTACTTGATATTTCTACTTGACTGTCTAATGGCATCTCATTAAGTCCTGTGGATTATTTCTCCAAAATACATCCTGAATCTGATCCCTCTTCTCCACCTCTGTAGCTATTACCTTTATCCAGGCCACTATCATTTCTAGCATAGCCCATTGCAATAGCCTTCTAATTGGTATCCTTGCTTCCACCATTTGGCTTTCTAAAATTCATTCTCTCAGAAGCAAGAGTAATCTTTTAAAACTTAAAACAGGATTTCTGCTGAAATCCTTCTAATGGTTTCCTATTGTACCTCAATTAAAATGCAAACTCTCTATAATGATCTGTAAGGCTTTATAAAGTCTGGCCCTGAGTCATCTTATAGCCCTTTTATCCTCACTTTTTGTTCCCTTGTCAGGCTTATTCCTATCTCCAGGCTTGTTTGTTTTGTCCTAAAATGTTTTTCCCCTAGATTCTTTGATGACTTACTTTATCACTTCATTCTGGTATCTGTGTGAATATATTTCCTGTCTAAATAGCCTGCCTTTTGTGTCCCTGCTCATATTTTCCACTGCATTATATGGATTTATACATCACATTATATGGATTCATTTCTTATTTGCTTGTCTCCCTCACTAGAATATAAGCTACATTGACCACACTCCCCAGCACCTAGACACCTGGTACCTAGTAGGCACTATGAAGGAATGAAAATACATACTAGATTCGTCTAGTCCACAGACATTTATTGAATGCCTTCTTTGGACCAGGCACTGATTTTAGGTACTGGGAATTCAGTTAAAAAAAAAAAAAAATCCATGCCTTCTTGGTGCTTTCACTCTACTGTGGGTTGACAGACAATAAATAAGTAAATAAAATATATAGTATGTTACAGAAAAAACATAGAATATGGAAGAAGGATAGTAAGGGTCAGAGGTGAGGATGGCAGATGCCATTTGAAATATGGAAACTTGATCAGGGAGCTCCTTGCACTTGCTAAAAAGGTGACCCTTGAACAAAGATGAAGACCTGAAAGAGGTGAGGAACAAAACATGCTAATATCCTGGAGAGAACAATTGCAAAAAGCATGCCTCATATGTCTGAGAAACAATTTAAAACAATAAATGTGTTAATTTATATATGTTTTTGAGAAAATGAATTCATACTAATACTTGATGGGTTTTTTTGTCTGCTTGTTTGTTTGTTTTGAGATAGGTTCTAATGCTGTTGCCTAGGCTGGAGTGTAGTGGCGTGATCTGGGCTCACTACAGCCTCCGCTTCCCGGTCTCAAGCACTTCTCCTGATCCTCCTTCATTTGCATGAAAAAGACATTTCATGCAAGTTAAAAAAGTTAAAAAAAGACAAAGAAGGGTATTATATAATAATAGAAGGCCTTGTCCAATGGGAAAATAATACAATCCTAAACATATATGTGCCTAACACTGGGCTTTGAAATTTATAAAACAATTAATAATAGACCTAAGAAATAAGATAGACAGCAACGCAATAATAGTAGGGGGGACCTTAATACTCCATTGAAAGCATTAGAGAGGTCATCAAGACAAAAGGCAACAAAGAAACAATAGATTTGAATTATACGTGGAACAAATGGACTTAACAGATAGATACAGAACATTCCATCCAAAAACCACAGAATATACATTCTACTGAATAGTGTGTGGAAATTTTATGCACTACCTCAGCCTTCCAAGTACTACTACAGGCACAAGCCACCATGCCTGGCTAATTTTTGTATTTTTTGTAGAGCTAGGGTTTCAACTGGTGCCCAGGCTGGTCTTGAACTCCTGGGCTCAAGTGATCCACCTGTCTCTGCCTTCCAAAGTGCTGGGATTATAGGCGTGAGTCACCACACCTGGCCCATACTAATACTTTGATCCAGTACCAGAAGTGAATTCTAGCATTTTCCCTTTCTTGATTATTTTATTCTCGAACAGTGAGAAATTCAGCTCTCATTATCTATATTTGCTTATTTGTTTAGCCCTAATTTACAAATGAAGAAGCAGTCTCAAACTCATTACTAAACCATACTCCTGTGGGAAACAAATTGAGCAACAGGAGTACAGTGTTTGTATACGGTTCTTTTTGTCTATAACCTTTGTATATCCAGTCAAAAAGTTGTTTTGCAAAGTTATTTATGTCAGCTTCTTTCTTCGCTGTCTCCTTCAGTTTGGTTATATGGTTCATTTGTAATACAGTTGGATTCATTGGTCATAGTCTGCAGTCTTTTTTTTTTTTTTTTTTTGAGATGGAGTCTTGCACTGTCACCTGGGCTGGAGTGCAATGGTGCCATCTCGACTCACTGCAACCTCCGCCTCCCGTGTCCAAGTGATTCTCCTGCCTCAGCCTCCTGAGTAGCTGGGATTACAGGTGCCCGCCACCACACCCAGCTAATTTTTTGTATTTTTTTTTCTTTTAGTAGAGACAGGGTTTCACTGTGTTGGCCAGGCTGGTCTCGAACTCCTGACCTCGTGATCCGCCTGCCTCAGCCTCCCAAAGTGCTGGGATTACAGGCATGAGCCACTGCACCCAACCCCTTATCGATTTTTAAAAAAATTATATCTAGTTGAATTTATGTTTTATGGTGTACGGTTCTATGTGTTTTGACAGATGCTTAGAGTCATGTAATTTGTTCTTATTGGTGACTAATTTTCTAGCAATCTGGATTGTTTTAAGATTTTGGTGGTTATGAATAAAGCTTTGCATACAGGTTTTTGTGTGAATCTCAGTTTTCATTTCTCTTGGGTAGACACTTAGGAGTGGGGTTACTGGGTTGTAAGATAGGTGTATGTTTAACCTTAAAAGAAACTACTAAACTGTTTTTCAAAGTAGAGATACCATTTTTCATTCCCACCAGCAGGGTATTAGAGCTCCAGTTGCTCCTCATCCTCACCAGAAGTTGGTATTGCAAGTTTTAAAATGTTAGGCATTCTAATAGGGCCCTAGTTTTTGATAGACCATGGAAGTATGACTCACTTAAAGATTGTGTGTAGTGGTTAGTAATTGGTATAGTTCGATTTTGAACCCATGCTTTTCCCATTAATATTTTTATTTTTGAATTTAATCTATTTTTCTTTGTTGCCCAGGCTGTAGTGCAGTGGCGCAATCTTGGGTCACTGCAACCTCCATCTCCTCGGTTCAAGCAATTCTCCTGCCTCAGCCTCCCCAGTAGCTGGGATTACAGGAATGCACCACCATACCTGGCTAATTTTTTGTATTTTTAGTAGAGACGGGGTTTTACTGTGTTAGCTAGTAACATAGTAGGTTGGGATCTCCTAACCTTGTGATCTTCCTGCCTCGGCCTCCCAAAGTGCTGGGATGACAGGTGTGAGCTACCGTGCCTGGCCAAAAGGTTTATAAATACGGAACTGGCAAGTTTTCTGTGTTAAATTTTTCTTTTTTTTTTTGAGATGAAGCCTCACTGTGTCCTTCAAGCTGGAGTGCAGTGACATGATTTCGGCTCACTGCAACCTCTGCCTCCCAATCATTTAAGTGATTCTTCTGCCTCAGCCTCCTCCTGAGTAGCTGGGATTGCAGGCATGTGCCACCACTCCCTGTTAATTTTTGTATTTTTGTTTTTTTTAATAGAGACCAGGTTTCACTATGTTGGCCAGGCTGCTCTTAAATTCCTGACCTCAAATGATCCACCCCCTTCGGCCTCCCAAAGCACCGGGATTACAGGCATGAGCCACCACACCCAGCCTCTTGTGTTAAATTTTATAAATGTATTATTTGGGGGAAATTTTTTTTTTAAGAACTTGAAGCTTAGCTTTAAAAGGAGTTGGTAACTATTGATGCTTCTTTGTTATATTTGTGTACAAAGACACACCAAAGTATTTCTTAACATTTTTAAAAATGATGGAGTAAGTTTTATTCTGTCTGAACCGAGTTCATTTCTCATACCAGTTTTATACGCTCATATTTTAAGATAATATCTTCTCTTTATTTTCTTTATTTACAGTTCTTTAAGGAAAAACAGTAGTGCTCTGCATAGTTTACTGAAACGAGTGGTCAGCACATTTAGTAAGGACACAGGAGAGCTTGCATCTTCATTTTTAGAATTTATGAGACAAATTCTTAACTCTGACGCAATTGTAAGTATGTGTGTGTTTGTGTATATATGTATGTATGTATTTGGTGTTTCTTAAATTTGAAATCTTTGGCTAGGTACGGTGGCTCACACCTGTAATCTCAGCACGTTGGTGGGCTGAGGTGGGAGGATCTCTTGGGGCCAGGAGTTTGAGACCAGCCTGGGCAAAATAGTGAGACCCTGTCTCGAGAAAAAGAGAAATACTTTGCCATAAGTTAAATCACTTTATATATCAAATATCCAACATAAAAAAGATCACTTTAGTTCATTTTATTTTATTTTATTTTAGACGGAGTCTTGCTCTGTCACCCAGACTGGAGTGCAGTAGCGCGATCTCAGCTTCCTGCAACCTCCACTTACTGGGTTCAAGTGATTCTCCTGCCTCAGCCTCCTGAGTAGCTGGGATTACAGACACCCACCACCATGCCCAGCTAATTTTCTGTACTTTTTCAGTAGAGATGGCATTTCACTACATTGGCCAGGCTGGTTTTAAACTCCCTATCTTAGGTGATCTGCCCACCTCGGCCTCCCAGAGTGCTGGGATTACAGGCATGAGCTACCGCACCTGGCCAAGTGCCTTCATCTTAAAATAATTCTTAGATGAGTGTGGTTGCACATGCCTCTAATCCCATCACTTTGGGAGGCTGTGGTAGGAGAATTGCTTGAACCCAAAAGTTTGAGGTCAACCTGTACAACACAGCAAAACTCTGTCTCTAGAAACAACAAAAATTAGCCAGATGTGGTGTGTCCACCAGTAGTCTCATCTATTTGAGAGACTGAGATTGGAGGATAGCTTGAGTCCAGGAGTTGGAGGCTGAAGTTAGCTATGATTGTGTCACTGCAGTCTAGTCTGGGTGACAGAGCAAGACACTGTCTAAAAAAAAAAAAAAAAAAAACAAATTATGACATTGAGTTACCTTGCTAGGGCAACTCAGAATAATGAAGTTTTGTTAGTCTCTTAGTTACTTAATTTTTGTTACTTAATTTACTGATTGTTTTGGATGTTGTGATTTTGGTGTAACTGTAAAGTTTATTATGCTTTAGTATTTTTGGTCTATCATACAAACATGAATTAAAGATTATTGTCCCCACTCTAAAATCTTATTGTTAAAGATTTCTCTCATTAATATTTTCCAAAGTCATGGTATATTATGAGCACAATTCCAGAAGCCATTAATATACCTGCCCTACTTAGTTTGGTGGCATGTGCCTCTGGCTGCTCAGGAGGCGGGGTCGGGGAAATCACTTGAACCTATGAATTCAGGGTTGCAGTGAGCTATGATTGTGCCAGCGTACTTCAGCCTGGGTGAAAGTGTGAGACTTACTCTCTCTCTTTTTTTTTCTGAGATGAGGTCTTAGTCTGACGCCCAGGCTGGAGTACAGTAGCATGATCATGGCTCACTGCAGCCTTGACTTCCTTAGGCTCAGGTGATCCTTCCACCTCAGCCTCTTGAGTAGCTGGGACTTTAGATGTGCACCATCACACCTAGCTAATTTTTGTATTTTTAGTAGAGATGGGATTTTGCCATGTTGCCCAGCCTGGTCTTGAGCTCCTGGGCTCAAGCAATACACCTGCCTCAGCCTCCAAAAGCGCTGGGATTACAGGCATGAACCACCATGCCTGGCCAACACTGTTTCTTAAAATAAGAAAAACAGGCCAGGCACGGTGGCTCACGCCTGTAATCTTAGCACTTTGAGAGGCCAAGGTAGGTGTGGATCACTTGAGGTCAGGAGTTCAAAAGCAGCCTGGCCGACATGGTGAAACCTTGTCTCTACTAAAAATACAAAAAATTAGCTGGGCTTGGTGGTGGACGCCTGTAATCCCAGCTGCTTGGGAGGCTGAAACAGGTGAATCGTTTGAACCCAGGAGGCAGAGGTTGCAGGGAGCTGAGATTGCGCTGTTGCACTCCAGCCTGGGCAACAGTGTATGACTCCATCTCAAAAAAAAAGAGAGAGAGAAAGAAAAGAAAAGAGGCTGGGCGCGGTGGCTCAAGCCTGTAATCCTAGCACTTTGGGAGGCCGAGACGGGCGGATCACGAGGTCAGGAGATCGAGACCATCCTGGCTAACACGGTGAAACCCCGTCTCTACTAAAAATACAAAAAACTAGCCGGGCGAGGTGGTGGGCGCCTGTAGTCCCAGCTACTTGGGAGGCTGAGGCAGGAGAATGGCGTAAACCCGGGAGGTGGAGCTTGCAGTGAGCTGAGATCTGGCCACTGCACTCCAGCCTGGGCGACAGAGCGAGACTCCGTCTCAACAAAAAAAAAAAAAAAAAAGAAAAGAAAGAAAGAAAGGCAGACAGGTTAGGCAAGGTGGCTCACACTTGTAATCTCAGCATTTTGGGAGGTTGAGGTGGGAGGATTGCTTGAGCCTAGGATTTGAGATCAGCCTAGGTAACATAGTGAGACTCCATTTATATGAAAAATTTTAAAATTAGCTGGGCATGGTGGCACGTGCTTGTAGTCAGTCTCAGGTACTTGGGAGGATGAGATGAAAGGATCACTTGAACCTGAAGAGGTCGAGGCTGCAGTGAACTATGATTGTGCCACTGCACTGCAGCCTGGGTGACATAGTGAGACCCTGTCTCGACAACAAAAAAGCAAGGTTAAAGATTTTATACAATGTTTAGGTAGGCATACGGCTCTCTACTGTAAGTGTATGTGACAATATGGATGGTTTTCTTGTCGTGAAGCAAGATTTATTTTCCTAGAAGGATTTTCTGGTATTGAAATGTTATCACTCCAGAATTCACTTTATTATGTAGCATACTTTTTAAAGCAGAAAATATTAACTTTTCTATGTGACAGAATATAGTCTTAAATATGATAGTTCTTTAGTTAAATATGATAGTTCTTTACTTGTCTGTGTTATCTTCAGAAAGATAATTTCAGGTTTCATCAGTTCTTTGTTATAGCAAGCATTTTATTAATTCTTGAGCATCAATCAGTGTGTCACATGTCCTGCAACTGCCAGTGTATTTGCCATTGGGTATTTTGTGGAAAAATCTTGATGCCAGTAAAATATATGTTTACCAATTTAAATATTTTGTGAGTCTTACTCAAAGAAAGCATACTTCACCTTTGATCTAAATCATTCTTAAAACTAGCCATTTGTACTGATGTAAAAATCAAAACATTAAAAGAAAGATTGCAGCATATGGCTTAGATAATATGAGTAAGTGTGGATGCATCTTTGTAAATTTCTCTGCTCTCAAATTTAACTTATGTGTGACATTTACAGGGATGTTGTGGAGATGATAATGGTCTCATGGAAGTAGAGGGAGCTCATCCATCACGGACGATGAGTATTAATGCTGCAGAGTTAAAACAGCTTCTACAAAGCAAAGAAGAAAGTCCAGAAAATTTGTTCCTTGAACTAGAGAAGCTTGTTTTGGTAAAAAAGAAAAACAAAAACAGAGCATTCCTAAGGCTTATTTTCCTCTCAGTTTGACTAGTACAAGTATTTCATAGCGACGTTTTTTAAAATAGTGAACCTTTAGTTGGGTATTTATACCATTTCAAATAACTCTTTGAATTAACAATTTGAAGTGAAGTCCTCCGTCCTGTTATGAATTTTAAGGAGTACATGAAGACAGTAGTTTTTGAATTGTCTGTTCCCTGGATGCAGGGAATTCCTTGGATACCCTCTTGCTGCTGCTGTTTAGAAATAAAATGACAAGTGTTTTGGTGTTTGTTTTATTTTAGTATGTTTAATGTTAATAATTTCTGGACAGTGTTCCAAATTTCTTAGTAATAAAACATATAGCCTTTTCTACTAAAGAGTCAGTAGGTTTACAGACATAGGTTTTACCTGCACCTTCTTATTCTGCTTCTATTTGTATATAGGAACATTCAAAAGATGATGACAATCTGGATTCTTTGTTGGACAATGTAGTTGGACTTAAGCAGATGCTGGAGTCATCAGGTGACCCTTTACCTCTCAGTGACCAGGATGTAGAACCAGTACTTTCAGCTCCAGAATCTCTTCAGAATTTGTTTAACAATAGGTAAAATACACAATGTTTTATAATTGAATAGATGTTGGTTATATAATGGCTGTAGGCTAGGGAGGGCCAGCAAACTTTTTTTCTATAAAGGGCCAGATAGTAAGAATTCTAGGCTTTGCAGGCCACATACAGCCTCTGTTGTGTATTCTTCTGTAGTTTTTTGTTTTTTTTTTTTAATTTATACAAACCATGCTAGCTTGCAGGCTGTACAGAAACAAGCTAGCAGATAAAATCAGGGCTTTGTTTTATTTTACTGAAAGGTCAAAACTTGTTACAGCAGAATTAGTTTTCAAGTTATTTGTTTTTAAGGATACTTAGTTTTTAATTGCCATTTGGAGTTTCTTTTTTAGGTGCTACTTTTAATAATACTTCAGAAAGTAATAATTTTAATTGTACCTTCCACAGATTTTACTTGAAGATAAGCTAAAAGACTGGGCGTGTTGGCTCACGATATAATCCCAGCACTTCAGAAGGCTGAGGCAGGAAGATAGCTTGAGCTCAGGAGTTTGAGACTAGCTTGGGCAACATAGAGACCCTATCTCTACAAAAAATTTTTTAAAAATTAGCTTGGTGTGGTGGTGCACACCTGTGGTCCCAGCTACTAGGGAGGCTAAGGTGGGAGGATCACTTGAGCCCAGGAGATCACCACTGCAGTGAGCTGTGATTGTGCCACTGCACTTCAGCTGGGTAACAGAGCAAGACTCTGTCTCAAAAAAAAAAAGGGTTAGGCGCGGTGGCTCACGCCTGTAATCCCAGCACTTTGAGAGGCCAAGGCGGGCGGATCACAAGGTCAGGAGATTGAGATGATCCTGGCTAACACAGTGAAACCCTGTCTCTACTAAAAATACAAAAAATTAGCCTAGAGTGGTGGCGGGTGCCTATAGTCTCAGCTACTCAGGAGGCTGAGGCAGGAGAATGGCGTGAACCCGGGAGGCGGAGCTTGCAGGGAGCCCAGATTGCACCACTGCACTCCAGCCTGGGTGACAGAGTGAGACTTCATCCAAAAAAAAAAATCGGAATTTGATTTTGGAATTCTGCTTTTCACCAGATACTTTTCTTGTTCCAGGACTGCCTATGTGCTTGCTGATGTCATGGATGATCAGTTGAAATCTATGTGGTTCACTCCATTTCAGGCTGAAGAGATTGATACAGATCTGGATTTGGTATATAAATTATTTTATTACTAAATATTTAGAAAAATGTTAGTTTTTTCTGTTTCTTTGTATATTGTTAGCATTATAGTAGTTTCCATATTTTATGGCTGTTAAAATCTACTGGGAGGCCAGTTCTACATTATTTTTATGCCACTTGCCCACTTTATGGCATCCAGAAAGTTTTTTCTGCTTCTTTTTTGCTTCTTAGTTAGTGATCTGTATTTTGAGGTTGTGACTTTTTTATTTTTTATTTTTATTTTTATTTTTTTGAGACAATCTCATTCTGTCACCCAGGCTGGAGTGTGGTGGTGCGATCTCAGCTCACTGCAACCTCCGCCTCCCGGGTTCAAGCAATTCTCCTGCCTCAGCCTCCCGAGTAGCTGGGATTACAGGCGTGCGCCATCACACCTGGCTAATTGTTCGGTATTTTTAGTAGAGATGGGGTTTCACCATGTTGGTCAGGCCAGTCTCAAACTCCTGACCTTGTGATCCGCCTGCCTTGGCCTCCTAGAGTGCTGAGATTACAGATGTGAGCTACCACACCCAGCCAAAAAAAAAATTTTTTTTAATATAGATAAAGTCTCACTGTGTTACCCAGGCTGGTCTCAAACTCCTAGCCTCAAACAATCCTCTCTCTTTGGCCTCCCAAAGTGATGGGATTACAGGCATGAACCAGATTACAATCATCTGGCCAGAGAATGTGACTTAAGGGAAAAATCACACTTTTTCATAAGTTCTATGAAGCACTTTGTTTTCTTACATTGACAGGGTATAGAATAGAGAGAAGTATCCCACAAAACAACAGTTTATTCTTGCATTTGGGTTTAAGATGAGGAACGGTTGTGCTATGGTGTGGCTCTCAGTTTGGAAACTTGTAAAGAGTATATTTGTTATGATATAGTATGAATGGGAATTGACATTCTTAAACATAATGTTGAATAGGTAAGAGTATAATTAACTACTTAAAATTTAATAACAGTCTGTTTTATGCTTCTCAGAGATGTTGTAGGGAGAATTATTTTAGCCACATCTTAATATACTGCATATTGTTCCTTTTTTTTATCAAAGAAACATACTGGTGTTCATCATGTACAATAAAACTAAAAGAATGATTTGCTTCACATTTGTATTCAGTGTGTTGAGACCTGCTTTTCCTTTTTTAAAAAAACCACATACAATTCAATTAGAAGTGCATTAAAATTAATTTCTTTTTAGTGTAAGCTGTTCAGTGATTCTTTAAAACTGTCCTTTCCAGTAGAACTTTATGCAGTAATGCAAATATTTTGTAGTCTGCCCTGTCCAAAACAGTAGCCTCATGTGCATATTGTACAATGGAAATGTGTATGACTAGGGAACTGAATTTTATTTTGATTTAATTTTGATTAATTTAAATTTAGATAGGCATATGTGGTTAGTGGCTACCATGTTGGGCAGCACAGGTATAAAATATTTGTTAAAAGTTACTAATTTCATAACTTTAAGTTGAATCACAACTGTCTTGTGATGATAATTGTAACCCTCTGGATTAGAGAAATTTTAGGTATCTTACATTTGATAAATTTGAATAAAACCTAAGTAAACTGAATGTTGATTTCCCTGAAAGTAAACTTAGATGGGAACCTCATTAAATGAATAGAGCTTTTGGGAATCTGTGGCATAGAATTTTTTTGTGACAGAAATGTTGACTATATAAGACTGGCAGAGTATGTTATTTTCAGATTCTTTTTTTGGAAAAGTTCAGGAGATATTACAGTGTTAATTTATATAAACAAATACTGAGTTTCCTGCTCAGTCATCAAAAGTCTCCTAGATTGGCCGGGCGCGGTGGCTCAAGCCTGTAATCCCAGCACTTTGGGAGGCTGAGACAGGCGGATCACGAGGTCAGGAGATCGAGACCATCCTGGCTAACACGGTGAGACCCCGTCTCTACTAAAAAATACAAAAAACTAGCCGGGCGAGGTGGCCGGCGCCTGTAGTCCCAGCTACTCGGGAGGCTGAGGCAGGAGAATGGCGTAAACCCGGGAGGCGGAGCTTGCAGTGAGCTGAGATCCGGCCACTGCAGTCCAGCCTGGGCGACAGAGCGAGACTCCGTCTCAAAAAAAAAAAAAAAAAAGTCTCCTAGATTAATAGCCCTGCTTCGAAGAATGCCACACACAAAAAAAGTAGCATTACTACGATGTGTGTGTGTGTGTTTGTTTTTAAACTATCGATGCCGTTTGCTTTTTAAAAAGATGAGGGAAAGAAGTAGATCTTTAATTTATTTCTTATGAGAGGCAAATATAATTTATAGGTAATAAGAATTTCTATAGTCAAATATTATGCCAATAATTACATTTAATATGTATTTTGTTTCATTATTATGACGGCAGGTAAAGGTTGACTTAATTGAACTCTCTGAAAAATGCTGTAGTGACTTTGATTTGCACTCAGAATTAGAGCGCTCATTTTTGTCAGAACCATCATCTCCAGGAAGAACCAAGACTACTAAAGGATTCAAACTTGGGAAGCACAAGCATGAGACCTTTATAACTTCAAGGTAAAATTTATTCCACTGAAGATCTCAATTGTGGTCATATAAACTTATGTATTTTGGTGTATTTTAAGATAGACACATGCGGCCGAGCATGGTGGCTGACACCTGTAATCCCAGCACTTTAGGAGGCTGAGGCGGTTGTACCACAAGGTCAGGAGATCGAGACCATCCTGGCTAACATGTTGAAACCCCGTCTCGCCGGGCGCGGTGGCTCAAGCCTGTAATCCCAGCACTTTGGGAGGCCGAGACGGGCGGATCACGAGGTCAGG
>NW_012114710.1:2656071-2685395 GCF_000951035.1 Colobus angolensis palliatus
GGGCACCTGTAGTTCCAGTTGCTTGGGAGGCTGAGGCAGGAGAATGGCGTGAACCCAGGAGGTGGAGCTTGCAGTGAGCCGAGATTGTGCCACTCCACTCCAGCCTGGGTGACAGAGCAAGATTCTGTCTCCAAAAAAAAAAAAAAGATATGCACGTGCTGTTAAACTGGAAAGGAAGTTAACATAACATTTGAATCATGAACATTGTTTGGATTTTTTAATTTAAACATAATAATTTGGCCAGTATATACCCAGTACATTTGTTATACTGTTTTTTGCAAGACTTTGGAAGGTTTGAATAAGAAGTGAACTGGATTATTTTAAAACATTGTTATTCATAACAATGAAATGTGAGTACCTTTCTTAGCTAGTTTGTTGTATTATCCCAGAAGTATGATAGATCCTTGCAAAGTTAACAGAATTGGAGTACAAAAAAATTGAAATTAATTTTGAGTATTATAAAGATTGTTTTTCCAGAAATCTGAAAGAAAAATGTTTTATGGCATATTTTTGTTTTAATAGTGGAAAATCTGAATACATTGAACCTGCCAAACGAGCTCATGTTGTGCCACCACCAAGAGGAAGGGGCAGGGGAGGATTTGGACAGGGTATACGACCTCATGATATTTTCCGTCAGAGAAAACAGAACACAAGTAGACCACCATCTATGCATGTGGATGACTTTGTTGCTGCTGAAAGTAAAGAAGTGGTTCCTCAAGATGGAATACCCCCACCAAAACGGCCACTCAAAGTTTCACAGAAGATTTCTTCCCGTGGTGGGTTTTCAGGCAATAGAGGAGGACGGGGTGCTTTCCACAGTCAGAATAGGTTTTTCACACCACCTGCTTCAAAAGGTAACTAATTAGTATGTATTCTCTAATGGGTTAGAATATTGGAATGTTAAAATATTGAATGAAAGTGATTTAGATGGAAGAGATTCAGATAAACTATTTTCCTGTTGCTACAGTTGAGCCACCTCTGGACTAGTGGTACTGTTTGCAGAGTACTCTATTGGACAGAAGAAAGAAACTTTTTTTTTCAATGAACCTTTCATATATTGTACTTTTAAGAATGAGTTTAGAAGTCTTGGCTAATTATTTTCCCCTTTTTTTTTTTTCTGAGACAAGAGAGTTGCTGTGTCGCCCAGGCTGGGGTATAGTGATGTGATCTCAGCTCACTACAAACTCTGCCTCCCTGGTTCAAGTGATTCTCCTGCTTCAGCCTCCCAGGAATCTGGGACTACAGGCATGCACCACCGTGCCCAACTAATTTTTGTATTTTTAGTAGAGACGGGGTTTCGCCATGTTTGCCAGGCTAGTCTCAAACTCCTGACCTCAAGTGATCCACCCACCTTGGCTTCCCAAAGTGCTGAGATAACAGGTGTGAGCCACCGTGCTCGGCCTTATTTTCCTTTTTACATTGAGAATTATACATTTTCTGAGTAATACCCTTACATTATTTTCACAATTATACTTAACAGTTTTCTTAAGATTGTTCTGTGCAGTTCACCATTGATCTGCCTAATCTGCTTGCTTTCTTATGTTACATTTAGTTTGTTTGAAATTGTTACAAGATTTTTTTTTTTTTTTTGAGACAGAGTTTCACTCTTATTGTCCAGTCTGGAGTGCAGTGGCACAATCTCAGCTCACTGCAACCTCTGCTTCTTGAGTTCAAGCGATTCTCCTGCTTCAACTTCCCAAGTAGGCATGTGCCAGCACACCTGGCTAATTTTTATATTATTAGTAGAGATGGGGTTTCACCATGTTGGCCAGGCTGGTCTCGAACTCCTGATCTCAGGTGATCCACCCGCCTCAGCCTCCCAAAGTGCAGGGATTACAGGCATGAGCCACTGCACCTGGCCTTACAAGATTTTAGAAACTAGGGATACTTATAGAAATTATGCTTTAGTAATGGATTGATAACCATATTTTCATACCTGCTGAGTTAGGAGGGTGAGAGTGAAAGAGAATCTATGTTTTTATTAATAACAAACACTTAGGTTAGGTGTGTCAGGAACTTTTATAAGCATTTTACATATTATAACCTCACGTCAACCCCATGAGGCAAGTTCTCTTAGTACCCCTAATTTGCAGAAGAGAAAATTGTCAGTCAGCTGACCAGGGCACATAAATACAAGTGGTAGAACCAGTATTTGATCCCTGGCAGTTTGGCTCTAGAGTCTCTGCTCTTAACCACTGTGATGCTGCCACTATGTATAGTACAGTCAATTTACAAAATCTCAGTTTCTTTTCCATTCTTTTGAAGATTAAGAAAAATCTGTCATTTAAAAGAATCCAACTGAAGTTGTGAAAAAAGTGATTTTGATTGTGCTGTTTGTGTTTAGGAAACTACAGTCGTCGGGAAGGAACAAGAGGCTCCAGTTGGAGTGCTCAGAATACTCCTCGAGGAAATTACAATGAAAGTCGTGGAGGCCAGAGCAATTTTAACAGAGGCCCTCTTCCACCATTACGACCCCTTAGTTCTACAGGTATACATCCTTGCTACTTGATATTGCTGAGAGAAGGGAAGTGAATTCTTCCTTTTTAAATTGTTGATATATACAGAGGGGGCTAGGGGTGCTAAACTCCCCATCCCCTTGCCCCACGCAGTCAAAAATCTAAGTATAACTTTGACTTCCCCAAAACTTAACTACTGATAGTATGCTGTTGACTGGCAGCCTTACAGATAACATAAACAGTTGATTGACACATATTTTATATATTATATATTATATAATGTATTACAATTAAATAAGCTGGAGAAAAGAAAATGTTATTAAGAAAATCTTAAGGGAAAGAAAATACATTTACTATTAAGTGGAAGTGGATCTTTGTAAAGGTCATCACATTCCATAGGCTGAGGAAGAGGAGGAGAGGTCTTACTTTCTTAGGAGTAGCAGAGGTGAAAGAAAATCCACATATAAGTGGACCCAGGCAGTTGAAACCCATGTTGTTCAAGGGTCAACTGTACTCTCATTCTGGGAGAGAATATTTTAGAGTATAGGCTTAAAGTTCTAACGTTTATATCCTTGAATAAATGCCTAATATACATCTTCTATAAAAATAATCAAATTTTTTGTTTCTGAACTGTTTGTATAATCTGAACAGTTTCATGGTGCTGTGCTTTTATTTTTATGTTTCAGTAATGAAAGTCAATGCTTAAGGTACCTTTCTTACCACAAAGTATTTTAATAACAGAGATACCTTTATACAGCATATTTTTTTTTGCTTATTGTCTTAAGTGTGTAAACACATAACTTTTTTTTTTTTTAAAACATTACCATATGTAGTCCAGAATGTTGCTCATCAGAAGTAGCTTTTGGTTTCAAACGCACATTTTTAAAAAATAACAAGTTTTATTTGGGATATAATTCTTATATATCATATAGTTTACCTGTTTAAAATGTATAATTCAACAATCTTCACCCCATTCACAGTGCTTGCGCATGAGTTTTAAAAGAGAAAAGAGTAATTCTTGGTTTGAGCTCAGTGTTGTAGATTAGTATTTACATGCTTGGAAAAGAAAGGACATTGGAACTAAAAACTATATTCTTTCTTTTACAGGTTACCGCCCAAGTCCTCGGGACCGTGCTTCTAGAGGTCGTGGGGGACTTGGACCTTCCTGGGCTAGTGCAAATAGCGGCAGTGGAGGCTCAAGAGGAAAGTTTGTTAGTGGAGGAAGTGGTAGAGGTCGTCATGTACGCTCCTTTACACGATAAGAATCCTTTTGGGAACATCTTAACTGTATATGAACATTTCGTGAGGACAATAAAAATAAGACATTGAAGGACCAATTTAGACTTAGCAGTTATCTGGAGACATCTGAGAGAATATTTTTATCTGAAGAAAGCAGATTTTGTTTGATACCTAACAAGATTTCAATAAAAATCCAAACTTTGTATGTACGTTTCTATATATTTTCCCTTTTTTTGTATGACTATTTATTTAGAAAATTTCTAGGTAGAAAAACTGAATGACGTTTTGTATTTTTCTTGCCTATAGCACAGATGTTCTCAAACTTTCTCAGCTCATGACACTATTTAGTGCCTCAGTACTTTTTTCACAGCATACCTGGTCCAAAAGAATTATCTAATACTTGTGGTTATTAAGCAGTTAGGTACAACAGCTTAATAAGAATGTACATCATCACCACTAGTAACTGTGGACACTGCATGTCTCAAACCTTGGAATCAGTATCATTTTCTTTTCCTCTCTGCTTCTTGCACAGTACTTTTTATCAAACTGCTGAAAACCCAGTTTTGTAAAGGTATGTTGTTATAGAAAGGAATATAATGCTATTTAATGTTGAAAATGTAAACTACCTCGAAGTAGTAGTTTATGTTATGTCCAACAGGTGTTGCTATGTTTTTCTCAAAAATTTAAAAATATTGTGTGGCACCCATGTTAATTTGCTAAGGTGCCCTGGTACACAGTTTGGGAACCATGGCTGTACCAAAAGAAACAAAATACTCCTCTCCTTTGTATTAGAAATCTGAACTTTGCATTTCAGCTTTGGACCTGCTGACACTATTTTATTATACAAATTATTTAAAGCCTAAAATAAGGAATGTCCTAATACTATTATTTTGGGAATCAGAAACATCTAATAAAAGCTGAACTTTATATATAGAAATAAAGCTTACAATTTTGAGAAAGTAGCCATATTTTCCCCAAGATAATGTCTTAACACACTGAGTCTATGTAAGTGGCATAAAATACAGAGTTCTCTTAATCAGAAAAGGAGTGTATGAGTCTCATCCATCCTTTTATCAATCTGTTTTGGGGAATTATTTGTGACTGAATACAATCTTCATTAAGAAAACACCTTGAAGCAAAGCTTAGCTGTAAAGAATCAGATGTTTAGGTGAGAGGTTATGGCAATATTTTCATAACTAGTGGCCTTGAAAAACCCAAGTGTCTTGATCTGCTGTAAGAAAATACCATAGACTGGGTGGCTTAAACAATAGAAATTTATTCTCACAGTTCTGGAGGCTTGGAAGTCCAAGATCAGGGTGTCAGCATGGTTGGGTTCCAGTGAGGGCCCTCTTCCTGGCTTGTATGCAGCTACCTTTTTAAGTGCTCACATAGTCTTTCCTTGGTGCTTGCTTGAAGAAAGAGAGCTCTTGTGTCTGTTTCTTCTTATAAAGGCACTATTCCCATCATGAACATCTGATCCTCATGATCTAATCTAAATCACAGTACCTTCCAAAGGTCCCACCCTTTCTAGTACTACCACATTGAGGGTTAGGAGTTCAACATATGAATTTGGGGAAACACAAGACTCAGCTCATTGCGTCAAGATAACTTAAATCCCCTTTGATCCTTAAACCTAATAGGCTCATTTTCCCCAAAGATATAGTTTACACATTAGGTAAAGTTCGAAATTTGCCCCAATGTCTGACACAAATACATGTAAAAAATAGTTAATTTTTCTTAAGTAACTATGTTTCTAAATAAGAACATGGCCATATATAGAAATGTAATTTCTTGGTTTGTTTTTTAGCATCAAGCGGGATATAATCTTTGAGAAATATCAGAAAGCTGTTTTTGCTGTTTAATACCCAGTAATTCAGACCAATGAAGGTAATAAATTATTAGTGTAGAAACAAATTAATGCCAGGCAAATTTAAAATGTCTTGAGTGACTACAAGTCCCAGATAAATGAGAAAGGAAGGAATCCACCATGTTGAGCAGCCCTTACATGCAAAAATCACTTAGTCCTTGTAACAATCCAGCATAGGTAGTATCTAATTTTACAGATGGAGAAAGCTGAAGAGCTTGACTCAAGCATGGTAGAAACAGGATTTAAAATCAGGTTGGGTGGTTCATGCCTGTAATCCCAGCACTTTGGGAGGCTAAGGCAAGAGGATCACTTAAGCCCAGGAGTTTGAGACTAGCCCTGGCAATATAGTGAGACCCTGTCTCTACAGAAAATTTAAAAATTAGCTGAGTGAGGCCAGGCATGGTGGCTCATGCCTGTAATCCCACCACTTTGGGATGCTGAGGTGAGCAGATCACCTGAGGTTGGGAGTTTGAGATCAGCCTTACCAACATAGTGAAACCCTGTCTCTACTAAAAATACAAAAATTAGATGGACACGGTGGCATGTACCTGTAATCCCAGCTGCTCAGGAGACTGAGTCAGGAGAATTGCTTGAACCCAGGAAGTGGAGGTTGCAGTGAGCAGAGATCGAGCCACTACACTCCAGCTTGGGGTACAGAGCAAGACTTTGTCTCAAAAAATGATAATAATAAATTAGCTAGGTGTGGTGGTGCATGCCTGTAGTGTCAGCTACTTGGGAGACTGAGGCAGGAGGATCACTTAAGCCCAGGAGGTCAAGGCTGCAATGAGCCATGATTGTGCCACTGTACTCCAGCCTGGGTGACAGGGTGGGGAAAAAAAAATCAGATTGGAGCAGGGCACAGTGGTGGCACCTGTGGTCCCAGCTACTCAGGAGGCTGAGGTGGGAGGATTGCTTAGGCCCAGGAGTTCAAGTCCATCCTGGACAACAAGAGCAAGACCCCCATCTCTAAGAAATAATAACAAAATCAGGTTGGCTAGCTCCTAATTCCTTACCTCTCCATCTTGGAGAAGAAGCTACTTTTCAGGTTAAGTGTGTTAGAGATCAAAATTAGTAATTCATCCTAAGGCAATGGAGTTTCAGAGACCCAACACTGTATTTCAGTTATTTCAGAAGTGAGCCTCAAACAAGACATTTCAGGGAAAGTGTTTGTTTGTTTGAGACAGTCTTACTCTGTCACCTAGGCTGGGGTGCAGTGGTGCTTTCCTGGCTCACTGCAACCTCTGCCTCCTGGGTTCACGTGATTCTCCTGCCTCAGCCTCCTGAGTAGCTGGCATTACAGGCACCCACCACCATGCCCAGCTAATTTTTGTATTTTTAGTACAGACTGGGTTTCACCATGTTAGTCAGGCTGGTCTTGAACTCCTGACCTCAAGTGATCCACCTGCCTCTGCCTCCCAAAGTGCTGGGATTACAGGCATGAACCACTATATCCAGCCTATTTCAGGGAAAGTTTTGAGTGGGATTTAGAAATTAATGAAAGATGCAGAATTCCTTTGAGGACAAATTTAATCTGTAGAAGAGGAGTTGATAGAATGATTTGTGTTTATTTCCTAAGAATAAGAAAAAAGAAATACTATGAAATATTGTTATGCTTTATTTAAAAAGAATGTTGCAGGTAGTATTCTGTGTGAAGGAGTAGTAGGCACAGTTAGATTAGCTTTATTGCTTTTTTAAAAAGTAATTGCAAAAACCTGCAGGATGAGAATGTAGGAACTAAAGTATGTCTCCTACGCATCTTCTGTGTTCCATATACCCTAGTACAGTGTGGGGAATATAAGGGTGACTAAGATGTAATTTTTGCCCTCAGGAAACTCACAGTCTAATAAAGGAAACAATTATGTAAACAGCTTGTTTTTTTTTTTTTTTTTTGAGATGAGACGGAGTCTTGCTCTCACCCAGGCTGGAGTGTAGCGGTGTGATCTTGGCTCACTGCAACCTTCACCTCCTGGGTTCAAGCGATTCTCCTGCCTCAGCCTCCTGAGTAGCTGGGACTATAGGTGGGTGCCACCAGGCCCGGCTAATTTTTTCTATTTTTAGTAGAGACGGGGGTTTCATCATGTTAGCCAGGATGGTCTTGATCTCCTGACCTCGTGATCTGCCCTCCTCAGCCTCTCAAAGTGCTGGGATTACAGGCATGAGCCACCATGCCTGGCCACATCATTTTTTAAAAGAAAAGTTAATGAGATCTTAAGTGTATGCAGTGTATTTGGAACAATTCATAATTCTTGAATAATCCAATCATCACATTTCCAGCTGATTTTATTGTGGGTTTTTAAAAGTAACTATTTTTAAAATAGTATTTTAAGAAAAGGAAATCTTGGCATTACAATTGTATAAAATCTTTTTGGAATTGCTTTTGTATAAAGACTAGTTTTTGGGGGACTTTTTTTGTTTTGTTTTGTTTTTTTGAGATAGAATCTTACTCTGTCACCCAGGCTGGAGTGCAGTGGCATGATCTCGGCTCACTGCAACCTCCGCCTTTCAGGTTCAAGTGATTCTTGTGCCTCAGCCTCCCAAGTAACTGGGACTACACTACAGGCACAAGCCACCATGACTGGCTAGTTTTTTGTAGTTTTAGTAGAGACAAGGTTTTGCCATATTGGCCAGGCTGGTTTCGAATTCTTGAGCTCAAGTGATCTGCCCTCCTCGGCCTCCTAAAGTGCTAGGATTTCAAGCATGAGCCACTGCCTGGCCTAAAGACTAGTTAAGCAGAAAAGATTATCTATGCAATTTTAATTTTTATTATTTTAAATTCATAGGACAGATTAGGAGTTAATGAGTAGGATCTTTTAAGGGTCATATAACTTGATAATCTAGAGAAGGGGTTGCAAACTAAAGTACTAGCAATACACATTATTGTGTTAACCAATCTCCAGAACTCTTTTTTTTTTTTTGAGACAGACTCTTGCTCTGTTGTCCCGGCTGGAGTGCATTGGCATGATCTTGACTCACTGCAACCTCCACCTCCCAGGTTCAAGTGATTCTCCTTCCTCAGCCTCCTGAGTAGCTACGATTACAGGCGCACGCCACCAGGCCTGGCTAATTTTTGTATTTTTAGTAGAGATGAGTTTTCACCATGTTGACCAGGCTGGTCTCGAATTCCTGCTCAAACTCCTGACCTCAAGTGATCTACCGCCTCGGCCTCCCACAGTGCTGGGATTACAGGCGTGAGCCACTGTGCCCGGCCAGAACTTTTTCATCTTTCAAAACTGAAATTCTATACCCATTAAACAACTCTCACTTCCTGTCCCCCCAGCCCCTGGCAACCACCATTCTCCTTTTCTGTCTGTAAATTTGCGTACTCTAAATACCACATGTAAGTAGAACCGTATAAATTTGTCTTTTGCGGCTGGCTTTTTACACTTAGCATAATATCCTCAAGGTTTATTCATGTTGTAGCCTGTGTCAGAATTTTTTTTAAAGACTGAATAATATTCCATTATGTGGATATGCCACATTTTGTTTATTCATCATTGGTTGATGGACATATGCGTTGCTTCCACATTTTGGCTACTGTGAATAATGCTGCTATAAACATGAGTGTACAAATATCTTTTCAAGAGCCTACTTAGAATTTTGGGGGGTATATATCCAGAAGTGGAATTGCCTAATGATATGGTAATTCTGTTATTTTTAATTTTTGAGGAACCATCATACTGCTTTCCACAGCAGCTGCACCATTTTACATTCCCATCAGCAGTGCAAAGGGGTTCCAATTTCTCCACATCCTTGCCAATGCTTGTTATTTTCTGTTTTGTTTTGGTTTTCATAATAGCTCTCTTAATGGTTGTGCTTCTGACTTTTAGGGAGAAGCCAAAAATCTGGATTACTGTGTAATCAGTTTTCAAATATGCAATTAAGTCAATTTAAAAATTAAAAACATTTTGTGAGCAAAACAAAAAATTATGCAGGACAAAATGTGCCCACAGAATTTCAACCTGAAGAATCTGGTGATAGCATCTGTTTCAGAAATCACAATGGAATTTCTATAAAGAGTTATTTTCATTTGGGAAGTTGAAATTGACCAGGTATGTTTGTGATAGGACACGATGTTGTGGAGAAGTTCTTTGTGACCAAAAAGCCTGGTTTTGAGAACCAGTTCTATGCTCTGCTAATTAGCTGTGCAACTGTAAATCGCTCCTCTTATCCTAAATTTCTTTTCCTTTCTTTTCTTTTTTTTTTTTTTTGAGACAGAGTATCATTCTGTCACCCAGCCTGGAGTGCATTGGCACGATCTTGGCTCACTGCAACCTCCCCCTCCTGGGTACAAATGATTCTCCTGCCTCAGCCTCCCGAGTAGCTGGGATTACCGGTGCCAACCACCATGCCCAGCTAAATTTTGTATTTTTAGTAGAGACGGGGTTTCACCATGTTGGTCAGGCTGGTCTTGACCTGCTGACCTCAAGTGATCCATCCGCCTTGGCCTCCCGAAGTGCTGGGATTACAGGCATGAGCCACCACTCCTGGCCTATCCTAAATTTCTTTAT
Source organism: Colobus angolensis palliatus (assembly GCF_000951035.1). Taxonomy (NCBI): domain Eukaryota; kingdom Metazoa; phylum Chordata; class Mammalia; order Primates; family Cercopithecidae; genus Colobus; species Colobus angolensis. The sequence goes on from NW_012114710.1 coordinate 2,666,142, forward strand.
CTGCTCTGCCTACATCAGTAGGTTATGGGGATTAAATAAGATTTGTATTTGATTTTTTTTTACATGTAGAGCATTATTACTTTAAATTAGATCTTCTACTACCTAGACAAAAATATACTTAATATGCCTTACTTGCTAAGTTATTTCTGAAGCCAGAAATTAGTGCCTGCTTGATAAATAAGTGGAAATTATGTAAGTAGAATTATACTAATGTTTAATAGCTCTACTGAACAATATTGATGTGGTTTTAGGGAGACTATTAGTTTGGGGACACTTTTACAATGGTTTTTTGGACATAGATTCTAAGTGAGGATAATCGTTTCTGTCTAAGCAGAATTTCCAGGATACTCAGGGCATATGGTAATATTTTTTAAATGTAAGGAGGTGGTAATTGCAGGGAACAGTGAGTAGTCTACTTTGGCCAGTGTAGGAATGTAGGGACAGTGTAGAGGGGATGGAGGGGAAGGCATATTTGGAGACTGGGGTCAAATTATCAAAGGTCTTATTTGCTATGCTAAGCCTTAGGGAGTAACTGAACTTTTTAAATGTGAGTGGCATTTTCAGATTTGGTACACTTTTATGAGCTTCTATCAGTTAGTCACTATGAAAAATGTTTTCACATAACTCCCAATCAGAAGTATTCTTTTAAAAAGGGAACTGGTAGGGGCACTGGCTGACGCCTGTAAATCCCACCACTTTGGGAGGCCAAGGCAGGAGGACCACTTGAGCCCAGGAGTCAGAGACCAGCCTGGGCAACATGGTGAGACCCCCATCTCTTCAAAAAAAAAAAAGTAAAAATAGCCCAGGTGTGGTGGTGCACATCTGTAGTCCCAGCTATTCAGGAGGCTGCAGTGGGAGGGTTGCTAGGGCCTGGAAGGTCAAGGCTGCAGTAAACTGTGATTGTGCCACTCCACTCCAGCCTGAGTGACACAGCAAGACCTTGTATCAAAAACTAAATAAATAAAAATGGAAAAAATACAAAAATTAAAAGATAATTACTTTGGTGCAGCAGAGAGGAAGGATTAGAGAGGGAAGAGCCTGAAGGCAGACCAATAAAGAGGTTACAGCAAAGTTCTTTATGAGCAATTCTCAAAGAGCAGTCCCTAGACCAGCAGCTCAGCATCATCTGGGGATTTGTTAGAAATGCATATTCCTCCGGCCTGGGCAACATAGCAAGATCCTGTCTTTACAAAATATATATTAAAAAATTAACCAGGTGTAGTGGCATGTGCCTGTAGTCCCAGCTACTGGAGAGGCTGAGGCAAGAGGAGCCCTTGAACTCAGTAAGCTATGATCATGTGACACTGCACTTTGAACCTGGGCAATATAGGGAGACCCTGTCTCAAAAAAAAAAAAAAAGAATGAATATTCTTAAACATGACCCCAGGCCCAAGAGGGGAGGGGCTGACAATGTGTGTGTGTTTTAACAAGTCCTGCAAACAATTCTGTTAAAGTTTGATGCACCCTAAGGTTTGAGAACCACTGATCTATATCAATAGTTTTCTTTTTTTTTCATTTTCTTTGTTGTTGTTGTTGAGACGGAGTCTCGCTCTGTCGCCAGGCTGGAATGCAGTGGCGCGATCTCAGCTCCCTGCAACCTCTGCCTCCTGAATTCAAGTGATTCTCCTGCCTCAGCCTCCTAAGTAGCTGGGACTACAGGCGTCTGCCAACATGCCCGGCTAATTTTTCTATTTTTAGTAGAGATGGGGTCTCACCATGTTAGCCAGGATGGTCTCAATCTCTTGACCTCGTGATCCGCCCACCTCGGCCTCCCAAAGTGCGGGGATTACAAGTCAATGGTTTTAAAATTTAGGAATCATCTGGGGAGGTCTTTAAAAATGCAAGTTTCGGGGGCCTACAAATCTCTCTTTAAAAAGCTTCTCAGGAGATTCTAATAATTAGCCAGGTTTGGATACAGTGACCTAAATGAAAGTAATGTCCTCAGCTAGGATAGCGGTAATGGAAATGAAGGGATCACATAGAACAGATATTTGTCAGATACTGTAATACTGCTAGAATTATATTAGGCCATGATGGCATAAAACTCAATAAAGCAGTTACTGTTCTGAAAGAACTTTCTAGTGGGAGAAGAGAGGGGCAGGTGCTTGGGAGCAGAATGAGGAAAATGTAGGTAGCATTTCGGAACAGCACAATTGAAGCTCAAATGTCTGGAGGTTTCCGGATGTGGTAAGTAGTGTCACAGGCTCCAAATGGATCACAGAGGGTGAAGATGAAGATGAAACGACAATTAGATTTGGCAGTTTGGAAGATTTTATAACCTTTGTGATGGCAATTTTATTGCAATGAGAATTTGAAGGTAAGGTAAGCGGAATCCGTAATGCTATTTGTTGGCATGATTGAGAAATGAAAGTATAGGCGATGGGTACTTTTTCAGTTTGATGGCGAACTGAAGAGAGATTGCTAAAAACTATATGTATCAAAGCCATCTGCTCCTCAACTGTTTACATATAATGATTGACTTTGGATATGTGGCCTTAGACTGTATCTGCAGAGTCTAGTTATGTTTTTTGGGCTTCCACACTTTTGACTACAGACTTCTTTGAAATTCCATTTCTTATTATTGTGTTCTAAGTTCTTATGTCTAATTTCACATCTGAGATGTTCTGTCGCCAGGCTGGAGTACAGTGGCACAACCTCGGCTCACTGCAACCTCTGCCTCCTGGGTTCAAGCGATTCTCTTGTCTCAGCCTCCTGAGTAGCTGGGATTACAGGCGCCCGCCACCATGCCTGGCTAATTTTTGTATTTTTAGTAGGGACGAAGTTTCACCATGTTGACCAGGCTGGTCTCAAACTCCTGACCTCAGGTGATCCACCTGCCTTGGCCTCCCAAAGTGCTGGGAGCTACTGCGCCCAGCCACATATTCTTGAGTTTAAAATGGAATAAGGTTTTGAGGTATTCATTAAAAAAAAAATGCCGAATTATATGATTTTCATTTTAAAGCAATAGACAAAACAAAAATATTAGTTAAATAAAAATTCTTAAACTTTTTTTCAAGTTAATAAATCTCAACAAGTTATTTGAGTTGACAAATATTGTGTAGTATTCCCCATGGAAGGTCTCTTGGTTTGCTAAGAGATACTTTGGACATATTTTGGTAAAGCTTTGGTCCTCTTTAAGTCTGCAGCTGCTTTCAGTTGTTTCCTCTAGGAAGGATGCTTTTAGATGTTCTGGTAATCCTGGAATGGTAGAATTGCTACTTACTCTGATGAAACATTTCACCTGGCCCTTCCAGAACAAGTTAGGGTCCTCTGGAATCAATGTTCTCTTTAAGCTAAATAAGGAATCAAAAATAATTGACCTGAAAGCCCAAGTCATATAAAAAAAATATTATCCACAACTGCTCTATTACCATGTGAAACTTATTAATTTTTTTTTTATTGAAGCGAAGTCTCACTATGTTGCTCAGGCTGGTCTTGAGCTCAAGCTATCCTACTGCCTCAGCCTACCAAGTAGCTGGGATTACAGGCACGCACAAGCACACCCAGCTACCATGTGAAACTTTAAAAAACTGTTCAATAATTTTCCCTCCAAAACTTATTTCGATGAAAAAGTAAGAAATTAGTAATGAATAGAGCTAGGTACTAATCCTGCCTTTGCCATTCATTAACTTCTGTGTGATATGAACAAATCACTAGTGGGCATTATTTTCTCATATTCTGAAACATGAAATAGAAGTAGGAATGTGTGTAGTGGGGAGGTGAATATGAATCAAAAGAGAAATGTACTACAGATATTTATTATAGAGTTAAAGTAAAAAATAACAGTACAGAATTGATCAAGTGTAGTGTCTAGGAGACAAGTGGGATCACAACTGAAAAAGAAGGGTAATCAGACTAAAAGGAGGTGTCCAAATTATTTTTCTCCTCCCCACTCCTCCCACCCCAGCCGTAATGTTGATGCTGCTTAACCAATTAACTAACATTATCAATAAGTAATAACCAATTAATGTTGTGTTAGTTCAACATTATAGTTACAGAGACTTTTACCTCCAATATTTGTTACTGTTAACCCCAAGGCACAGTATAATGTCCTTATAAAAATGTTTAGGGTGATATACTTGGCATTTAATGATTAAAGAAGGAAATGAAATGAATACCAATATATTGGTATATACCAATATATTCATTTCCAAAGATATATGTATCCACATAATTGGACAAAGACTTTGACTTTTTTCTTTTGAGACAGGGTTTCATTCATGTTGTCCAGGCTGGTTTTGGACTCCTAGACTCAAGCGTTTCTCCCCACTCGGCCTCCCAAAGTGTTAGCATTACAGGCATGAGCCGCCACACCTAGGCCTAAATTGCATTTTATTAGTTTCCTTTAGAGATAATCCAAAATCGGACTATACACTTCTGCAGAAAAGTACTTTTGAACTACACATTATGGTGTCCTTTGCATTACCAAGTACTTCATGTTTAGTATTTGTTGAATAACGGAAATCTTGTTTTTTAAACTTCTTTTTTTTTTTTTTTTTTGAGATGGAGTCTCGTTCTGTTGCCCAGGTTGGAGAGTGCAATGGCACGGTCTTGCCTCACTGCAACCTCCGCCTCCTGGGTTCAAGCAATTCTTCTGCCTCAGCCTGCCCAGTATCTGGGATTATAGGCACCCACCACCATGCTCAGCTAATTTTTGTATTTTTAGTAGAGACAAGATTTCACCATGTTCACCAGGCTAGTCTTGAACTCCTGACCTCAAGTGATCTGTCCGCCTTGGCCTCCCAAACTGCTGGGATTACAGGTGTGAGCCACCATGCCTGGCCTTTTTAAACTTTTTACTTGAACTAATGTTTGACTTGCAGAACACTTGCAAAAACAGAACAGAGAGTTCATGTGTACACTTCTTTCAGCTTTCTTTCTTTTCTTAAGAGGCAGTGTCTCACTATGTTGCCCAGGCTGGTCTTTTCTCAAACTCCTGGCCTCAAGCGATCCTCTTGCCTTGGCCTCCAAATAAATATCAACAGATATTTATTGAGTGCAGTCTGTAAGACTAGTAGTGTCTGGCTGGGCGCAGTGGCTCACGCCTGTAATCTCAGCACTTTGGGAGGCCGAGGTGGGCGAATCACAAGGTCAGGAGTTTGAGGCCAGCCTGGCCAATATGGTGAAACCCCGTCTCTACCAAAAATACAAAAAAATTAGCTGAGCGTGGTAGTTCATGCCTGTAGTCCCAGCTGCTCGGGAGGCTGAGGCAGAAGAATTGCTTTAACCCTGGAGGCAGAGGTTGCAGTGAGTCGAGATCACGCCACTGCACTCCAGTTGGGTGACAGAGTGAGACTCCGTCTCAAAAAACAAAACAAAGCAAAACAAAGCAAAAAAGACTAGTACTGTTTTAAACACATGGGTACAGCAGAGAATAAAGCAAAGATCCTGCGCTCATGTAGCTTATATTCTGAGAGTAATAGAAAAACAATAAACAAGTAAGTATATGTTAGGGAATGGAAAGTGTGATGAAAATCTATAAAGTAGGGTAAGGGAGATAGAAGATAAGACAAGAGAGTAACAGACTGTCAGATAAGGCCCTTTGACTAGTTGATATGTGAGTAATGATCTGAAGTGAATGAGCAAACCAGATGCAAATCTGCAAGAGGAATGTCTCAGGCCACCTTTAGCCAATCTGTTTTAGATTTTCTGAACTTCCCAGATGATATTAAGGTAGACTGCAGACACTACAAGAGCTAGCTTGTTTTCTGGTTACCCTTACTCTTTATGTGTCCCGGTCCAAAGAAGACGGGGGTGCAGTTTACCAAGGTGCCCAACCTTGGCAGGTCCCCATTTCAAATTCTTGTAACCCTGGCTCCGGGAGCTGCCAAAAGCACAACTCAACCTATGAGGTGCTCTTTATGGCTGGAAAAATTCCCCAGGATAAAAGCTCCTTAAGCACATTACTCTTTTTTTTTTTTTTGAAACAGGGTCTCTCTCTGCCACCCAGGCTACAGTGCAGTGGCGCCATCTCGGTTCACTGCAGCCTCCACCTCCCAGGTTCAAGCGATTCTCCCGCCTTAGTCTGCTGAGTAGCTGGGATTACAGGCGCGCCCCACCAAAACCAGCTATATTTTTGTATTTTTAGTAGAGACCAGGTTTCACCATGTTGGCCTGGCTGGTCTCGAACTCCTGACCTCAAGTGATCCACCCCCGCCCCCCTCGGCCTCCCAAAGTTCTGGGATTACAGGCTTGAGCCACCGCTCCCAGCCTCAAATTACTCTTTTAAATAGCTGTACCTATTTACACTGCTACCAGCAGCCCAACAGTTCCCATTGTTTCACATCTTCATTTCACCCTTGATATTTTTTAGCTTTTACTTTTTGTCAAACTGTTGGATAAAACTCAGTAAACAATCTTTAGCCATTCTCTATCCTTTCAGATTAGCCTTTCTAATACAATTTTTCAGGGATAGCTGACTGTATCATCGCCTAGCACTTAGAAGGTGCTAAGCAAATACTCACTGAATGATGTAACTTTACTACTTAACATCCTTTAATGCTTTTCCAGGTCTGGGGGCGGCTTCCCTTTTCTGAGAGCCTAATAATCACGTATTCATTTCTATATTCCCAGAACCTAACAAAGAGTTTGAAAATTATCCTGCAGGCAACACTAGGTCAATGTTTTTTCGGATGAATGAATATCCAATAGGATATCGTATACCTCTGCGATGCACGCATTTCTATTATCGCACACACCGAACCATACCTTATTTATTACTTATCCACGCAGATGGTGAGATCTGTAGCCTCGGCATCTACACTGTGTCTGAAAGTAGGCACGAAACCGGTATTTTTTTAATTGAACCGTAAACTTGAATCAAACTTGGGAGCCTTTAAAGGCAAACGCAAAGGTACATGCGCAGTGATGCAATAGGGTCGTCCAATCAGAGTAGGGCAGGACTGGACAGTGCAGCGGCTAGTAGTGCGCACGCGCACCTGGCTCGTCAGCGATTGGCTTCGCCGAGGCGGGAGCCTTGAGCTTCTCCAGTGGCGAGGGGAGCGCTGGTTACCAGGAGTGCATCTTTGCAGGGCCGGTGGTTTCTGTCAGGTTTTCGCCGGTGCGTCCTGGAGGGGGAAGCTCGGGAGGCTGCGACAGCCTGTAGGCTCGTGCAGGACAAAGAAGGGAGTGCCGCCGGAGCAGGCCTCCGAGGGAGGAGGGAGGGAAGGCAGCAGGAGCGACTCCTGCGGGCCTGCAACTTTGGTCTGAAGTGCGAGGGCCCTGGCTGCTGGCCCCGGGGAGCTAGGAGCGAAGGGCGGGTGGTGGGGGCTTGGGGGTGTGCGTTTGTGTGCGAGGGATGGTTCTGGGCAGTGGCCCCTGGGGCCGCCCCTGCGGTCACTTCGCTCAGTCTTCTGTGGCGTTTGGGTCTCTCCCTCACTGCTGCACTGGGAAGCCCCTTCCCCAGGACCAGGGGGTCAAGGCTCCGCGAACGCCCTGGAGAGTGTCGGCACGCCTTCTTTAGGGACTTTTACTTCCTCGCTGGTCAGGTTTTTCTTGTATTTCCTTAAAACCTTTTAATCGATTACCTTATGGAAGATTTTCTAGGTAGGTACAGATGCTTCTCGACTTACTACTGAGTTGAAAATATCCTAAGTCGACAGTAGATTTAAAACAGCTAACCTACTGAGTATTAAAGCTTGGCTTAGCCTACTTTTGTTATCAAAACAATTAATTTTCAGCGGTTTATTTTAGATTCGGGGGTACATGTGCAGGTTTGTTGCATCGGTAAATTACGTGGTGCTGAGGTTTGGATACGATTGATCCTGTCACCCAGGTAGTGAGCATAGTACCCAATAGTTTTTGAACCCTTGCTCCTCCTTTCCTCCCCCTTCTAGTTGTCGTCACTGTCTATTGTTGCCATCTTTATGTTCATGAATGCCCAGTGTTTAGCTCCCATTTATAAGTGAGAACATGCAATATTTGATTTTCTGTTTCTGCTTTAATTCGCTTTGGGTAATAACCTCCAGCTGCACCTATGTTGCTGTAAAGGACATGATTTCATGCCTACCTTAAACATGCTCAGAATACTTACCTTAATCTACAGTTGGGCAAAATCATGACCACAGACAGTTATGTGGTTACTTGCACAGTTTCTACTAAATGCTTATGGCTTTCTTAAAAGTTGAAGAATTCTAAGTGAAACCGTCCTAAATTAGGAACCACCTGTATAGCCGGAGTCTCAAAGGAGCAACTTAACACATGAAGTGAGATAATTACTACCTAACGTAGTTGGAAGTTGAAAAGCGGAAACAGCAGGGAAAGACTGTTGCTAGTTCTTGGTAGAGTTGGTTTACTTACATTCTTGCATCCCAGACGTTTCATGGTTGCACATACCTCTCTTTAAAGCCCAGACGAACCCAAAGATTCTGGTCATTGTCCTGTATGTTGAACTACCCCTTCTCTATCTCCCTCACAGGACCTTCGTCATTTCTATTCTCCAATAATACTAATTATAGATAGTAATATTACAGATAACATTGAGTGCTTACTATGTGTCAAGTTTTGTTTTAAGTGCTTTACATATTTAATCCTCCCAACAGTCCGGTGTGTAAGTATGATTATGGTACCCCTCTTAAAGATGAGGAAACTGAGACACATGGAGCCTAAGTAAACTGTGCAAGACCATTGGGAAGTGTCAGTATTTATATTCAGGCATTTGCTTTCAAAGTTGTGTTCTTATTTACCACAGTGTAGTGCCAAGTACTTGTGGCTATGTGGTGTATTGCAGTTGTCAGCCTGGCCTTACCATTTTACTTTGAAGGACTGAAGCTAATAGGTGTTATAGAAATTGTAGCATCACATCACGGCTACCAAATGACTTTATTTCTAGGACCTGGGAAAAGGGCTCAGACAGCACTAATTAATTAATTAATTTATTATGGACAGGACAACATGAACATACAGAACTAGTTTAAAAAACTATAAAGGTGCAGTACTCTTTTGGGGGGAAATGTACTGATTTCTGCATTTTACTTTGAAATGCATCAACAAATTAAATGTCTTGATGGGTGCCTAAGGTCATATGTAAATAGCACAGTTTGGATTCTAGCCAGGCAGCCTGGCTGGCTCCAGAGTCAGTCTGTTTTCTTAATCACTGCTCTGTGATGATGCTTGTATGCTTGCATTATCATTTTTATTAGTTTACAAAATAGGAAGGTTGAAAAATCAGAAATCATGTATTAGATGTAGAAGGGTTTAGGGTAGTAATTCTTCACATTTAGTGTTGAAAGAAATTTTAGCATCTAGTTCATTCTTTATTTTATAAATGAGAAAATTGGTGTCTAGAGAGTTAAATAGCTTCCCCAAAGTTAAACATCCCTGAAATAGCAGAATCTGAACTACACTCTGGTTTCCTTCATTTCTACTGTTGATGTTTCTGACTACTGTATTTTTTAAGTGTTCCTTTTGAAAAAGTGTCAGAATTTTCACAGTATTAAAGGGGAGTCTGACTAATGTAGAGAACAGAACTCATTACATTTCATGATGTGGACATCATATTTTTATTTGTATTAATGCTATCTAGAATTTATTAGTTTAAGAAGGCTCGGCCGGGCGCGGTGGCTCAAGCCTGTAATCCCAGCACTTTGGGAGGCCGAGACGGGCGGATCACGAGGTCAGGAGATCGAGACCATCCCGGCTAACACGGTGAAACCCCGTCTCTACTAAAAATACAAAAAACTAGCCGGGCGAGGTGGCGGGCGCCTGTAGTCCCAGCTACTCGGGAGGCTGAGGCAGGAGAATGGCGTAAACCCGGGAGGCGGAGCTTGCAGTGAGCTGAGATCTGGCCACTGAACTCCAGCCCGGGCGACAGAGAAAGACTCCGTCTCAAAAAAAAAAAAAAAAAAGAAGGCTCATTATCTTATTTCAGTTGAGCTATAGTCACTAAAATCTTTAGTTTTAAATTTCAGCTTCTATTGTTCTATTTCATTTGACCATTAAGTAACTGAGTCTAAATGCAAGGCGTAACATCCATGTCCTCTTGTGACAGTTACCATTAATCAATTTCAAACGTGTCAATTATATATTTAGAGACCTGTAGTATTCTGCTTACCCATTATAAAAAGGAAATTAGTTTAATGAAGTTATTTTGGCATGACTTGTTTGGCCAGAATTTGTATTTACTTCTGGCATTGGCAAATACTGCTTCTAAAGCAGTCAAAAACCATCTGTTTCATAATTTGCTCTAAGATTAAAGATTGTACTAATAGAGATCTATTTTGTTGTTCAATAAGAAACGGAAGAGAGTAACCTCTACTACTCATTCCTCAAACTATGTAAAGGCTGGTTATATATAAAATATTTACATGTTTCATCATTTTAACATTGATGAAATTAGGAAATGTCTAACCATCAATGATAGTGTATCATAACTTAATTGGCTACACTTTTTTTCTTGGATACATAAAATAATGGTACATCTTACAACTAAAAAAATTTTTATTTTTAAAATATTTACTTTTAAACATTTCTTTTATATGGACTAATAACCAAGAGTATATCTTACAATTGATGGCATTTTAGATTTGATGAAATATGGTAATTTAAAAAATCGAATTCATGATACTTTCCCCTATTACAAAGGTAATATATTCATTGTAAAAAATTTGAAATATACAGAAAATAACTCAGAATAGTATAAAAATTACTGGTTATTCTAACCAGACCTAGAAATAATTAGGGTTAATATTGTGGCATGTGTTTTTCTAGTTTTTAAAAAATGATTGTATATTTTAATATATGACATATATATCTACTTTATAGCAGTATAATTTACAGTGTGCAGTTAGATGTGTACATTTTGATGTTTTGATATACAGATGTATATATACTCCTGTAACCACACTACAATCTTATATAGATTATTTCTGTCACTTCAAACAAGTTCTCTCATGCTCGTTTGCTTTCTAGTCTTTTAAATGTACATATACACGTTATCCTTTTTCTTTTCTTTTTAAAAATTAGAATGAGACTGGACATGTTTTGTGGCCATTTTTCCTTTGATTTATCAAAAAATATTTCTCATGTCATTAAACATTTTTTTAAAGTGGTGTTCCCTGCCCCCTCCCCGCCCCAATTAATGGTATCGTTCACATAACAAATACTGAACTCCTTCTGCGTATTTGGTACTGGCAATATAGTGATGAATTGTATGTAAGATTTCATGCGTGAGTTAATAGCTCAGGGGGAATGATAGGGCAAATTTCATTGCAGTGTGAAAAGTGCTTGGGTTGTGCATATGCAGAAAGGTCCTCCAGTCCAGTCTTTGGGAGGAGATGAAGAGGGCTCATGGTTAAGACTTCTAGAGGATGAGGTAGAATTAATCAGGCAAAGAAAAGTTGAAAAAAGCATTCCCAACATTATGTAAGAGAAAGTTTGTTTAAAGCCTAGAGAAAAAGAGAACATGGCTAGCTTGGGGAATAGTACTGACTCAATTTTGGTGGTATATGAAGACAGTGTGTTCTGTTGTGTGAGTGTACCATAATTTATCTTGTACTTCATTATGGACATTCTTTTTCCTTTTTCCCCCTACTGTAATTAATACTAGCATGATTATTGTTTTTTCTTCCTTTGTTTTCTTTGAGACAAAGTCTCGCTCTGTCACCCAGGCTGGAGTGCAGTGGTGCAATCTCGGCTCACTGCAACCTCTGCCCCCTGGGTTTAAGTGATGCTCATGCTTCAGCCTTCTGAGTGGCTGGGATAACAGGCATGTACCACCACATTTGGCTAATTTTCTTTTTAGACGAAGTTTTGCTCTAGTTGCCCAGGCTGGAGTGCAATGGCGCTATCTCAGCTCACCACAACCTCTGCCTCCTGGGTTCAAGTGATTCTCCTGCCTCAGCTTCCCGAGTAGCTGGGATTACAGGCACGCACCACCAACCCCGGCTAATTTTGTATTTTTAATAGAAACAGGGTTTTTCCATGTTGGTCAGGTTGGTCTCGAACTCCTCACCTCACATGATCTCAGCTTAGCCTCCCAAAGTGCTGGGATTACAGGTGTGAGCCACTGCACCTGGCCTCAAATTTTTATATTTTTAGTAGAGACGGGATTTCGACATGTTGGCCTGACTGGTCTCAAACTCCCGACCTCAGGTGATCCACCTGCCTCGGCCTCCTGAAGTGCTGGGATTACACGGGAGCCACTGTGTCCTGCGCAGCTGATTATTCTTATACATGGTTACTTAGTATTATCTCTGATAGTTCCTTAGGTTAAGTTGCCAGAATTGGAATTTCTGGGTGAAACAGATAACGTTGGTAGTCATGTTCATACTTGCTGATGGCTTATGTTAAATAGTGTTTTGTGGTGTTGCTTTGAATTGGAGTGCTTGCTACTATCCATTGCAGAAACATGATGTATGTATGTAATGTCCTTGTTTTCTATCTGTTCCCCTATCCAGTCCTCATAGAAATAAGATTGAGCAAAAGTTGGGAAGCCTGGTTCTAGTCTCTTGATTTATATTTTTAAAAATTCCACTGTTTTCAAATGAAATAGGATAGTAAAAACAAATTGAACTATAAAAATATCTTTTAAATTATCAGATTTCATTCATTCAAAATATTTGTTCGTAATGGTAATGTATCTGTCACTGTTGCCAGACACATTATAGTGATTACTGGTGGAGAAAACAAGCATGAGATTGCTACCCTCATGTGGTTTATGTATTAGTGGAATAGAAAAAAAGCAACATGTTTGATATTTGTATGTGAATTGTATTTCCTTATATTTTGAAATTTTTATTTAAATTGCTTTAAAGAAGATACCGTGATTATACTTAAATTTTTGATAAATTGACATATACTTAAATTTACACCATTTGTATTAGTCTGTTCTCACACTGCTAATAAAAACATACTTGAGACTGGATAATTTATAAAGGAAAGAAGTTTAATGGACTCAGAGTTCCACATGGCTGGGGAGGCCTCACAATTATGGCAGAAGGCAAAGGAGAAGCAAGCCACATCTTACATGGGAGCAGGCAAGAGAGTTTGTGCAGGGGAACTCCCACTTATAAAATCATAGGATCTCGTGAGACTTATTCACTACCATGGGAATAGGCCCTGCCCTTGACGTGGGGATTATTACAGTTCAAGGTGAGATTTGGGTAGGGTTACAGCCAAACCATATCACCATTCAATTTAAATCTTAAATTCTTTTCAATAGCCCTTGATGAAAAATAAAATCTTTCTAGCTATTGAACTTGTTTTCTTTTTCTTTAAAACAAAAAAAAAAAAAACAAGAGATGGGCTCTTTTGGGCTCAAGCGATCCTCCCACTTTGGCCTCCCAAAGTGCTGGGATTAAGGATGTGGGCCATTTTGCCCAGCCTGAAGTTGTTTTCTCAGGCTTATTCTCTTATGTTTTATTTTTGTTTTTTTCAGTTGAAGTCTTGCCGCTATGTTGCCCAGACTGGTTTTGAACTCCTGACCTCAAGGGATCCCCTCACCTCAGCCTCCCGAGTAGCTGAGACTACAGACATGCACCACCAAGCTCCTCTTATCTTTTTTCTTTTAATTTTTATTTTTAATAGAGACAAAGCTCCTAGGTTCAAGGGATCCTCCCGCCTCATCCTCCCAAAGTACTGGGATTACATGCATGAGACACCACGTTGGCCCCTTTTACATTTTTACATATGTCATGGCTGTATTACCACACCAAACTTGAGTCTGCCTGCCTGGCACAGCAAAGCTGTCCGCAGACATTGGGATTTGCAGCAAGAGAAAGTGAGACATTTATTGCAGGTTGCCAAGCGAGGAGAAATGAGCAGCTAATGGTTAAGACTCAAACTCTGTGATGGCTTACATGCAAACATTTTTAAAGATGGGGAGGCAGAGGTTACAGGCAAAGTCATAAATCAGTGCATTATTGATTTGGCCTAAAAAGGCGAGACATCTTGAAGTGGGGGCTTACGAGTCATAGGTGTATTAAAGGATTCTCTGATTTGGGATTGGTTAAGGAAGTGAAGCTTTGTCTAAAAACTTGGGGTCAGCAGAAAGGAATGTTGAGCTCTGGCCTGTGGGTATGACTTCCTCCAGGCCTCTGAATAAGAAATTTAGAAAAAAAAATAACAGAGTTTAGTCCTGTTTCCCCTAATGTGAGGTGTGTGTGTCAGTAGACACATTTGGTGGGGGTCTGGATTTCTGAAAAACAACTCAAGGGCGTATGTTAAGATGTTACCTTTAGTTTCTATAGGGAACCAAACATTTTGTCACTCTAACTTCCCCCTCACCATTATTTTAAGCTATTACCTTCTTGCTAATCAGATTGCTCATATACTTCTCAGGGTTAGCTGGGTGCCTGGAATTTCCTTTGAAGGAACTGAAGATTTTCCTTTGTTTCTATGCTTGGGGGGCCAGGCAGGCCCCTAAGAGGGGTTCCGGCTGCATCTCAGTTGTAGTTTTGAGCTATTTTTATATTTGAGGTGATTGTAATTAGATTCATAGATAGTTACTGTTTTGGGTATTTTTCAGGTCACCACTGCTGAATATGAGACGATCTGCAGCGCCAAGTCAGTTGCAGGGAAATTCCTTCAAAAAACCAAAATTTATACCTCCAGGAAGAAGTAATCCAGGTCTGAATGAAGAGATTACAAAACTGAATCCAGATATAAAACTATTTGAGGTAAGACGAAAAAGGGCTTATAATATAGATAATATAGAGAAGCATGTATGTTTAAGAAAATACCATTTAAAGAGTTAACAATATTTTCTGCCTGTTGGAATTTTCAGTATCTCTGAAAACATCTTCTGAAAACCTTGGAAATGAACATTACGTAATTTTTTTTTAAAAGGAATAACAGGATGGGCACAGTGGCTCATGCCTGTAATCCCAGCACCTTGGGAGGCAGAGGCAGGAGGATCACTTGAGCTAAGGACGTCAAGACCTGCCTGGGTAACATAGTGAGACACCACCTCTACAAAAAATAAAAATTTAGCGGGGTGTGGTGGTGTGCACCTGGAGTATCAGCTACTCAGGAGGCTGAGGTGGGAGGATCACTTGAGCCTGGGAGGTCGAGGCTGCAGTGAGCTGTGATTGTGCCACTGCACTCCAGCCTGGGCAACACAGCAAGACCCTGTCTCATTCAATCAGTCAGTGGAATAACATGTACTTGGGTCTATAAAATAAACTTTTGGTGATGGTAAGTAAGTACCTCTTTGAGGGAAGGGGTGGAGATTCTAATCAGTGTTCTTTTTAAAATTAGCACATAAGTAAGTGAAAACTTCTTTAAGGTGATTTAAAGAGAAAAAATACATAATGATTTGTATCACTATTCCAAACATTTCTTCTCATTTTTATCTATGAAAAGTGAATACTGGCTGGGTGCGGTGGCTCACGCCTGTAATCCCAGCAATTTGGGAGGCCAAGACAGGCAGATTATCTGAGGTCAGGAGTTTGAGACTAGCCTGGTTAACATGGTGAAACTCCGTCTCTACTAAAAATACAAAAACTAGCCGGGCATGGGGGTGCGCGCCTGTAATCCCAGCTGCTCCAGAGGCTGAGGCAGGAGAATTGTCGGAACCTGGGAGGTGGAGGTTACAGTGAGCTGAGATCATGCCACTGTACTCCAACCTGGGTGACAGAGCAAGATTCCGTCCCCGCTTAAAAAAAAAAAAAAGTGAATACTGGAAGCAGTTTTAATGTGTCTCATTTACTATTAAGAAAAAGGATTGTTTTGGTCTTAGGTCTAAGATCAAAGGTGTTAGTATATATGAAAGGTATATAAAGTATAAAGAAGGCATATAAAATGGAGAATTCACACTACCTACTACTCTGCAATTCCCTGATCCTTTTATGCTATAGGGATTAAAGTCTATTAATTTTTTCCCTCTTCTTTTTTATTGTGATTAAGCATATATAACATAAAATTTGCCATCTTACCATTTTTAAGTGTACAATTAAGTGGCATTAATGACTTTCACACTGTTGTGTAACCATCACCACAATCTGTTTCCAAAACTTTTTCATTACCCCAAATGGAAACTCTGTACCCATTAAACATTAACTCCCTGTTCTCTCCACTCAGCTCCTGGTAACCACTATTGTACTTTCTGTCTCTATAAATCTGACTGCCCTAGGTACCTCATGGAAGTGGAATCATACAATAGTTGTCCTTTTGTGTCTGGCTTATTTCCGTTAGTGTAATGTTTTCAAGGTTCATCCATGTTGTAGTGTGTATCAGAACTTAATTTGTTTGTATGGTTGAATAATCATTATGTGGTTTTACCACATTTTGTTTATCCATCCATTAATCTATCTGATGCATGCGTGGGCAGTTTCCACCTTTTGGCTATGGTGAATAATGCTGCTGTGAACATTGGCATCCAAGTTTCTGTTTGTGTTCCTGTTTTAGTTCTTTTGGGTTATAACTAGAAATGAATTTGCTAGATAATGTGGTAATTCTGTGTTTAGCTGTCTGAGGAACCATCAAACAGTTTTTCATCGCTGTACCATTTTACATCTCCATCAGGAATGTGTGACGGTTGTAGTATCTACATCCCCAGGAGCACTTGTTATTTTCCATTAAAAAAATTTTTTTTTATTATTGGCATTTCAGTAGGTGCATAGTGGTATTTCATTGTGGTTCTGATTTGTATTTCCTTAATTACTAGTGGTGCTGAGCATCTTTTCATGTGCTTATTGGCCATTTGTATGTCTTTGGAAAAATGTCTATTTAAGGCCTTTGCCTGGTTTTTAATGGTGTCTTTTTTTATTGAAAAAACCTTCTAATTTTTGACTCTGCTTTTTTTGCTCTGTATGTGTTTGTTTTATTGTATATTTCTTTACCAAGTAGATTGTTTAGCACTTACCAATGTAAAAATTCTGGCACACTGTAAGGAGAAAACATAGGCTTTTTTTTCTTAATAAGGTTTTTCTTCTTTCCTTTTTAAAATACAGCTTTATTTAGGTATTGATAGAGTTTGGATATTTGTCCCTTCAGAATCTCATGTTGAAATGTGACCTCCAGTGTTTGAGGTTGTCCTAATGGGAGATATTTGGGTCATAAGGGATGCATCCTTCATAAATGGCTTGGTGTTGTTTTCATGGTAATGAGTGAGTTCTCGCTGAGTTCACATGATATCTGGTTGTTTAAAAAGAGTGTGGCATCTCCCCTCTCCCTCTCTTTCTCTCCCTCTTGCCATTGAGATACAGGTTCCACCTTTACCTTCTGCCCTGATTATAAGCTTCTGGAGGCCGTCATCAGAAGCAGAAGCTGGCACCATGCTTCCTGTACAGCCTGCAGAACTGTGAGCCAAAATAAACCTCTTTATAAATTACCCAGCCTCAGGTATTCCTTTATAGCAATGCAAACTGACTAATACAGTTATAACTTAAATACCATACAGTCTACTTACTACAACTCAGTGGTTTTTAGTATATTCACAGAATTGTGCAACCATCTCCACAGTCAATTTTAGAACATTTTCATGACACCAAAAGAAACTTTTTACTAGTAATTTATTTCTTATTGCCGAAATACCAGTTTTCTCATGCTGCTGAAACAAATTACCCCAAATCTAATGACTTAACACAAATAAATTATCTTATAGTTCTGTAGGTCAAAAGTTCAACACAGATCTAAGATCAAGGTGTTGGCAAGGGGCCTACATTCACTTCTGGAGATTTTAGAGGAAATCTGTTCCCTAGCCTTTCCCAGCTTCTGCAGATCACCACATTCCTTGGCTCATGGCGCCCTTCTTCCTTTTTCACAGCCAGGGAAGCATGTTTGAGTTCTCATGTTTCCTTCTCTTTGGTTTTCTGCAGCTAGAACTCATTTGATTAGGTTAGGCCCAACTGGGTAATCCAGGATCATCTCTCTATTTCAAGGTCCTGGTCCTTAATCACATCTGCAAAGTCCTTTTTACCACATAACAATACATTCACAGATTCTGGGGATTAGGGTGTGGACATCTTTGGGAGCCATTATTCTGCCTACCACACTGAATAATCTGTTGTTTTAATATACCACATTTTATTTATTCATTAGTTAATGGTCATTTGGGTTGTTTCCACTTTTTAGCAATTATGAATAATGCTCATGAACGTTTGTGTACAGATTTTTGTGTGGATATGTGTTTTCATTTCTTCTCCCTCCCTCCCTTCCTCCCTCCCTCCCTTCCTTCCTTCTTTCCTTCCTTCCCTCTCCTCTCCCTCTCCTCTCCCTCTCCTCTCCCCTCCTTTCGATAGGGTCTTGCCCTGTTCCCTAGGCTGGGCAGCTCCACCTAGTAGGCTCAAGTGATCCTCCCACCTCCGTCTCCCTAAGTAGCTGGGACCACAGGCATGTGCCATCATACCTGGCTAATTTTCTTTTTTTTCTTTTTTTTTTTTTTTGAGACGGAGTCTCACTGTGTCGCCCAGGCTGGAGTGCAGTGGCCCGATCTTGGCTCACTGCATGCTCCGCCTCCCGGGTTCACGCCATTCTCCTGCCTCAGCCTCCCGAGTAGCTGGGACTACAGGCGCCTGCCACCACGCCCGGCTAGTTTTTTTGTATTTTTTAGTAGAGACAGGGTTTCACCGTGTCAGCCAGGATGGTCTCGATCTCCTGACCTCGTGATCCACCTGTCTCGGTCTCCCAAAGTGCTGGGATTACAGGCTTGAGCCACTGTGCCCGGCCACCTGGCTAATTTTCAAATTTTTTATAGAGATGGGTTCTGCCTATGTTGCCCAGGCTGGTCTCTAAGTCCTGAACTCAAGCAGTCCTCTCCTCAGCCTCCCAAAGTGTTGGGATTACAGACGTGAGCCACCATACTTGGCCATGTTTTCATTTCTCTTGAGTGTACTCCTAGGAGTAGAATTGCTGGATCATATGATAATTCTATGTTTAACCTCTTAATGAACTGACAGACTGTTTTCCAAGCTGACTGCACCATTCATTCTTACCATCAGTGTATGAAGGTTTTAATTTTTCCAAATCCCTGCCAACACTTACTATCTTTTTGATGACGGCCATATTAGTGAGTGAAGTAGTACCTCACTGTGGTTTTGCTTTGCATTTCTCTGATAGCTGATATGGAGCACTTTTATGTGTGCTTATTACCCATTTGTGTATCTCTTTGGAGAACTGTCTTTTTTTTTTTTTTTTTAAGGCGAAGTCTCACTCTCTCGCCCACACTAGAGCCCAACCAATATTTATTTATTTATTCATTTATTATTTTTGAGGTGGAGTCTTGCTCTGTCACTCAGGCTGGAGTGCAGTGGGACGATCCTGGCTCACTGCAACCTCTGCCTCCTGGGTTCAAGCGATTCTCCTGTCTCAGCCTCT
>NW_012114710.1:2688060-2693357 GCF_000951035.1 Colobus angolensis palliatus
TTATTCTATACATTGTGTTTTTACTGCAACAGTATATCACTGAAATCTTTTTGTCAATACATTTAGAACTACTTTATTTATTTATTTATTTATTTATTTATTTATTTGAGATGGAGTCTTGCTCTGTCACCCAGGCTGGAGTACACTGGTGCATTCTTGGCTCACTGCAATCTCTGCCTCCTGGGTTCAAGTGATTCTCCTGCCTCAGCCTCCTGAGCAGCTGGGATTATAGGCGTGCACCACTGTGTCTGGCTAATTTTTGTATTTTTAGTAGAGACGGGGTTTCACCATGTTGGCGGGGCTGGTCTTGAACTCCTGACCTTAAGTGATCCGCCCACCTCGGCCTCCCAAAGTGTTGGGATTACAGGCGTGAGCCACTGCGCCCGCCCGGCCTCTTGTTTCATCTTTATTTTTCCACTCCAGCTCGAGTCCCTCCCTACTTATTTTGATGCAAATTCCAGGAATATGTTTTCATTTGTAAATTTTTAGAATATGTCTCTAAAATATAAGAGCTTTTTAAGGCTGGCTGCAGTGGCTCACCCCTGTAATCTTAGCACTTTAGGAAGCCTAGGCAGGAAGATGGCTTAAGGCCAGGAGTTCAAGACCAGCCTGGGCAACATAGTGAGACCCCCATCTCTACAAAAAGTAAAAAACATTAGCTGGGTATGGTGGCACATGCTTGTAGTTCCGGCTACTAGGGAGGCTGAGGTGGGAGGGTCCCTTGGGCCCAGGAGTTGAGAAGGCTGCAATGAGCTGTGGTTGTGCCACTGCACTCTTTCAGCCTGAGTACCAGACTGAGACCCCATATCTTAAAAAAAGAGGTAGGGGCTCGTTAACAAAACCCAACATAGTGACATTACCATTATCTCACCTAAAAATATTTGAGTATTGATTTTAGTATTGAGAAATTTAACAAGAAAAAGAGTATTTTACTATGAGAATGGCATGTTACGATTTAAAAACTTCTGATATGTTGTTTAAAATATACTATAAGCATAATTTTTCGTTCTGTCATATCTTTCAGTTTTTAGTAGCGTAATTTAAAATAGTTCTAAAGACAAGCAATAAAAATTAGACTTTAATTAATTAATTATTATTTTTTTGAGATGGAGTCTCCCTCTGTCTCCCAGGCTAGAATGCAGTGGTACAGTCTTGGCTCATTGCAACCTCCGCCTCCTGAGTTCAAGTGGGTTTCCTGCCTCAATTTCCCGAGTAGCTGGGATAACAGGCACTTGCTATGACGCCAGGCTAATTTTTATATTTTTAGTAGACAGTGTTTCACCATGTTGGCCAGGCTGATCTCAAACTCCTGACCTTAAGTGATTCACCCGCCTCGGCTTCCCAAAGTGCTGGGATTACAGGCGTGACCCACCATGTCTGGCAGATACTAATTTATTTTTAAATATCTAGTTCTAATTTTTATATATATATATGTAACTGGTAGCTCGTATTTTAAATTAGAATCTTTTATGTAAAAATACAGAAAATTAGGTTTGATTTCTGATTTAAATATATATTTGTTTCTTTTAGGGTGCTGCAAATAATAACACCTTTCTCCCATCACAAAGTGATCCTAGAATATGCAGTTTAAATCTGCCTAATGAAGAAAGTACTAGAGAAATTAACTACATAGATAATTGCAGTGGAAAATACTGTTTTGAAGCACCTACACTGGCAACATTAGATCCACCTCATACAGGTAAGACTGCTTTTTATTGATAAGGTTTATGCTTAACCAATAGTATTATAGTATTCTTTAAATGATGATTTAAGAATGAATATGTTATATTAGAAAATTGTTGATGTAATACCACTAGATTGTTGGTAGTTCAGGTTTTTTGTTTTCATAATTTATCTTTAGTGATTGGATTAATAACTGTGTGATTAAAGTGTACTCTATAGTAGAGGTATGCTTAAGACTGTTTATTATAAGCTTGGTCAAATGTGATCTTTTCCTCAGGCACCAAGATTGTGTTTAAAGATAGGATTAAAAAATTTTTTTTCTAAAAAGCACGTTAATGGGACTAAAATTGGAGAGTTGAACTTGAAATTAGTTAATTGTTAATTCATTAGAGTCTGGAGTACTTCAAATAAGAGTTGAATTATTAAGACACATACTTGCATGAAAAGCAAGCATTTAACAAATGCTCCATCCCTATATTGTTGAACTGAGTTAAAATAATGATTATGGTTCTTTTCGTATCTGTGAGAGATCACTATTTGTTAGATAACTAAAAAAAAAAAATAAAGAGGGTTCATAGATGTTTATTTGGTCTTGTGAGAGCCATCATTGGACTGTTTTTCCAAATTACATTTTATTCATATTTTGGTTGAATGAACATATTCAGCCATCCGGCCCCATCTGTTGGGCTACAGAATAGTAACTGCCATCCTTTTGGTACCAGTGCAAATCAACAAAGTGCCCTAAGCACTTAACCATTTTGAAGGAAGTTCTTGGACTTTCTGATGATTAATGAATTTTACCTGTGAATAGGTTTGTATCTTGTTGGGACAGAAAGGAATTCTGTATTTACCTAACTGGCCATTGTCTTGGTGCCATTTATGTGCTCCTCATAATTTTTCAAAAGCTGTGACTAGTGTCAGAACAAGGTCGAGAAAGACTTAAGTTGAGAAATAGGGTCGAGAAAGCTGCTCCTAGGAAGATCCCTAGGAACAGCTCTGGGCATGGCAGTTTAGCCGCTGCTTTATGTTACTGACTTGCTCTCCCTTCTTTCCTCCCTGTTTTCTCCATTTATTCCTTCCTTGCTTCTATCCTTGTTAGCTGACTATTCTGTTTTCCCAGGTTTTCTTTTCTACTTTAAGCCCGAGGTAGATAATGATACATGTATGCCCAGTTCTTTTCTAATTTCTTCATCAGAAAATGACATTTAGACTCTGGAATATAATACCTTTTATGTCACTAATCTTGGGCTTTATTTGTGTTCTACTGTAGTTTCTCATTCTCTTCCCTGCTAAATTTGAGAAGGGAGTTAAGAGTTAAGATAAAATAAAGAGGGAGTTAATTTACTCAACTCCTAATCCCTTAATCCTTTCTCTGGTTGGTACATTCAGTGAACTGGGGAACCTGTGCCAACTTCCTGATACCCTCCTGTTTCTTGTTCAGAGAGAGGTTAAATTGGGGAAAAGAGCTTTATTTGAAATGTTTTGTTCTCTATGGTGGATTGTTGGAGAGGGATGTAGTATATAGAAAAGCATAGAGATGAGAGACCTGTTTAGTATCTACTCACCCTTTCACATCTTTTTCATTCTACATCTAATCCACCTTGAAATGAACTACAAATCTGTATGTCCCAGTTCAATAAAATATGTCTTTTTCCCCATCACTTTTTTATTTTGAAATATACCTACATACTCTCAAGTTGAAAGAATGATCCAATTAACATCCTAAACTCACCAGTTACTAACATTTTGCCTCATTTGTGTGCTTTCTTTCTTTCTCTCTGTGTAGATGCACTCCCCTCAACCTTTTGAAAATAAGTTGCATATATCATGCCACTTAACCTCTAGCCACTTAAGCACGTATTTCTTGAAATAAATGTTTTCTCCTGTATAACCACACATTGTTATTATACCAAACAGGATTAATAGTAATTAATAATATTTAGTTCATTGTTAATATCATTTTTGCTTAAGCTAGTTTGAGTTTGGTTTCTCTTTCAACTGAAAGAGCCCTGATAAATACATTTTCACTTTCTTGAATTCACTGGACACTTTGAGTCTTTTCATAATGCTATGTGTTTGCAGATAATATTCTTTGTGTGAAAATGAAGATGTAGGTCTACCACTAATGACTGCCCCCAAAGCTTAGGGAATGTGATTTCTTTGGGGTTTGTGGTAGAAGGGCCATAGGGCCTACTTCTATCTTTTTTGATCCAAGCTCCACAGGTCTTTCTTTTCATGAACAATCTAGTTTTTGAGCCTGGGCTTTCAAAAACCAAATTCTGGGAGAGGGGAAATGTAGTGGCTTGAATTGTGTCTCCTAAAGATATATGTTAAAGTCCTAAGCCTTGGTACCTATGGATGTGACCTTATTTGGAAATAGGGTCTTTGCAGATATAATCAAGATAAAGTCATACCGGGTTAAGGTAGACCCTAAATTTAATGACTGGTGTCCTCATGAAGAAAGAGATAGAAACACGGAGGGAAAAAGGCCATGTGATGATGGAGGCAGAGATTGGAATAACCACCCCTGATTGCTGGCAACCACCAGCGGCTAGAAAGAAGCAAAGAAATATTCTCTCTTAGAACTTTCTCAGAGAGAGCATGGCCCTGCTGACACCTTGATTTTGGACTTCTGGTTTCCAGACTGTGAGAAAATAAATTCTGTTGTTTAAAACCACCCAGTTTGTTACAGGAGTCTCCAAAATGAATACAGGAAGCCCCAGATCTCTTGGATATTCAGAGCTATGTAGTTTCTTTAGAAGAAGATAAAGTTTTTTTATTCTTTCTGATTCTTTCTCATTCTGTAGAACTGTGAGAGGTGACTATGCCATCTTCTGTTACCTGTTTACCTGAATCTCCTTCACAAAACTGTGACATACAAAGGCAGGAATGTTCTTTTGTTAAGGTTTTAAATCAAACTGCATGGATTCAAAAATATTTTGTGACTGAATGAAGAGATCCTGAGAAACTTATAGTTTTCTGTAGTTGAGTCCCTTGGCTGTCTTTGGCTTCACAGTGCTTCAGGGAAGTCAAGTAGCCACAAAGAGGCTATTGGAATATTATAGTTTAATGTTCCAATACAATAAATAACATATCATTTATGTTATAACATAAAATTCACCATTTTAATCATTTTAAAGTATACAATTAAGTGGCATTTAGCATACTTACAATGTTGTACAACTGTCAATTCTATCTAGTTCCAGAACATTTTTCTCTAAAAAGAAACCCCAGATCAATTAAACAGTCACTCTCCTTTATTTGCTTTCTGTCTCTATGGATATACCTATTCTGGATATACTATGTAAAGAGAATCATACAATATATAATCCATTGTGACTTTTTTTTTTTTTTAAAGGTAATACATGCACATGGTAAAAAAAACTTAGAAGGCATTAAGAATATAGTAAAAAGTCAGCTGGGCGCGGCACTTTGGGAGGCCGAGGCAGGAGGATGACCTGATATCAGGAGTTTGAGACCAGCCTGGCCAACATGGTGAAACCATACAAAATTAGCTGGGTGTGGTGGTGCAGGCCTGTAATCCCAGCTACTTGGGAGGCTGAGGCCAGAGAATTGCTTGAACCCAGGAGGCAGAGGTTGCAGTGAGCTGAGAT
>NW_012114710.1:2693407-2696442 GCF_000951035.1 Colobus angolensis palliatus
GCCGGGCGCGGTGGCTCAAGCCTGTAATCCCAGCTACTTGGGAGGCTGAGGCCAGAGAATTGCTTGAACCCAGGAGGCAGAGGTTGCAGTGAGCTGAGATTGCACCATTACACTCCAGCCTGGGCAAAAAAGAGCAACACTCCATCTCAGACAAACAAACAAAAAAAGAATATAGTAAAAAGTCTCCCTTCCCTGTTACCTAGCTATCTACTTCCCTTCCCCAGAGGTAACCAGTTACTAGTTTTTTGTATGTCTTTTTTGAAGTATTCTACATATTTGGAAACATATATGTATATATATATTTTTTCTCCTTTTAAATAATTGTTCACTAGCTTCCTTATTCTATACATTGTGTTTTTACTGCAACAGTATATCACTGAAATCTTTTTGTCAATACATTTAGAACTACTTTATTTATTTATTTATTTATTTGAGATGGAGTCTTGCTCTGTCACCCAGGCTGGAGTGCAGTGGCGTGATCTCGGCTCACTGCAACCTCCACCTCCGGGTTCAAGTGATTCTCCTGCCTCGACCTCCTGAGTAGCTGGGATTACAGGCACCTGCCACCATACTTGGCTAATTTTTTTGTATTTTTAGTAGAGACAGGGGTTCACCATGTTGGCCAGGCTGGTTTTGAACTCCTGACCTCAAGTGATCTGCCCACCTCAGCCTCCCAAGATGCTAGGATTACAGACGTGAGCCACTGCACTTGGCCAGAACTATCTTATTTTTAAAACTAATTCCATTGTGTCGATGTGCCAAATGTACTTAACTGATGTCTTAATAATGGATATTTAGTTTGTTTGGGATCTTTTGTTATTACAAACAAAGCTACAATAAATATCTATATAATATATACATATAGGATACTATATTCATAAATACCTTGGAGTAGGGTACTCATCACAAGGTATGTGCCTTTACCTGTTTGATGGATAATGATAATTTGCCTTCTACAGAGGTTAGTACAGGTTTATACTCTCATCAGCAATGCATGAGGAATGCATTTATTATGTATTGTGATGCTCAATCTATATGTAAATATGTATTTATATTTTTGATATTTGACAATCTAAGTTAAACAATCTTATTTTGTTGTGCTTTCAATTTAAACTTTTTGATGTTAAAGATTATTTAAAAATTACAGAAAAAATTAAGGTTAGTAGGCCGGGTGTCGTGGCTCACACCTGTAATCCCAGCATTTTGGGAGACCGAAGTGGGTGGATCATGAGGTCAGGTGTTTGAGACCATCCTGGCTAGCATGGTGAAACCCCATCTCTACTAAAAATGCAAAAAATTAGCTGCACATGGTGGCAGGTGCCTGTAGTCCCAACCACTCAGGAGGCTGAGGCAGGAGAATGGTGTGAACTCAGGAGGCAGAGCTTGTGGTGAGCCGAGATGGCACCATTGCACTCCAGCCTGGGTGACAGAGTAAGACTCTATCTCAAAAAAAATAAAAAAATAAATAAAAAGCAAAAATTAAGGGTAGTATAAAAAAATTTCACAAATTTAACATTTTTGTGTGTATTGTATGTATATGTGTAATGTTTCAGAACTAGTTAAGAATAAGACACTGTCATGATGCCCCATCACCTGAAAGTTTTCAGTATGTGTTTCCTAAACAAGGACAGGCTACTGTATAATAAAGTATAGAAGTACAACAGTCAAAATCAGGATATTAACACTGATACAATACTATGGTCTGAATGTTTCTGTTTCCCCAAAATTCATATGTAGAAACCTAAGCACTAATGCGATGGTATTAATATTAGGAGGTCAGGGCTTTGGGAGGTGACTGGGCCAGGAGGGTGAAGCCCTCATGAATGAGATTAATTCCTCTGTGAAACAGGCCCCAGAGAGTTGCCTTTCCTCTTTCACCATGTGAGGATACAGGAGACAGTGCCATCTATGAACTAGAAAGGAGGCCCTTACCAAATACTGAATCTGCCAGTACCTTAATCTTGGACTTCCCAGCCTTTAGATCTGTGTGAAATACATTTCTATTGTTTATAAGCTACCCAGTTTATGGTATTTTGTTTTAGCGGCCTGAATGGACTAAGACAATATCTTTTATGGCAGAAACGAATTTAAAAATGAATAAACTTTTTTTTTCCTGCCAGACCAGGATATGTGTTGTATTCAGTCATTATGTCTTTTAGTTGCCTTCGATCTGGAACATTTTCTTAGTCTTTGCTTATATTTTGTGACTTTTTAAATTAAGGAGTACAGGCCAGTCATTTGTTGAATGCTTATCAGTTTGGGTTTGTTTGATATTTCCTTATAATTAGATTTAGTTTACACATTTTTGGCAGAAATATCACAGAAATAGTTCTTAATATATCATCAGAAGGCACATGATGTCAGTTTATCTCATTACTGGTGATAATAAGTTTGATTATTTGGATAAATTGGTGGCAGCAGGGTTTCTTCACTGTAAAATTATTTTTACCTTCGAAATTTGTAAGTATCTATGGAGAGTTACTTTGAAACTGCTGATTCTTACCTGAAATTTAGTACTGTAATTGTTGCCAAATGTTAGTTTTCTCATTCCATCTGTATTTATTAGTTGGTATTCTGTTGCAAGGAAGAGCTTTCCCTTCTTCCCCATTTATTTGTTAATTAATTTTTATGGATTCATAAATGTCTGTTTTATTCAGGGGGTTATAATGTCTTATTTATTATGATGCTCAGAGTGTCTCAGATTTGGCCAGTGGAGTCCCTTTACCAGGGCACCTGTGTCCTTTTGACAATCCCCATCAATTTTTGAGCGTTTTTGTGCTTCTGGCACAATAAGATCTTTCCTGTCCCAGGTCTAGAAATCATTCAAGAGCCCTAGTTCTTTTTTGGTGGAGAAGTGTATTTAAAAACCAAGAACTGACCACTAGGGGTATTCACTGATACTGCAGTGTTATTGCTTTTAGTTCTTCTAGCAGTCAAAACTAGGAAATCTATATATGATTACATCTATATTTATCTATAAATATTAAAAACCACCAGCTCGGCCGGGCGCGGTGGCTCAAGCCTGTAATCCCAGC
>NW_012114710.1:2697627-2726666 GCF_000951035.1 Colobus angolensis palliatus
AAAAAAAAAAAAAAAAACCCACCAGCTCATACCAATACCTCCAATTCTGATATAGTACCCCAGGATTCATTTTAGTTTGCAGCCCCTTCTTTCATAGTGAAAAATTTGGTTATTGTTATCTTAAATATATTTACCTATTAATTTCATTTCTGTTTAACCAGTCTTTCAAAAAGGGACCACATTTAATAGTAAATTTTTTTTTTTTTTTTAAGACAGTCTTATTCTGGATTCAAGCAATTCTTGTTCCTCAGCCTCCCATGTAGCTGGGACTACAGGCATGCACCACTACACTCGGCTAATTTTTGTATTTTTACTAGAGATGGGGTTTCACCATGTTGGCCAGGTTGGTCTCGAACTCGTGGCTTCAAGTGATTTGCCCACCTCGGCCTCCCAAAGTGCTGGGATTACAGGCACGAGCCTGGCTGAGATTTTATATCCTTATTAAAAGTGCTTATTTGAACAGAAGTTAGTTATACTTTTTCTCACAGAAACTATGACATGATAAAACTTCTTTTGTTTATATCTGACTTTTTAAGAACCATCATAAATAGGGTTTTTGCAAAATATTTGTGGATTGCTTAACTTTTCCTAAGGGCCTAAAATTCTTTGATATTCAAGTCAGTCTCTTTCCAAGTACCTATCATGTCAACCTTTTGCAAAATTTGCTATTTCATTTTGTAGTTGATTGTCATGCAGTCTCAAAGAGACTTTGATATTATGGTTGAGGTTTAAGGGACATTTGAATAGAAACTGATTTTTAAAAATTTGTGACCAGTTGATTGGTGAATATGTTTTCTTTTCTAGTGACTCTTACTTCCTTATATAACAACCTGGACATAACTGCAAGGAATCAGATATTGAATATTCAGAGCCACTGTATCTTTTTCCCCATAGAAAATTCTCCACAGACAATTGAGTATTGAGAAGATCATCCTTTGTCCTTTAGGGCTCTTTTATGATGACTTGGGTTAGGGAATAAATAGGTTTTATGGCTTTTGGGTGTATGAGCATTGTTTCTGATCCACACTATTGGACAGTCAGTTAGTAGTCCAGTCTTCTGAAGAGGGGGAAACATGATAGGTGTATCTTTTTTCCTTTCAAAAATACACCATTGAAGATAATTCTCCCCTAACTAATTTGCCTTCTAGTTCTTATCCTAGTTATCAGGATAAAGAAGGGCTTTTGAGGAAACCTATACACTGGGACTGTTCTTTTGAATTCCTGCCGTGGATGGAAGTGAATAAGAATCAGGCTACTAAAAAAAGGTCCTGGTCACTTGAATATTGATTCTCTCATATGCAACCTTCCAAATTATCCTGAAGGATTTTTGAAACTACTGAGGTGTTACCAGGGCTATTTCTAGGAGGTTGGATTATCAAATTCTCTCCAGCGTATAGAGCGTTTCCTTTTGTTTTGGAGACAGTCTCACTCTGTCACCTAGACTGGAGTGAGTGATGCGATCCTGGCTCACTGCAACGTCTGCCTCTCGGGTTCAAGCGATTCTCCTGCCTCAGGCTCCTGAGTAGCTGGGATTACAGGTGCCCGCCACCACGCCTAGCTAACTTTTGTATTTTTTTAGTAGAAACGGGTTTCACTGTGTTGGCCAGCTGGTCTTGAACTCCCGACCTCAGGTGGTCCGCCCGTCTCTGCCTCCCAAAGTGCCGGGATTACACGCGTGAGCCACCGTGCCTGGCCGCCAGAATATAAAGCATTTATTTTTTAGATGGGTCACTCAAGGGAAGAGGCAACAACCTGATGATATGGATATTGAGCAGTAGTTAATCAACATGGGTTCTAGAGGGTTGTCTGTGTGTGTGTGTGGGGGGGGGTGGGGGGAAGGGTGTGGTATAAGACCTAATATTAAAGCTCAATTTAAAATATTTTTCAAATTGTATTGTGCATAACTGAGGTTTACAACATGATGTTATGGGAGATATATATATATATGTGTGTGTGCATGTGTGTGTATATGCATGTGCACATGCATACATATATAGAGAAACAGTAAAATGGTAATCATAGTGAGGCAAATTATTATTCATCACATATACTGTTTTTTGTGTGTGACCAGAGTACCTAAAATCTACTTAACAAAATGCTTAATACAGTTTTATTAACTATAGCCTTCATGTTGTACATTAGATCCCTAGATACCGTACATATCCACTACTTTGTATCCTCTGATGCATATCTCCCGATTTCCTCTCCCTCTTCCCCCACCACCCCACCTCTCTGTTCTGGTAACCACTGTTTTATTTTTTATCTCTGTATGTTTGGCCTTTTTTTGTTTGTTTGTTTTTTTAATAACATTCCACATATAAGGTGAGATGCAGTATTTTTCTTTCTGTGTCTGGCTTAATTCATTTAGCATAATGTCATCCACATCCTTCCATGTTGTGGCAAATGACAGGGTCTCCTTTTTTAAGGCTGAATGATATTCTATTTTGTGTGTGTGTGTGTGTGTGTGTGTATATATATATACACACACACCATCTCACATTTTTTATTCCATTTATCTGCCAATGGATGCATTTATCTGGAGTGGACACTCCCATGATGCAGTGAACACGGGAGTGCAGATTTTTGAGATGGTGATTTCATCTCCTTCAGGTGTGTGCCCGGAAGAGGGATTGCTGGGTCATATGGTAGTTCTATTTTTAATTTCCTTAAGAACCTCCATAATGACTGCAACGATCTTCATTCCCACTAACAGTGTACAGGGTTCCCTGTTCTCCGTACCCTTGCCAACATTTGTTATCTCCTGTTTCTTTTTGGTGGGAGAGTGGGGCGGAGGAGACAGGATCTTGCTCTGTCACCCAGGCTGGAGTGCGGTGGTACAATCATAGCTCAATGGAAAGACAAAAACACAACCAAAACTGTAGAATAGTTGAAATAATAATGACATTCAGCCTCTACTTTTTGGAGAATAAACTGTCTTCCTATCTTGTCTTTCATTTGAATCCTCATTTAAAAACAAAATGTCAGAGAAGTGGTAATTTGAGCAAGGTAACATAGGCAAAGAAGAAAACACAAGGTAAAGAAAGAAAAAATAACCAAAAAGAATATTTTTTTTATATCAGCTAATATGCTTTTGGTTCAAGTATCAATAAAAATACTAGCTTATATAATTGAAGGTTTTTATTGGCATGTATAACTGGAAATTCCAGGCTTCAGGACTGACTGGTCTAGCAGTTTAAAGGATATCATCATGAACCCTATTTCTTTCTGTTTATTTCATCTGTCATCTGTAGGATTGATTGCATTCTTAGACTGGCTCCACTCATGTTAAATGATGGATCCCAGCAACTACTGTGGCCACACGCATTTTCTCATCCATCTGATGACAGGCAGATGATTCCTACTCAGAATCACTAAATAAGATTTCCTAACTTTGTGCTGTTACTGACCAGTTTCCTGTGACCAGGGTTTTTTTCTAATCCCAGTCTTAGTTTGCCATCTTGAAGAGGAATCCTTACTAGTTTCTGAGAATCCTCAGTGTGCCAAACAGTCACATACTTTTCATCTCCTTCCTTAGAAGTGAGAGTTATTTCACCCAAATTTTCTGGCTGCTACACAATGAGTGAGCAGTGTAGTGAATATTGTGAGATGCCACCAGCAAACATAATGTTAACTATACTGATAAAATGATTAAGTGAAAGAATGGCTAAAATAAATAAGAGTAGCTTAGCAATGTTTTCAGTATACAAAATTCATCTAAAGGGCAGGCCAGCTTCTGAGACAGAGAGGCTCCTTTAGTTCAACATATTTTTACACCAAGGACAAGACTTGGCCAAACAGAGATCCTTAATAGACAGCTGGGAGCTATTTTGTGAAGATATATGTAAATTTAGATTATATAGAGTAGTTCTGTGATTCATATAGCATGGGTGGAGTAAATTTTGTAGTTTGACTCCTTCAGTTTTGTGAGGGTTTTCAAGGTTCTTAAATCCCAGGTTTTGATTGTCTTGACTGCTTAACATCACAGAATATCACCACCAAAGCACAGTGATGAAGTGTGAGATATTTAAATGCTGTAACTGAGAATAACTCTTAGGGGTTGGCTTTACCCTAGTTTTTGCCCTATTTTTATGTGGCAGATTTTTTTTTTTTAAAGTCTTATCTTCCTCTCACATTGCATTGTGATTATATCAAACATAATCTTATATGCCTCTTCAGAGTCCCTTGGCACCATCTGCCTCGTAGAATATTCTGCTGCCACTGGAGGCTAGCCAGTTGCTTCAACTGAGGAATGAGGGCCCTATGCCTTGGTGGCCACCATCTAGCTAAATTTATGAACCATACGCTGGGAGGGCCTGGCTCCTCCTGCCACTTCCAGTCTTGGGTATAATACCACACCACATCCTTGTAGGTAGCATCCTAAGCATCTGTGAAGGCCAGATGACACAAAATGGAAGTGCAGTGTACTTCAGGGTGGACTTTGACCAGTGGGAAATAGGAGACAGGAGGGAACCTGCCAGATAAATTTCTTTTTCCACATGGACTACTCTGAGGTATGGTTTCTTTTTTGTAGTCTATCAGGAGACATTCCACAAAGAGTACTCCAAGTGGATGCATTTGTTAAGTGACCTACTATATATTTTTATAGCTTGTTGTAAAATGGTAGCCAGCACTTTCCCTTGCTTTATATATTTTCTTGCCTCAGTTTACCTTCTCTTCACCCTTGATGCCCTGTGTATGTACCTCTCAAGTGAAACATCAGCATTTTAATCAGGCTCTGTTTGCCAGAGAACTGGGCGAAGACAAAGATTAATAAGGCATATAATTCTTATCTGGACTTTTTTGGACTACCTCCTAAAATATAGAAAAAATTTTCTGTAATCACTGTACTTTTTGTGCCTTAAAAAAAGTTTGTGGAAAAACTACCCCACAATTATTCTTTACTATTACATCTAATTATCTAAGTTTTATTTGATAAATTTAACTTTGTTCAAACTTTGCACATTTTTGATGGCTAGAGTTTAAAATATACTACTTGCTATGTTTTCTTTTTAATGATAATTTTTGGACATTTTATGATACTTTAAAAAATCTTATATAAAAGTTGAAAGAATTTTTTATTGAACACCCGTAAACCTACCATCTCAAGTCTACAATTAAAATTTTACTATATGTGCTTTATTATATATTTATCCATCAGTCTATATTAATTTTAAAAAAGGATTCTCAAGTTTCAGATATCAGTACGTTTTCCTCAAAATAATTCATGCAATTCATTAAGATTAATGTACTTAAGCCTATGTATGGTGGCTCATGCCTGTGATCCCAGAGCTTTGGGAGGCTGAGGTGGGAGGATCGCTTCAGGCCAGCAGTTCAAGACCAGCCTGGGCAACATGGTGAGGTCCTATCTCTTAAAAAAAAAAATAATTAATGTACCTAAATACATTCTCTTCAGAAAAATATCTAAAATACTGCAGATCCAACTCAGCTGTTATTGTGGGTGCAATGCTCAAATAAATGGTGTTATTCAGTATATATCTACCTACAGCTTTATCTTTGACACTCGTGAATAAAAAAATCAAGACACATTAAAGTGGTAAAAACAAAATTTATTCAGTAACTACTGGCAATAGGGGAAAGAGCTGAGCTCCATGATTTGTGCAGTCGTGACTGGGCCTTTTAAAGGGAGAATGAGGGAGTATGGAAAGTGGAGCAACGGAGGGCTCAAATGGAGTCAGGAAAGTGAAAATTACAAAGGGTTGGTGCTGTGGTTTGAATGTTTGTGTTTCCCCCACATTTATATGTTGAAATCCTAACCCCAAAGGTGGTGATATTAGGAGGTAGGGCCTTTTGGGAGGTAATTAGGTCATGAGAGTGGAGCCCTCATGAATGCGATTAGTACCCTTTAAAATAGGCCCAAGAGGCCGGGCGCGGTGGCTCAAGCCTGTAATCCCAGCACTTTGGGAGGCCGAGACGGGCGGATCACGAGGTCAGGAGATCGAGACCATCCTGGCTAACATGGTGAAACCCCGTCTCTACTAAAAAAATACCAAAAAAAAACTAGCCGGGCGAGGTGGTGGGCGCCTGTAGTCCCAGCTACTCCGGAGGCTGAGGCAGGAGAATGGCGTAAACCCGGGAGGCGGAGCTTGCAGTGAGCTGAGATCCAGCCACTGCACTCCAGCCTAGGCGACAGAGCGAGACTCTGTCTCAAAAAAAAAAAAAAAAAAAAAATAGGCCCAAGAGATCTCATTTGCTCCTTCTGCCTTGTGACGACATACTGAGATGGCACCATCTAAGAACCAGGAAATGGGCCCTTACCAGACACCAAATCTGCTGGTGTTTTTATCTTGGGCTTCCTAGCTTCCAGAACCATGGAAATAAACTTGTGTTGTTTATAAGCCACCCAGTTTATGATACTTTGTTATAGCAGCTCCAGGCTAAGATAGTTGGTCACTGTAAATGTGAGTGGGTCAGGTGTGCCTGCTACCTGACAGTTATCAAAATTAGGATTCTGTCCTCCCACAGAGACTGCGACACAGAGATCCAAACCTTCCTGATGATTACATTTCAAAGGAGTGGCTTTCTGGTTCTTGAGAAAGACACTGCTGAGTTGCAGGAGATTCATACACATCTCAAAGAGACAGAGGAAGAATTCACAATTGTAAACTCTTCTTAGTTAGTGCTCTAAGAAAGGAAGGTCAGGGGCCTATAGTCAGGTGTTGGCTAGAATAAACAGTAAGCTTCTTTTGATAGCCCTGAACTTCTCCAGACTGGAGCTCAAAAGAAGGCTGGGTATTCCAGGGCTGAGTGGAGGTGGGCTAGGCTACTAGAAGCCATGCTAGAGTTGGTCAAGGCTCTTAGAGCAAGAATTTGGATGGAGTTGTTGTTTGCCAAGAATTATTTACAGTTCTCATTAGTTTGCCTTGGATGTTTTTTGTTTTCATTTTAGAACCTTATTCTTTTTAATTGCTGCAAAGTATACAATGGTATGAATACATCATAGTTAATTTAGGTTGTTTTTGGTGTTCTTTTGACTATTAAAATCTCTGCAGTGAACGTCCTTGTGCATGTGGTCTTGTGAACATATGCAAGTATTTCTCAGGAATTGTCAGATCATAATGTGTTTGCATTACACTTTAATATGGTCTGCCAAGTTGCCTTCCAAAATGATTGCCATCATTAGTGTATGAGAGAATTTATTTTCCCAACTTCTTCAACCCATGTTACTAAACTTTTTTAACTTTTGCCAATTGAATGAGGAAAACCTACTGTTATCTTTTAATTTGTGTCTCCCTGTTTACTTGTGAAGTTGAGTTCTTTGTATGTTGGACATTTATGTTTTATTCATTAAGGTATCTGTATTCTACATCCATTTTTCTATTGTATTTCATAAGCATAAAATTTATTTAATATACATTTTATATGATACAGGAGCCTTCATAAGTAAATGAAGGCCCAAAAAATGGGTAAACTTGTATATTTTTTATTTTTACAGTTTATTTTTATTATTTATTGATACATAATAGTTGTACATATTTTGGGGGTGCATGTGATATTTTGATATATGCATACAATGTGTAATGATCAAATCAGTGTGTATTAACCAAAAATGTGACTCAATCAGTAGAGGTTTATTAAGCCAAAGTTTAAGGATGCACCTGGGAAAAACACAAGTCACAGGAGCGTCTGTTAACCTGTGCTTTCCAAAAGAGGGTTTCTGGAACTCAGTATTGAAGAATAAAGAGCAAGCAGAAGGGACAAAGGAAGATAAGAGAGGCAGTGAGACAAATGGTTACATTTTTGTGAGGCTCTAATTAGTGCTCAGTAAATCTGTGTTTTACATAAGGTAAGGTAATCATTTGAAAAGATGGAGTAGAGGAAAGAGTCAGTTATGCATCCATCTCGGGGTAGCCAAAGGAGTGATTTTTTTTTTTTTTTTATAATTTCATTTTGTTCCCTTGGGTTATTACTATTATTATTTTTCTTAAACTTTTATTTCAAGTTCAGGGGTACACATGCAGGGTATGCAGGTTTGTTAACATAGGTAAACGTGTGCTCTGGTGGTTTGCTACACAGATCATCCCATCACGTAGGTATTAAGCCAACATCCATTAGTTATTCCTCCTGATGTTCTCCCGACCATCCCTATAGGCCCCAGTGTGTGTTGTGTTCCCCACAGTGTGTCCATGCGTTCTCATCATTCAGCTCCCACTTATAAGTGAGAACATGCGATATTTGGTCTTCTGTTCCTGAATTAGTTTGCTGAGGATAATGGCTTCCAACTCCATCCTTGTCCCTGCACAAGACATGATCGAAGGAGTGATTTTTTTGTCTTGTCTCTGTTCTGTACCTAAGAAGGTAAGCTTGTAATTGACATTGTCAGTGTGAGATTTAATAGAACTCAGTTTTAAGAGTTAAACTTAGGTTGTACACCCAAGGTTACAATTGGCATGTGCTGGTTTTATAGGTGGGTGGGTATGTACCCTGAAAGGTTTAGGGACTAGGAAGGGATTTTCTTGTGAGAAATTTGTGAGGGAGGTATATGTCCTTTTCCCGTTGCGGGACCCTAACTTAACATGTAATGCTATGACACAGGGTTGTGAAATTATAGCTCTGGGGGGAAGAGGAGGAAGGAAACGCATTGCGTGACTAATTTTCTAGGTTTAACTTTCTCTTTGGTATAATGAGTTTGGGGTCTTAAGATTTTAATTTTCTTTTACAAGAGTAGTTAGGACACCTATCACCTCAAACATTTTTTATGTTAGGAACATCCCAATTCTTCTATTTTGAACTATACAATAAATTGTTGTTAACTGTAGTCACCATATTATATTATTGAACACTAGATCTTATTCTTTCTATTTAACTGTACTTTTTTTTTTTGATACAGAGTCTTGCTCTGTTGCCCAGGCTGGAGTGTGGTGGTGCGATCTCAGCTCACTGCAAGCTCTGCCTCCCGGGTTCACACCATTCTCCTGTCTCGGCCTCCTGAGTAGTTGGGACTACAGGCGCCTACCATTATGCCTGGCTATTTTTTGTATTTTTAGTAGTAGAGACGGGGTTTCACCATGTTAGCCAGGATAGTCTTGATCTCCTGACCTCATGATCTGCCCACCTTGGCCTCCCAAAGTGCTGGGATTACAGGCATGAGCCACTGTGCCAGGCTTAACTGTACTTTTGTACCCACTAACCAACCTCTCTTAATCCCCACCTCTCCTTCCCAGCCTCTGGCCACCACTAATCAAGTCTCTATTTCCATGAGATTCACCCTTTTAGCTCTCACATGTGAAAGAGAACATATGGTATTTGTCTTTCTGTGCTTGGCTTATTTCACTTAGCATAATGTCCTCCAATTCCATCCATGTTGCTGTAAATGACAGGATTTCATTTTTTATAACTAAATAATATTCCATTGTGTATATGCATTGATGGACACTTAGGTTGATTTTTTTTGCCTTTGTTTATTGACTGTTTTGTAAGCATTTTGTTTCACAAAAATCTCCAGCTGAAGTTAATAATATGTGATATTGTGGAATATATATTTGGCCTTTGACCCCATTTCCCTGGTATACAACTCCTAAAATCCTTAGGATCTCCAAAGTAATGTCTGTTTGTGTGCTAGTGATTGATTGATGGCTGACAGCCCCTAGGTAGTTTCAGGATGTGAGTTGGTTACCTGAAAGACCAAGGCACCATTAGAGGGGTGGAATGTTCAGCCTCATCCCTATCTCTGGGGAGAGGAGCGATACTGAGGGTTAAATTGATCACTAGTGGCCAGTGATTTAACCACTCATGCCGATGTAATGAAGCTTTCATAAAAAGCCCAACGGCCCTGTGTTTGTAGAGCTTCCAGATAGCTGAACAAGTGGAGGTTTCTGGGGGTTGTGCCTGGGGTGGGCATGGAAACTTTGTGTCCCTTCCACCATAACTCACCCTGTGCATTTCTTATATCTGGCTGTTCATTTGTATCCTTTGTAATATCCTTTATAATAAACTGGTAAGCATGTTTCTGGAGTTCTGTGACCACTCTAGCAACTAATAGAACCCAGAGGGGATTGTGGGAACCCCAACTTGAAGCTTTTCGTTGAGATGTTC
Organism: Colobus angolensis palliatus; assembly: GCF_000951035.1. Lineage (NCBI taxonomy): Eukaryota > Metazoa > Chordata > Mammalia > Primates > Cercopithecidae > Colobus > Colobus angolensis. The sequence continues at coordinate 2,707,681 of NW_012114710.1, forward strand.
TGGATGCCCAGACTTGTGACTGGTGGGGCCGTGGGGTTTGTGGTACTGAGCTCTTAATCTTTGAGATCTAACACTATCTCCTGGTAGATAGTGTTGGAGTTGGATTAGAGGGCACCTGGCTACTCTCCACTGCAGAACTTATTTCTTGCTTGGTATGTGGGGAGAAACTCCCACACATTTGGTCACACAAGTCTTCCATGTTGATTATTGTGGTGTGAGAGCAGAGGAAAAACAGTTTGAGTTTTTTACTCTTAGACAGCACAATGATTCTTCATAAAACTTTATGACTACACCAACGAGCATTGGCAAAGAACAAAAAAATTATTCAATTTCTTTCACCAGTTCCATAAACTGGCAGTGATTCATAGCATTTACACACATACTTGTAATGTTTTTAACAACTATATCCATGTCACCTTTTCATAGTCTGCTTTAGAAAGTCCTGCACAGTATTTTCTACTCAATTCTGCATCAGTAGTATAGCTTCTTTTTAAATTAAAAACTTGTCCATTCTATTTTCAAAATGGAAGATAATTTTATTGTAATATAATCAAAACAGTAATAAATATTTCAGATTAATCATCAATTACAGTTTACATAGGTTATCACTAATTTGTGCTGTCTGCATTGAGGACTAAGCTCTGATTTTTTTTTTTAAATCTTGCGCAAATTCCTATCTAAGGGGTCTGAGGAATCATGCTCTATAAACCATACATTCTCATCAGATGGGTTTTATTTAACCCTGTATATCATGACTTACTTTCCAGTCTGACTCTGGCGTAACATGGAAGAAAATAAAAATATTTTACCCCAAAATGTGTTTCTCTGCCTATCTTGAAATGGTCCTGCAAAGCCATACCTTGTGGGAAAAATCCACATTCTATAGATAATCTACTTTCCCCTTGTTTTCCTTCCTTCCTTTCTAGATCCAGGAGATAATCAACTAAGAGCCAGGCACCCTTTTAGGTCTAATAATAAACAGTATAAAACCTGCTCTCTCTGAAGTCTGCTATCTGAGAGCGTCCTCTGCACAATAAAACTTGGTGCCTACAATCCTTTATCTTAACCAGAACATACATTTCCTTTCTATTGATCCCAGGTCTTCAGATAAACTCAACCAATTGTAAACCAGAAAACGTTTATAGCCTGGAACCCCACCACACCCCCACCCTGCCTTGAGTTGTCCTGCTTTTCTGAACCAAACCAATGTATTTCTTAAATGTATTTGGTTGATGTCTCATGCCTCCCTAAAATATGTAAAACTAAGCTGTATCCCGACCACCTTGGCACATGTTCTCAGGGCCACCTGAGGGCTGTGTCTTGGGCCATGGTCACTCATATTTGGCTCAGAATAAATCTCTAAACATATTTTATACAGAGTTTGACTCTTTGTTAACAGCATGATATATTCAAATACACTATGATTTGCTTCTTTCATTTTAATGCTGCCTGGAGTAAACCATGATATGGATGTATTGTATGCTTTTAACTCCAACTGATGTGCTTTTAGATTGCTTCCACTCTATGCAACTACATAGAATGCTTCATTGCTGTCGTGTGCATTTTGAGTATTTTTCTAAGGTAGATTCTGAGACATAAAATTACCACAATTTTAGAAGATTTCCTACTCATGTAAAATATTAGTAGATACTCCCAGATCACCATCCAAAATGTCATTTTACACTCCCTTCAACGGTACAGAAGAGTACTCTTTCCCTTCTATCCTTATCCACTCTTGGAGTTTCCTTTTTTTATTTTTTTGAGGCAGGGTCTCTTGCTCTGTCACCCAGGCTAGAGTGCAGTGGCATGATCATGGCTTACTGCAGCCTTAATCTCTTGGGCTCAAGTGATCCTTCCACCTCAGGTTCCCAAATAGCTGGAACTACAGGCACATGCCACCACACCCGGATGATTTTTGTATTTTTTGTAGTCACAGGGTTTCTCCATGTTGCCCAGTCTGGTCTTGAACTCCTGTGCTCAAGCGATCCTTGGCCTCTCAAAACTGTGGGATTACCCATGTGCCACCGAGCCCGGCCTCACTCTTGGCATTTTAAGTCTTAAAAAATGTTGCCAATCTATGAATGAAAATCATTTTTTGTATACATTTCCCTGATAACTAGTGAGATTGAACATTTTCTCATATTTTAGTAGTATTTTATTCTTAACATAATACCTGTATTTCTTCTGAAAATAACACAAATAATTATCTAAAGTATATACCTTGTGTTCTGTAATACCTGTATTCTGAAAAAAAACAAAATAATTATCTAAATAAAGTATATACCCTGTGTTCTTTCTCTGGTTCTCTTTTAATATTCTAAAAGCTCAGAAAAGGCTAGAATGATTTTCAGTACCTGTGGTCCAGTCGTTGTTGGGGCAGGTCGAGATTTTCTTTTTGCATCTCTATGGACAAGAATCATTTGCATTACTGATTTCTACAATTTACAGAGCTGTAAAACTGCTCAAAGACAGTGAAAGGCTAGAACTATTATGGAATCAAATTACTCAGTAGGGTATACCAGACAACACCTAGCATTCCATAGAACATCCAGCAATCTTTCACTGTTTTCTGAAAGATAATACATTTAAAGCTTTTAACACGTTGGCTCGCAATGAGAGTTCAGGAAATTTAATTTGCTTCTCCGTTGTTAAAAGAATGAAAAACAAGATAATTGAGAATTTATAGCATTTCTGTGGAAATACAGTTCCCTGGGTAGGTGCTGTATCTAGATTCACTTTTGATTTCATTGGGTCTTGCACAGTGCCTGGGAGTATTTATATATGTGGTCAGTAATTTAAAAAAATTTATTTTTCCCACCTCTTAATACTTCGCAGTTGTTCAGTAATAGTTTGATTGGATAGAACTATGTTCAAGTATGTTCTAATTTATTCCCCTATCTGGAAAAACATGTATATTGTGAGAAAATAGGTTTGTCTTGCTTACATTATTATGTATCACATATTTTCATACTGGGGTTAACAAATATATTCTAAGTAGTGAAACTGGTGGCCTTGAAAATGGCTATACTAGCTGTTTCCTTTCATAGTCCAAATTGTGTGAATATAGCTAAATAAAAAATCAGGCTCTATTATAATAGCAAATGCGATTTCGTGTGTGGAGTCTTAAGGCGTGATTATACTGTTTCTCACCATGAATAGTGATTTTTTACACATGATAAGGCAGGCTAGCATATTCACATACATTACAGCTAGAATAATCCATTGCTCTAAAAACATGATTTTTACCTGATTTTTACATTGAGTGTTATATAAAAATTTTTTCTTAACTGAAAAAAATATGCAGAGGCTAATGTAGACTGTAAAATGAAGGAGAAGCTTAGCTTTACCGTGGAGTCTGGGTCTGGGTGTAACCTAACTAGCTAGGGGATATGCAATTCCTGATTGACAGCAGGTCCAGCATTATGCAGATTTTGTAAGGGAGAACACTCAGCTCAGAAACAGTGATGAGAGGCTCTGTTAGGAATTACTGCATTCACCACTCATATCTTTTAGTTTTCTGTCTACTGGATTTGCAAACAAATAGCACAAAACAGTTCCTCTTTTGTTTTTATTAAAGTGATACTGCAGTGCAGTTCAGTCTGTCAGCTAGGCATACGTGTGAAATTTGATATTCTCACTAAATTAGCTAATTTTTAGCTGTGTTCCATGCTTATCTCTAGACCTTTGTGTATTAAATCCTGTCTCGAGCTGTTCCCTTTATACACAAGTGTGTTTTGCTTGTGCCTTCCTGTCTTCTTCAGTGAGAAGCTTTATGTAGGTCAGGCTTGGCTTAAGCAGATTTCCTGAACCTGCGTCAGCTTAAGCTGGAGGAATTTTAATAAACCCTCCCCTGTAGGCGTGGGCCTAAATGAGGCTAGCCTAGTTAAGCCTGATCTTTTTCTGTTTGTGAAAAGAGCTGAGCAGAGCTGAAGGCTGCATGGTGGTTTCAGAAACTGCCTACTTAATTTGAAAAGAACAATGGTAGGAAAGGCTAGATCTTCCAATTTTACCTTATCCGAAAAGCTTGATTTGCTAAAGCTTGTGAAGCCATATGTGAAAATTCTCGAAGAACACACTAATAAACATTCAGTAATAGTGGAAAAGAATAGATGTTGGGATATCATAGCAGTTAACTATAATGCAATTGGAGTAGACCGCCCTCCTCGAACAGCACAGGGCCTACGCACCCTTTACAAAAGGCTCAAAGAATATGCCAAACAGGAGCTATTGCAGCAAAAAGATACCCAATCAGATTTTAAAAGCAATATTTCTGAGCCAACCAAGAAAGTTATGGAGATGATTCCCCAGATTTCCAGTTTTTGCCTGGTAAGAGACAGGAACCACATACAAAGGTAAGCTTTATTTTGTTTTGTTTTGGAAAATTATGGCGCCTCCTATCTATTGGGCTTTGGCTTAGTCGTGATAGAGATATGCATAGTAAGCATCCCCACAACGGGAGCAATGAATAGTGTCTTTGTTTTGCATTTTTTAAAAAGAGAAAAGTGAGGCTATGAGGAATTTTTCTGTTGCATTTAAGCTACTTTTTACTGTCTTCCCCTCCCCCTTCCCTCCTGTAGTTTCTAAAAGTAAAGGTTAGGGAGGAATAAGTGGGATGAAATTTGTGACATCACTTCATAAACTTGAAGCTTTAAAATTAAATTACTTAGTTTGCCTCTGAGAGATACTTTTTTTCTCTTTTAATATTACATTTCACTGGAATTTTCAATTTTATATAAAATTTACATAGAGTTAGCAGTTTCTAGAGAAATGGAACCTTTGCTTTTTTATGAGTTGTCATTGTCTACACTTACTGAATATGTGTTAATTAACAAATATAACTAAAATCAATAAGTAAACTTGTTAATGGCAGGATTGTGTATATGAAGACAGTTTAAATTATTTTTCTAACACATTTAAAATAAAGATGAACGCAACTAAAGGGAGTTAATGCCTAATTAGGGATTCAGTTTACTTAATAAAATTAAAAGTTTTTTTTTTTTGTTTTTATTCCTTAAAGGTCTAGTTTCACTTTGATCTTGGATCATATAGGAAAGAGTAAGCTTTCTCTTACTGCTTTGCAAGGATATCAAATTATGAATTTTAAAATACCCCTAAGAGCAACTGGGTTATTTTAGAGTTAGAAGCAATTTTTTGGTTAAACTTGTGTTCTATGTAACTATTTGCCTTGGAATTTTCAAAAGCATTATCTTGCCACTAATTCAGATTGTAACCTCTGGCAAAATATAAAAATGGCAGCTACATTCTTATTCTGAACCATTTAGAGTAATTTAAACAAATTGTAAACTCCTTGTTAGTTTGAGGAGCCTTTCACACAAAGCTTTACACAATGTGCTTTTCTATTGGTGGAAGAGGCATTATATAAGCAAATTATTGATTACTGTGAAATCCCTTTGAAATTAGGAGAGAAACAGAAAAAAACCACTTTGTAGCCAAATGCATATGTTATTTTGGTAATTTACTAGGAAAGTATTTTTGAGCCTAGCTTCTTACCAGATACTGCTTATTTCTACTTGATAGCACAGTAAAAAAATACCACCAGTGGGAATCCAGGACATGAATGCACAGTGGATTAATTCTTGGGGCCACTGGTTAAAATGTTCACTGTGATGACAAATGATGAAATCCCAATAGCTGGATATCCAGAAAACTACACAGTAAAATTGTTTTATACAATGCTACTTATGCAGAATTTTCTCCCTCTTGAACCATGGAGAAAAATGTTTTTTGCATTGCAGGTATAAAACTGTACCCTTTGGTTAGTAGGTATAGGTTTTTATAATTTGAAAACTACATGTAGAAACTGTAATTTTAGTTAGTTGCATATTTTCAAAATACAGTGAGTATAGAAGAGAAACTATATAAATATACAAGTATCTGGTTACATTTTGACCATTTGTGTGTGTATGTTTACAATATTCACACACAAAAAAATCTTTTGGGATATCAACATTTCTCTGATAAAAATGAATTGATTTGTGCATTTCTATACCTATGACTTAAATAATACCAATTTGTTAGATTTTAAAGGGAAGAATATGAGAAACATCCCTCTTAAATTCTTGTGTTACTGTGTCTACATTGACATTTTATCTGTGTTAGCTTTCTTTAATTTATATATTTAATGTGCTTATATTTATTTGACATCATCCTTGAATCTTAATAATCTCAGAAGTTTATAATTATTCTACAATCTTAACTATACTTCTACATAAATACGCCTGTTAATCTTACCAAACTCTTCCTTTTTAATAAGGAAAATACAAGTGTTTGCTTTGTTTAAAATACTTAAAAATATATACCTGTTTTGTAAGGCTATTTATTTCGGTAACTCACATTGACTTATGTCTTTATTTTTACTTCTTCCTAATATCAGTTTTTATTTTGTGTTTTTGTAAACTGATCTTCAAAGTTCTGATTCTCAAGTCCTTCTCTGTCATTTTTGTGACCTGCTCTAAAGCTTTTTTTCTCCCTTTTTACATTGTTATGCCTTAGTTGTAATGTTTTAGCTAAAATGGAATGGAATGTTCCAGATATAAGGCGTATTTTTAATTTACTTGGGAGTATAATGTCTATGTTTATACTCTTATTTTACATACTAATTTGAAATAGTAATTATGTGATTTTAAAAACTTAATTTTCATATGCAATTTTAACCTTTTCCCATTCCAGGTTTTAGCAGAGCTATTAATAGAAGCAGAGCTTGCTGCTTTGAATTACATTTATAATTAATTGTTTTGTTTTTGGAAATCATCAAATGACACAGAGACAAGAACAAAAATGAATTTATATAATCTACAAATAGTTTTTTTATTACATACTATGTATATGTTTCATTTTGTCTCAGATAAATATCTGATATTTCTGGCAATTTAATGCCATTAATAAGTAATGTATGAGTAGTTTTAATCTTTTTCTATGCATTCTACTTGAACTTGTTCCAGCATTTTAATCATCCATGTAGAATGTATTTTAATTATGTTTCTTATACGTAAAATCTTCTCTAAATAATATTAAATAAAATATTTCCATTAATGTTCAATAATCTAATTTCCCTTTATAACTTTTATTTTTAAATTAGGCAGAAGCATAAATTAAAAAAAAACCTCAAGGAGCAGATATTCTGAATTCACAGCTTCACGTTATACATAAAATTATGTTTAGAAAGCATACTTTTAAGGTTTATTGCATTTATAATATCATAGCTTGTTATATTAAAGTTTAAATTATGCTAAAGCTGTAGTTGTCTCCATTAGGAATGCATAGTTGGTGGAAATTATGTGTAAATTTAATAAACCTTTAATATATCTGTATAGGCCATTAAAAATGTTTCATTAAAAAAATCATTTAGTTTGTTCTTTTCAGTCATTCAACACATAATGAGCACCTCCTAGGTTCTAAGTACAGTACCTACTAGGTACTGAGTATGCAGTTGTGGATTAAAACCGTTGCTCTTGTGAACTTTACCTGACCAGTGATTGAAAGACTTAAAGAGCAGTTGAGTCATGTGGTTCAGGATAGGTAAAAGGGAAGTTTTTCCTATCAGATAAAAGCATCTGAAATAAGAAAGGATAACCTCCAGTAGTTGAGCATATCCCAAAGCCATATACAATCTTTATGTTTTATTTTTTGGGCAAATGCAGAAATAGTACCTCCCATAGGTTGCCTTTCACTGTCCTCTTAAAAGTTATGGGCCTTGGTGGTTTTAAGATCAGTCCAGGAGAGCAGAAGCAGGAAGTCTAGGGCTAAGGTATGGGGATAATAAGACTGAGAATGCATTAAATGGCTCTTTACACCATTTGAAAACCTTAGGGTTGTGGGAAAGATTGAGGTCTGTTTGACAACATTAAAACTGACTTTTCTTTGTTGTTTTCTTCATTGGCCTTCTATAATATTTGTAATTTCCTGCCCCTTAAAAGTACAATTTTAAAGTTAAGGATGGGGGAGATCTTTAAGTATATATTATTGAAATCCCAATCTTAGTCACTTTAATGTATTTCAAGTGTTAAGATTTTTTTTGTTTTGTAACTTTATAGTTTTAAAGCTTCACAATTTAATGTATATTAAATATAAAATTATGCTATAAATATACTCTTTTTTTCATTTGATTTACATATTATAATGCTTTTTTGTGTGCTATAGTGCAAACTTGGATGAGGAGGCACAGGCTGGTACCAGTTCACTACAGGTAATGTTGGATCACCATCCTGTTGCTATTACAGTGGAGGTGAAGCAAGAAGAAGACATTAAACCACCTCCTCCACTGGTTTTAAATTCTCAACAGAGTGATACTTTAGAGCAAAGAGAAGAACATGAATTAGTACATGTTATGGAAAGATCCTTGTCGCCTTCACTTTCCTCTGTTGATATGAGAATGACATCGTCTCCATCTTCTATTCCAAGGAGAGATGATTTTTTTCGGCATGAGAGTGGTGAACACTTTAGGTCACTATTAGGGTATGATCCTCAGATCCTGCAAATGTTGAAAGAGGAGCATCAGATAATTTTAGAAAATCAAAAAAATTTTGGATTGTATGTTCAGGAGAAGAGGGATGGATTGAAAAGAAGGCAGCAGCTAGAGGAAGAGCTACTAAGAGCAAAAATTGAAGTGGAGAAGCTGAAAGCAGTTCGCTTACGGCATGATCTACCTGAATATAACAGTCTTTAAGTTTTTTTTTCAATCTTGCAATTTGATAATTTTGATTTTGGCCAAATTACTTTAATTTGGGAATATCCTGAAACAAAATACACGTTCTTGAAAAATGTTAATCTCTATTATGGAAAAACTTTTTTGATATAATTTTCTAATTATTTTCTTTTGAGATATTAAAATTTACTGGTTGGTTGGCATGGTTATAGTTTTTATTGTCTTCTTTTTTTTTTCTCCTACATTTAATTGTTGACCTTACAAAACATGTTTTATTCTGATCACTAAGATATACGCAAATACATAAACAAACACATATTCTTTCAAAGTTCTGAGTCTTTTTTTTTTTTTTAACATTTTTAGTTAAAACTTTGAAAGCTATAATTAGAGATTTTTAAGTCAGTCTAATTTAGGAGCTATACTAACCTAATACCAAGAAGCTTGTCTGTATGACATTGGTTTTTATGCTTTTATCTTTTGAAGGAGTAAATCCTAGGATTTTAGAGATGGAAAATATTTGGAGAACACTTTTTTCCATCTCTGCAGTTTAGAAGTAATGAAACAGGTCCAGGGAGAACTCAATGACTTACTTAGGGTAACAAAGCTATTTATGGCAGAGCAGAGACCAGCACTCAGTTTTTCTTTGTGTAATTTCCTTCCCTCTATTCGATAGAAGTAAATATCCACTAAAATATTCTCTAGATTTAAATATTAGAAGCATTTGTTTCATTAAAATTGCCTTTAAAGATTGTTAGGTTGTGAAATCAGGATAATTATATCAATTACCCCATTCTCTCTCTATTTTTGTTCCAGCAAAATAGATAAGGTATTCCATTGAAGCTATTATATATTTTGGCTGTGTGATTTAAAGACATGTCTTAATTCATTTTAAATGTCCTGTTCTGGAAAAAATTTCTTTCACAGTAAAAATCAGAATGAACAAAATTAAAATTTTATGTTTTTTATAAGTATTGTTATTTTAGTATTCGTGGAAATAAAACCTCAATTCTTAAAGCATACATATTAAATTTATATTAAATCTCTAATATGTATGTTACTTAAGAATTTCTATTTTTGCTGGGGCTTTGTTGAGAAAAGATTTTTAAGCCAAGTTTTAGAATGGAGTGGGTGGAATTTCAGCAGTGAAGGGGACCATGGATGTTTGAAGCCAGAGTGAGAAGCTGGAAAAAAGAGGAATGGGAAAAAGTGGATTGAGTGTATAAGCACAAATGCAGTGGTGAGCCAGTAATTTTAAGTGAATGTAGAGAGAGTCAGTTTGGGCTGTGGTATCCTGGACTAGGAAGGATATCTCCCTGGACTAGGTAGGGCAGCTGCTGTTTAGCTCCAGCAGAATTTTCACATGTGGGAATAAACCAGAAATCTGCATTTTTAATGCAGAATTTTCCAATTTAAAAATGTTTGCAAATAACACAAAATGCTTTTAAAACATTATACAGACAACATGTGAGTGGGCCTCATTGAGCCATTGGGCTTCCAGTTTGTGGCCTTTGGAGTAGAGCAATGGTTTTCCAAGTATGGGTCCTGACCTGCCGCATCAGCATCACTTGAGAGCTTGTTAGAAATGTAAATCCAATTCCAACTGAATTAGAAACCCTGGGGGTGGGGTCAGCAATCTCTTTTAAGAAACCCTCTAGAGATTCTGATGCATGCTAAAGTTTGAGAACCAGTGAAACAGAGTATTTTGGAACCTCACTTGGTGCCCAAATCATGCTAGTCTCAAAATTTTTGTTAAAGAGTAGTTGAAAGTGAACTGAAGGATATAAATTTGGGTGATGGTTGGTACCAGATTATGAATTACATTAAATACATTTTTTTTTGTTTGTTTTTTTGAGATAGAGTCTTGCTTTGTCGCCTAGGTTGGAGTGCAGTGGCACGATCTTGGCTCACTGCAATCTCTGTCTCCCAGTTTCAAGCGATTCTCCTCCCTCAGCTTCCCAAGTAGCTGGGACTACAGGCGCCCTACCATGCCCGGCTAATTTTTTTGTGTTTTTAGTAGAGACGGGGTTTCACCGTGTCAGCCAGGATGTTCTGGATCTCCTGATCTCGTGATCTGCCCGCCTCCCAAAGTGCTGGGATTACAGGCGTGAGCCACCATGCCCAGCCTAAATACTATTTTTAATGAGTCAGACTTAATGTACAATGTGAAGCCATTGAATGCTTTGAATTAGGGGAGTAATTTGATTATAGTTGTGATTTAGGAGGAGTGGCGTTTAGGGACAGGCATTGTATTAAGAACTTAAATCAGAAATTTAAGTTATGGCTATAGAAATAGAAAAAAATGAAGTCTTTAAGGTACTATTTTAGTATGTTGACTGCTTAATTTCATTGGTTGGATTAAAAAGAGTGTTTTATAGCTGGTAGAGTTAACTGTTTTAATTATAAAGATGCCCTGAATATATAATATGTTATATCCTTTTGACAATGTTACCTTTTCTCTTTAATCTGTGCTATGACTTTTCTTTGAGTCTAATCAATCTTGTAATTCATAATTTGAGGTAATGTTTCCCAGTATAATTCTACTAAATACATCTTGGCAGTAGTAAGCTTTATTTTTTAAATTATTGAAAGCACATATATGAGATGTAATTCACTTTACAGTTTCAGCATGCTACTAAGAATTGATAGTGAATGTTCAATTTGAATGTTGGCTTTTACAGCAAATCAGAGTTTTCCCAAGTGTGTTGTGTGGAACATTAATTCTGTGAGATGTTTCTAGAAAAGAGATCCGTGTTCAAAAAAGATTTTTTTTTTGGTGGTTAGGTTCTAAAATAATTGTGGAAGGAAAAAATTATATATATACAAGGTAGCCCTTGAAAATTCCTTTGCTGCCAATAAAATAGCATAAACATAGTCTGCCACAGTCATATTTTTCTCCAGCATTGTTTAAGATTGCTTTTTCTTTAGTGTGTTAGGTGACACAATTCATTAGCATTTAGGGGCTGTATACAATAAGAAACTTATTTTAACGTATTTTTAAACACCAGAATCACACTCTGAGTTTACTGCAGCAACTTTTCCAAGTCAATCTTATTTTTCTCCAAGTCAATCTTGTTTACTTTTAATTTGCAAAAGTTCAAATGCATATAATTCTGCTCATTGTCTACCTCCTCTTATACAACCATGATTAACATAGTATAGTTTATGAGAATTCCTGTATAAAGAAAATTATTTATTTGACCATAGAATCCTTTTTGGAGGCTGTTTATTATCTTACAGAGTATCTTAGGGTAATTTGGAACCAAACCTTTTTTTTTCTTCTTTTTTATATTGAGACTTTTTTGAGTTTGGGGACTGCTTACCAACTAACATTAGCAGTTTTTGTTGAGGACAAGTTTCATTAAGGGGAATATATAGGAGCAAGTTTGCTAGTACAATGGAATATACACTTGGCTGTCCATCTGCAGGTTTCACATCTGCACATTGAACCACTGTGGATTGAAAATATTGAGGCAAAAAAACAAATAACAATACAATAAAAGTAATACGAAATTTAAAAATACAGTATAACTGAGGTAGGAGTTGGGCTAAGCCCCAGTTTTGGGGCTCACTTGTCCTATATCCTAACAACTATTTACATAGTAGTTACATTTGTATTAGGCATTGTAAGTAATCTAGAGATGATTTAAAGTATATGGAAGGATGTGTGTAAATTGTATGTGAATACAAACATTTTATATAAGGGACTTGAGTATCTGTGGGTCTTGATATGGGGTAGGGGGTGTCCTGAAACCAATCCGCCTTGGATACTGAGGGATGACTATACACTTAAGCCACCAAACATCCTACATACCATAGACAATTGTTTGGGGGCCATGAGTTTTCATTACAAAATGTAATGCTGGGAGAACATAGAGAAGAGTGATTTTTGTTTGTTTGTTTTGTTTTGTTTTGTTTTTTTTGCGACGGAGTCTCGCTCTGTCGCCCGTCGCCCGGGCTGGAGTGCAGTGGCCGGATCTCAGCTCACTGCAAGCTCCGCCTCCCGGGTTTACGCCATTCTCCTGCCTCAGCCTCCCGAGTAGCTGGGACTCAGGCGCCCGCCACCTCGCCCGGCTAGTTTTTTTTGTATTTTTTAGTAGAGACGGGGTTTCACCGTGTTAGCCAGGATGGTCTCGATCTCCTGACCTCGTGATCCGCCCGTCTCGGCCTCCCAAAGTGCTGGGATTACAGGCTTGAGCCACTGCGCTCGGCCGTGATTTTGTTTTTTAAATGTAGACTTGATTCTGTAGAAATATACTACATTTGAGAAATATACTAAGTAAATAGATTATTTCATCCAATACATTAGTAATTTAGATAGTGGATAGCCACTTTCCTATCTTTCTCTTATCCATATGAATGTAAATGGATGTGTTGTTACAACTTAAGATTTTCTAAACTAGCTGTGATTTATAATGACATCCTGAGAAAAGTCAATGAAACTCATTTCCAATGAATATCAGATTTCTTAAAATGGTCAAGTATTTTTCTTTTTTGTATGATGAGATATCAACTTGGTGTTATTTCATTTTTTTTTTTAAGGAGTCACTCTACCCTGTTCTATGTTTACTTATGTGAAAATGTTTAAAATACGAGTTTTTTTTTTTTAATGTGCCTTCTTTTAGAGTAATGTCAACTTTTAAATACACATGTTTAAATAACTTAGAGTGTAATAAATTGTGTTTACTATATACTGTAGATAATGATGGTTAAATGCTTTGTTAACACATGTTCTTTTAAATACAAGATAATGCTTTGTACTGATTTGTGTACTTTTTTTGTGTGCCGTTAAGACAAATAATTCAGTACTGTAGAGGTAAAATTTTTTGATGAGGTATAATTGAAATACATTATTTAGATGATTATGTTGTAATAGATGGCCAATGTACCATATCTAAATATCACATTTCATTTCTTTTTTCAAATGTTAAGAGCCACAACTTCTCAAAATCACATATTTGACAGTGAATTTGATTGTTAATACTTAAAAATAATTAGACGAAATATGGTTGCCTACTTAAACAAGAGTAAGTTCTTAGAATATGCTACCTAATTAAACATTAACAGTCAAGCAAAATCTTTGTATACGATTTTGAGAAATTGTTCAATATATTTTTATATATCTTTTATATTGATTAAAGCTAGTAGTTATAATTTGAACATATTATTTTTAGTTTTCATTTGCTTTGTAATAGTGGAAAGCAAAATAAATGAGTAAATAAAAATAAAAATAAAAATATCGCTCATATCAGTCCAGACAACTTAAAGGATATATCATTGTAATTCCACTTTGCTAGCAAGTCTTTTTTGTTTTAAAATTTATGTGTGTCAAGCCTGTAATCCCAAGACACATTAAAGTGGTAAAAACAAAATTTATTCAGTAACTACTGGCAATAGGGGAAAGAGCTGAGCTCCATGATTTGTGCAGTCGTGACTGGGCCTTTTAAAGGGAGAATGAGGGAGTATGGAAAGTGGAGCAACGGAGGGCTCAAGTAGAGTCAGGAAAGTGAAAATTACAAAGGGTTGGTGCTGTGGTTTGAATGTTTGTGTTTCCCCCACATTTATATGTTGAAATCCTAACCCCAGAGGTGGTGATATTAGGAGGTAGGGCCTTTTGGGAGGTAATTAGGTCATGAGAGTGGAGCCCTCATGAATGCGATTAGTACCCTTTAAAATAGGCCCGAGAGGCCGGGCGCGGTGGCTCAAGCCTGTAATCCCAGCACTTTGGGAGGCCGAGACGGGCGGATCACGAGGTCAGGAGATCGAGACCATCCTGGCTAACATGGTGAAACCCCGTCTCTACTAAAAAATACAAAAAACTAGCCGGGCGAGGTGGTGGGCGCCTGTAGTCCCAGCTACTCCGGAGGCTGAGGCAGGAGAATGGCGTAAACCCGGGAGGCGGAGCTTGCAGTGAGCTGAGATCCGGCCACTGCACTCCAGCCTGGGTGACAGAGCGAGACTCTGTGTCAAAAAAAAAAAAAATATTTATGTGTGAATTCACCTCTGTTACAAAGTTTTTTTTTCCCTAATATTTTATTAAGAAACCCCTTAGACATACAGAAAAATTTAAAAGATAGTTACAGTAAGTATCCATATACCTACCACATAGATTCTGCAATGAATGTTTTGCTATACTTGCTTCATCACATATTTATCCATCAGTTCTTTTTTTTAAAGGAAAAATGTTACTTCAAAACAAGTTGTAGAATTAGAATAATTTACCCTTAAGTACTTCAGCATGAGTATTACTAGAGTTCACTATTTATTTGTGCATGTGTGTTTTTTAGGTAAGATTTGCATACAGTGAAATGCACAAATTTAAAATACACCATTTGGTGAGTTTTGATCCACAACTGTGTAGCTCAAACCTCTGTCAAGATTTAGAACATTATCACCTCAGAAAGTTCTCTCTTGCCTGCTTCTTGCACGTCAGGCAACCGTTGTCCTAATTTAAAAAAAATTATAGATAAGTTTTGCCCATTCTAGAACTTCATATAATTGGAATTGTACAATATGCATACTTTGTTTCTGTTTTTTTCACCTATCTTAGTGTTTTTAATATTCATCCATATTTATCCATCCTCCTATGAGTAGCACATTGCTTTCTGTTGCTGAGCAGTATTCCATTATATACCTATACCACACTTTGTTTATCTATTATCTTTTGATGGACTTCTTGGCAATTTCCATATTTTTTGGCTATTATGTATAAAGATTCTATGAATATTCTTGTGCAAGTTTTTCATGGACATAATACTAGATTAGGGAACCATATAGATTTAACCTTTAAGAAATTGCCAGGCATTTTCTAAAGTGATTATATCATTTTACACTTCCATCAACAGGGTATGAGTTTTTTGTTTTTTGTTTTTTTTTAATCTTTGCAAAAGGCTGGGCATAGTGGCTCACACCTGTCATCCCAGCACTTTGGGAGGCTCAGGTGGGTGGATCGCTTGAGGTCAGGAGTTCAAAACCAGCCTGGCCACCATGGTGAAACCCTGTCTCTACTAAAAATACAAAAATCAGCTGGGCGTGGTGGCAGGCGCCTGGAATCCCAGCTACTCAGGAGGCTGAGGCAGGAGAATTGCTTGAATCTGGGAGGCAGAGGTTGCAGTGAGCCCTGATCACACCACTGTACTCCAGCCTGGGCAACAGAGTAAGACCCTGTCTCAAAAACAAAACAAACAAAAAAAACCCCTTTGCATGTTCAGTGATTGGAATGTCAGAATTGAAATTGATGAATAATTTTTGTAATATTTAAGTGTATTCAAAATGCTGGGCAGATAATTTAGATACCTGGGAATATTGTAGTTTATTGGTTTTTTGTTTTTTCATTTTAGTACTAGTTGCATATATGCTTTGACATGAGGTATTGAAGAAATATGAAATGTGTAGTCTCTGCTATGCTTATAAAACAATTCTGAAAATGATCTTTAATGCAAAGAAATATCTTCTAGGTTTACTTCATAGTTAATTGATACTTATATTTAGTTCACATTCAGTCTCTTATTAGATAAAGAAAACTGAGTATCAGTTTGAAGGGATTTGTATATTAATGTTCGTATGCTTCTTAGTGTAATAAAAACTTTCAATCTTAAATTTATATTGAAGTTATATGTTAATGCATATTAAACATTGTGGTAGGTTTTGGTAATTTTAAAACTCAAAACATGAGCTGCAAGATTATTTACATTCTTTATTGAATTTGATCAT
Source organism: Colobus angolensis palliatus (assembly GCF_000951035.1). Taxonomy (NCBI): domain Eukaryota; kingdom Metazoa; phylum Chordata; class Mammalia; order Primates; family Cercopithecidae; genus Colobus; species Colobus angolensis. The sequence continues at coordinate 2,724,056 of NW_012114710.1, forward strand.
ATGAGACATTTTAAATTTCATTTGTGCCATTGAAAACAATGTATTTAGAATTGTTAAACAAAAGAGTATTAGACTGGATGGGATGGCTCATGCCTGTATTCCTAACACTTTGTGAGGCTGAGGCGGGAGGATTGCTTGAGTCCAGGAGTTCAAGAGCAACTTGAAGACCTTGTTTTAATTAAAAAAAAAGAAAAAAGAAAAAGAATATTAAAGGCTTAGGTTTATGAGATGTGCAATTAAGTCATTCAACTCCAGAGTGGCTAAGCTTAGGAACTGTTCATTAAGATGATAATGTCCACTATTAATATTAAATGACATTATTTCCCTTGATCAAAACATGGTTTTAAGCATCCTGCCCTTATGAATTTTTTTTTTTTTTTTGAGATGGTGTCTCACTCTGTTACCCAGGCTGGAGTACAGTGGCACAGTCACAGCTCACTGGAGCCTCAGCCTCCTGGGCTCAAGCAATCTACCTGCCTCAACTTCCTGAGTAGCTGGAACCACAGATGTGCACCACCATGCCCAGCTAATTTTTGTATTTTTTATAGAGACAGAGTTTCGCCATGTTGTCCAGACTGGTCTTGAGCTCCTGGGCTCGAGTGATTCTCTCACCTTGGCCTCCCAAAGTGCTGGGATTATAGGTGTGAGCCACTGTGCCCAGCCGCCTTATGAATCTTGCAGATAGGCCTTCAAGTCTCTTGTTTATGCTGACCACTTTTTAGTATTGATTTGGCAAGCACATTACAGGGTCAAGGGGAAAATAGATCAGAACCCAGTTTACAGTTAAGAAATTACAGAGTGGGATTGTTAGGGGTGGTTATTCTGGGACATAGCAAATTAGTCAGTGTTTTCTGTAATACAAGTTGTCTAGATATAGGAGGTTATGTTCTACTATTCCGTGTTCCCAACGATCTCGTTTTTACCTTTTGGAATTATTCACCCTCTCTATTCCCTGCTGTATGGCCTACATAATTTTAAAAATGGGAGTAATTGGGAAAGGGACAAGGGCAAACGTCGATGGTGTAAACATTAAGGGAGCACTTACTCTGTGGCAAATACTGTTGTAAGTGTTTTACATATATTCACTAATCCTTGCTCACAGTAGGTTTGTGAGGTAAGTGTTAGTATTATATTCATTTGATAGATTTATAAACTGGCACAAAGGGGTTAAGTAACTTATCCAGGGTCACAGAGCTAGTAAGAGGCAGACTTAAGACTCTAACCCAGCCAGTCTGTCTCCATAGTTCATGCCCTTCTGCTGTTCTGCAAAAGAAAAGTGTATATCTGAGAATCTTATGGTATTTCAAGGTTACTTGTAAGTAATTTCTGAATTATCAGAATTTAGTTATCTCATTCATCATTTTTTCTGGGAGCTGGTGGGATAGTGGCAGGGAGAGTCTTGGACATAACGGCTATTCTCTTAGACCCTGGGAATACAATACAGTATTTTACTCCAGGATGTTTTTCCCAGCCTTTTAATGAAGACATTCTTTTTACCTGCACTTTAGGGCAAAAGGGGAAGTATGTTTTTCTCTTAGATAACCTAATAAAAAACAGAGAAATTTTAACTATGCAGAAATATTTTGTCAGTTTTTAATTCAATGCACAGTGACTGCTACTGGTAGAAATAATGCAAAAACAGAAGTAATTAAAATTGACAAAAATTGCACACAGCAAAATTTTTTAGAGTTCAAAAACTAATAGAAGCATTCTGTCTTTTGTTAATGCTAAAAACCTCAAAACTTTATCTGGGAAGATTGGGCTTGGTAAAACAACAAAGATTAACCCTTGACAGCTACAAATTTATCTAAAAACTGGTAAGTTTTCTTGACTAAAACTTGTTGGATTAATACGATCCTGATAATATTTAGCTGTGCAAAATTTGACTCAGTAAAACTGCATTTGGTAGAAATTATGGTTATAAAAGAACATGTTCATAAAAGTTTTCACTGATCAATGAAATAATATGGTACATAAACAAGTGAAACTTTGTTATAAATTTACTTGGAAAATGATCCTGATAGTGACAAAGTAACAAGTTTTTTTTTTTTTTTTTTGAGATGGAGTCTGACTCTGTTGCCCAGTCTGGAGTGCAGTGGCACTATCTTGGCACACTGCAACTCTGCCTTCCGGGTTCAAGCAATTCTCCTACCTCAGCCTCCCGAGTAGCTGGGACTATAGGCGCCCACCACCACGCCTGGCTAATTTTTTGTATTTTTAGTACAGATGGCGTTTCACCGTGTTAGCCAGAGTGGTCTTGATCGCCTGACCTCGTGATTAGCCCGCCTCGGCCTCCCAAAGTGTTGGGATTACAGGGGTGAGCCACTGTACCTGGCCAGTAACAAGTCTTTGTCAATGAAAATAAAAAATTGGGTAATAATGGAAATGAGGACAGTTATATTCTAAAGCAACTCTTAATGAAAATGAATTTTAAGATAAATATGTATGTACATTGATACATATTCTTTTTCCCAATTAGTCCCATTTTTAAAATTATGTAGGCCATAAAGCAGGGAATGGAGAGGGTGAATAACTCCAAAAGGTAAAAACAAGATCATTGGCAACATAGGATAGTGGAACATAGCCTCCTATATCTAGACTACTTGTATTA
>NW_012114710.1:2726755-2761395 GCF_000951035.1 Colobus angolensis palliatus
GACGAAGTCTTGCTCTGTTGCCCAGGCTGGAGTGCCAGTGGAACGTTCTTGGCTCACTGCAACCTCCCCCTCCCGGATTCAAGCGATGAGTCTCGTGTCTCAGCTGCCCAAGTAGCTGGCACTACAGGCATGTACCACCATGTCTGGCTAATTTTTGTATTTTTAGTAGAGACGGAGTTTCGCCACGTTGGCCAGTTTGGTCTCAAACTCCTGACCTCAGATAATCCGCCTGCCTCAGCCTCCCAAAGTGCTGGGATTACAGGCGTGAACCAGTGCGCCCGGTTGATAATTGTATTTTAATTAGATGTTTTTATAAACATTTAGTCAAAATGTACCTAGAGTCAAAATAGCAGTTTTTGAAAAGTATCTTGTTCTGTGAGTATGGTGATGAACAAATCGAAACAGACTCTCAGGACTTGATAAGTTACTGGGGAAGGCTGACATTAAATAATTTGTTACATAACTAATTATTGAGATAATGTTGAGGTAATAGGGTGGCTAGATCTAATTTGGCAATTGGAAATTTAAGTTGTACAGAGAGTAGAAGTTAATTTAGATAAGGGCATTAGAAGAAGACAGGAAAAAGTCTATATAGCTGGAAATAGCATACCTCCTTCCAGATTACTAAGACTCATAGATTTTTAAGCAAGAGGGATACGTTATCAGATTTACATTTAAAAATAGATAACTACAATTTGGAAAACGGTTTTAGAGAATAGAGGTGGCAAAAGAAGCTCTCAGTAGACTTGTTGGGAAGCCCCTGCTGTAATACTGAAATTCAGATCAGAGATGAGTTGAAAAAAGTAGAGGCAATGGAGAAGGATACAATACATAACTCTGAAAACCTGGTGGGGGGCAGAATTGTCTGGATTTTGTGGTTGATTGTCTGTGGGACTGAAAAAGTAGAGAGTGTCAAGGATGATTTCCAGTTTTCTGGCTTGAATAAGGACGAGACACGGGGAAACCAAAGGAGGAACAATTTTTGGAGAAAAGATACGTGGACATGATGAGTTTGAGATGTTTATGAGATGTGTGGCATGTCTGGGAGGCAACTGGATATGCAGATCAAGAGTTGTAATCTGGGCTGGAGAAAAAAAGGTTGTTAGTACCTGGGCGGCATTGAAGCCACTGAAGTGGATGGGCTACTTAAAGAGAAGAGGTGCACAGTGAGAGAACATGGCCTAGAAGCCAGTTCTGAAGAACTCCAATAAATAAAAGGTAGATGAAGTATGAACTGGCAAAGATGTCTAAGAAGAAGCAAGCAAAGAGGTAAGAGGAAAATTTCAAGGATGTTAGAGAAGTTACAAAAGTATAGTTTAGTATTTCTAGGAGAAAGTAGTCAACATTGTCTAATGCTTTTGAGAACTTTGATTAGGACTAAAAACAACCTATGGGTTTATAGACGAAGAGCTCCTAGTAACCTTTAACAGGGCAGTTTCAGGGGAATGACTACTGGAAGCCAGATTGGAGCAGTTGAGGAATGATTGGGAATTTGAAGAAACAGAGGCAGTGTAGGGGTGGGAGTGTTTGGATACTTGAAGTGGAAACAATGGGGTAGACAGCTTCTTATGGTATGAAAACATCTCTTGCTTTTTTGAGACGGTGTCTCGCTTTATTGCCTAGGCTGGAGTGCAGTGGTGTGATCTCGGCTTACTGCAACTTCCGCCTCCAGGGTTCAGGTGATAGCTGGGATTACAGACACCCACTATCACGTCTGGCTACTTTTTGTATTTTTAGTAGAGGCGGGGTTTCATCATGTTGGCCAAGCTTGTCTCGAACTCCTGACCTCAGGTGATCTGCCTGCCTTAACCTCCCAAAGTACTGGGATTACAGGCCTGAGCCACCGCGCAGGGCCAAAAACTTCTCTTTTTATGTATGTGTTTCTTCCTGCAATACGTGTTTCTCCCTGAAATATATCACATAATAATCTTGACCTTATTTTTCCATGCTATGTTTTTTTTCCCATGATTTACTGTGGAGAAAGGAGTTTATTAAGTAGGAAGTCAAAGAGTGACCCTGTTAAGAGCTCTTTGGGAGGCTGAGGCAGACCAGTCGCTTAAGCTCGTGAGTTTGACACCAGCCTGGGCAAAATGGTGAAACCCCGTCTCTACTGAAAATACGAAAAAAAAAAAAAACTAGCTGGGCTTGTTGGTGCACGCCTGTAGTCCCAGCTGCTCAGGATGCTGAGGTGGGAGGATTGCTTGAGCCTGGGAAGTGGAAGTTGCTGTGAACCAAGATCACACCACTGTACTCCAACCCGGGTGACAGAGTAAGACTCTGTCTTTAAAAAAAAAAAAAAAAATCAAGTTTTCTTTGGCCCTTTTACTACAGCATGTTGATATATTGATGTAGAGTACAATCATGTTGCTTAATGACAGGGATATGTTCTGAGAAATGCATTGCTAGGTGATTTCATTGTGCGAACATCGTGGAGTGTACTTCCTCAAACCTAGATGGTATAGCCTGCTACACACCTAGGCTATGTGGTATATAGCCTATGGTTCCTAGACTGTAGACCTGTACTGTATGTTGCTGTACTGAATACTGTAGACAGTTGTAACACAGTGGTATTTGTGTATCTAAACATATCTAAAAACAGAAAATATACAGTAAAAATATGGTATTAAAATCTTATGGGACCACCATCATATATGTGGTCTGTGGTTGATCAAAACCTTGTTGTGTGGTACATGACTGTATAGTGAAGTGTTTAATAATTTCTAATAAGTGAGTGGGCTTATTTCAACCTCTTTTATTTTACTCTGTTAAATTGTTCATGTTGCTGAGTTTTTTTGTTTTTTGTTTTTTGTTTTGGTGGGGGCCAGGCTGTGAGAAAAGAGGGAGGAGTTTTTAAATGACGTGGGTTTATTTAAAATATTGTAACAGCCCCGTAACTTAGTCAATACCTCCTATTAAAGAAAATATTAAATGGATTCTTAATTCTTCCAGCACAGTCAACACTTAATGTTCCATGTATTTTATTAGCATTTTACATATTAAAATTCAGTAGATTTATTTTTTGCTTTAATTTTATTTTTATTTATTTTTTTGAGACGGAGTTTTGCTCTTGTTGCCCAGGCTAGAGTGCAGTGGCACGATCTTGGCTCACTGCAACCTCCGCCTTCCGGTTTCAAGCAATTCTCCTGCCTCAGCCTCCCGAGTAGCTGGCATTGCAGGCGCCTGCTACCACACCCGGCTAATGTTTATATTTTTAGTAGAGACAGGGTTTCACCATGTTGGTCAGGCTGGTCTCGAACTGCTGACCTTGTGATCTACCCGCCTTGGCCTCTGAAAGTGCTGGGGATTACAGGCGTGAGCCACCGTGCCCGACCTTTTTGCTTTAATTTTAACAGTTCTTACTAATTGAAATTCTTTTATGCCTATTTTTTACTTAAATATTTTAAGTAAAATTCAGGGTTTAGATTCTACATATTGGCAATATGTTGACTGAATGTTGAGGGTTTTCTGGTCAGATTAAAACTTTAAAGAGATGAGAATCTTTTCTTTTTTTCTCAGGTACCTTCTTTAAGTGTAATGTGAAATTAGGAGTGTCTTCCAAAGAGGAAATGAAGATACATTTAAAAATGTCCTATCACTAATCAAATTCAAATTGCAGCATTAAGGAGATGCCATTTCTACAAACTAAATTGATAAAGATGAATTCACAGAAAAAGTTCAAAGAAGCTTTATGATAGTCAAAGCTATCAAAATTAAGCTGAAAACTCAACTGTCTGTCACTATCCTATATAATAATAAGGAATAAATTGTTGATACAGGCAACAATTTGGGATGAATCCCAAAGATATTATGCTGAATGGGAGAAATCATTTTTGAAATGGTTGTATACTGTATGATTCCATTTATTTGACATTCTCAAAAAGAAAACAATATTCATGGAAAACATGTCAGTAATTGCAGGGGTTTTGGGTAGGGAGAGGGTGTGAATATAAAGGAATAGCATGAGGAAGTCTTTTGGGATGATGGAACAATTCTATATCCTGATTGTGGTCGTGGTGGTTCTGTGAATCTATACATGTGTTAACATTTGTAGAGCTGTACACCAAAAGTCTATTTTACTGTAAGAAAATTTAAAAAATTAAATAGTTAAAAATGGATAAAGGTGAAGTTTTGTGCTAACGCAGGTGTAATGAAGTGGACACCCTTGCTTGGTGGGAATATCACTGATACAACCTTTCGTGGAGAAAAATTTGTCAGTCTAAATCAGGAATTGAAAATCTTTAAATTCATTAGACTGGTAATTTCATTTCTTGGACTTTGTCTTCTACAAATAACCAGAGATGCGCAGATTGAGTATAATAGAGCTTAAAAAAAAAAAGCCCAGTAATAAGGGACTATTAATAATATGTAGAAATATATCCACAATAACATATGAAAAGAGGAGAGTAAAAACCTATCCACTATGTTTACTGGGACATTAGAAGCACATTTCCCCCAAAAAAGTATCTGAAAAATGACCTGTTATCCATACACCCTCATTAGGGAAGGAAGGTCAGAAAACTGGAGGAGCTGCACTTAAGTCTTTTGTCTTCTTGGTTCCTGCTCAGGGTTCTAGCAGTCTGAATCCTTTCAGGAACTGATCAGAGTTCACTGGGTCATGCCAGACAGAGCTGACTCAAACTGGGTATGAATCATATGTTTTCTCAGAAAAATACTTTGTTGGTTCTGAGTATAATTTACTGGTTGAAGATAGCCAAGATTCACTTTGTAAATCCATGAATGCCAGTAATGAAGATACCATTTATCTGAATTCTAGTAGATTTTTCAGGCTTTTGGTGGGTTGATTTACCTGGCTTAGAGATGTACAAGGTTTTTTTTTTTTTCCCAAGACATATGTCTTCTTTTTTGGTGAATACTCAGCAATGTAAATGGCTGGTTATAGTAGGTGTATGTTTAACTTTTAAAGAGTCTGTCAAACCGTTTTCCAAACTGGTTGTACTGTTTGACATTCCTTCCAGCAGGATATGATATTTTCAGTTGCTCTATATCTTTACTAGCACTTATTGTGGTCAGTTTTTTTTTTTTTTTTAATTTTAGTCAATCTAATCAATGTGTGGTGTTATTTCATTGTGTGTGTGTGTTTTAAACAACTTTATTGAGATACAGTTAATATACCATATGATTCAGTCATGTAAAGTGTACAATTCATTGTTTTTTTAATATAGTCCCATGTGCAACCATCAGAACAGCCAATTGCAGAATATTTTCAATACCTGAGAAAGAAACTTTGTACCTTTAGCTACCACCCTCTTGCTTTCTAACCCCATCCTTACCCTCCAGCCTAAGCAACCATTAATCTATTTTCCGTCTCTGTAAGATTTTGCTGTTTTATACATTTTATATGAATGGAATCCTAAAATATATGGCCTTTGTGACTGGCTTCTTTCACTTAGCATAAGTGTTTTCAGGGTTCATCTGTGTTTTAGCATGTATTAGTACTTTATTCTATGATGGAATTATATTCCATTGTATGCATATGCCACATTTTGTTTATCCATTTGTCAGTTGCATGCACATTTGGTTTGTTTCTACCTGTTGGCTATTATTAATAATCCTAGCTATAAACATTCATATGCAAGTTTTTTTGTGGACATATGTTATTATTCTTTTGGGCATATACTTAGGAGTGTAATTGCTGCGTCATTTGGTAACTTGTTTAATTATTTGAGCAACTGTCATGCTGGTTTCTAAAGTGCTGCACCATTTTATACTCCTGCCAGCAGAGTATAAGGGTTTTGATTTATCCATATCCTCATCACACTTGTTTATTATCTGACTTTGTGATCCCAGCCATCCTAATGGTTGTGAAGTGGTGTTTCAGGTTTTCAGTATGTATTTTCTGGGTAACTAATGCTGTTAAGTATTGTTTTATGTGCTTATTGGTTGTTTGTATATATCATTTTCTGAATTGTCTAAGACTTTTGCCTATTTTCTATTGATTTGTTTGTTGTCTTATTTTGAAACTATAAGAATTATTAGGCCGGGCGCAGTGGCTCACGCCTGTAATCCCAGCACTTTGGGAGGCTGAGGTAGGTGGATAACTTGAGGTCAGGAATTCAAGACCTGCCTGGCCAACCTGGTGAAACCCCGTCTCTACTAAAAATACAAAAATTAGCTGAGTGTGGTAGTGGGCACCTGTAATCCCAGCTACGCGGGACGCTGAGGCCAGAGAATAGCTTGAACCCAGGAGGCAGAGGTTGCAGTGAGCCGAGATCACACCACTGCATTCCAGCCTGGGCTACAGAACAAAACTCTGTCTCAAAAAAAAAGAAAAAAAAAAGAATAATTACTCCAGACACAAGACCTTTGTCTTATTCATATGTTGTGAATATTTTACCCCAGCCAGTGGCTTCCCTTTTGTTTTGTTTTGCTTTGTTTTGTTTTTTGAGACGGAGTCTTGCTCTGTCACCCACCCAGTGAGTGCAGTGGCTGGATCTCTGCTCACTGCAAGCTCCGCCTCCCGGGTTTACGCCATTCTCCTGCCTCAGCCTCCGGAGTAGCTGGGACTACAGGCGCCCACCACCTCGCCCGGCTAGTTTTTTGGATTTTTTAGTAGAGACGGGGTTTCACCGTGTTAGCCAGGATGGTCTCGATCTCCTGACCTCGTGATCCGCCCGTCTCGGCCTCCCAAAGTGCTGGGATTACAGGCTTGAGCCACCGCGCCCGGCCGGGGGCCTTTTGTTTTTTTAATGGCATCTTTCAAAAAGGGAAAGTTTTAAATTCTGATAAAAGTTGATTTATAATTTTTGATTTTTATATTTTTTGCTTTTGTATTCCAAGAAAGCTTTGTATATCCCGAGGTTACAAATATTTTATCCTGTGTTTTCTATTAGAGATTTTTTTGTTTTAGGTTTTACATTTAGGTCTGTCATTCATTTTGAGTTGAATTTTGTATATGGGGTGACTTAATGGTTGATGTTTATCTTTTCCAAATGTGTATCCAGTCGGTTTAGCAATGTTTGTTGAAAATACTTTCTTTTCCTCATTGAATTTGCTTCCCCACCTTTGTTGAAAATAATTTCACTGTATATGTGTGAGCGGGTCTATTTCTTGCTACTCTTCCAATGCATTGGAATGTCTATATGTCTTTTTTGGAGAGGAGGGGCAGTACCAAACTATCTTGATTATTGTAGCATATTGTAAACATCCAACTTTGTTTTTTTCAAAAATTGCTTTGGTTACTCTATGTTATTTTTATTTTCATATGAATTTTTAAATCAGCTTGCCAATTTTACTAAAAGTGTCTTGGGATTTTGATTGGTATTATGTTAAATATATTGATCATTTTGGGGAAAATTGCTGTCTTAACAAAATTGAATGTTCCAATTCATGAAATAGGAGCTGTACTTATTTATAAGAGCTTTGTTAATTTTTTTTCAACAAAGCTTTTAAATTTTAATGTAGAGATCTGGGTTATCTTTTGTTAGATATTTTCCCAAGTATTTCATATGTCTGTTTTTTGGAGCTACTGTGAATGGAATTTAAAAAATTTTATTTTTGATTATTTCTTGCTAGTCTATAAGAATACAGTTGATTTTTGCATATGAACCTTGATCTTGTGACTTTGCTAAATTTATTCTTCTTTATTTTTAGGTTCTCTGGGGATTTCTATGTAAATAGTTACAACATCTGTAAATGCTCCTGTTTTCTTTCTTTCTTTCTGATCTTTATACTCTGTGTGCTTTTACTGCCTTATTCCTATTTAAGTAAATGGAAAATAGTAAAAAGGAAAAAAATTGCTTCATTTTGTTTTTTGAATTTTATTGTTTTGACAGTTTCCGTGGTTAAAGTGTATATGAGGTAAAAGACATAGGGAAGAGCTCTTCAGTAATGGGGGGAATGAGATTTTGCTGTCTTCAGCTAAACCACCTTTTATCCAACCACTGAAAATCTAGTGTGTACAAGTTAGGTGTAAGAAGCAGAAGACAACATAATTTTAATAATATTTATTCTCATTTCTACTTTGTTGTTTTATACTTGTTCTTATTTGAAAAAGTAACATATCATATGATCCAACACTTTCACTTCTGGGTATATAGCCAAAAAGAATCAAATTGGTATGTCGAAGAGCTATCTGCATGCCCATATTCCTTGGAGTATTTTTCACAGTAGCCAAGATGTGAAGTCAACCTAAGTGTCCATCAATGGATGAATGGATTAAAAACTTCTTGGTATAGATACACAGTGGAACACTACTCAGCCTTAAAAAATGGCAATCCTGTCACTTGTGACAACATGGGTAAACCTGGAGGACATTATGCATTATGCTGAGTGAAATAAGCCAGACACAGAAAGACAATTGTTTTGTGATCTCACTTATATGTGGAATTCAAAAAAGTTAAACTCTTAGAACAGAAAGTAGAATGATGGTTACCTGGAGTTGGATAGAGGTGGAGCACTGGGGAGATGTTGGTCAAAGGATCCGAAATTTCAGTTAAGGAGGAGTAAGTTCAAGAAATCTATTGTATAACATGGTGACTATAGTTAATAACAATATATACTTGAAAAATGCTAAGAAAGTGGCATTTTAAAAAATGTTCTCACCACAGAAAATATGTGAGGTAATGGATATTAATTAGTTTGATTTAGCCATCCCACAGTGTATACATATATCAAAACAGAATGTTGTGCAGCTACATATATATAATTTTTATTTATCAATTAAAATAAAAATTTCAGATTTTACTTTCAGAGAACTCTGTAATCTTTGCCTTTCCTCAGCTTGTCATGTCACTTAAATCAGTTTTGTCAAAATTTGATTTTTAGATATTTTTCCATGCTATAGACATTGAAATAATATCTTAATTTTTAGAGTTTTAAAATGTTTACAGTGATTATTATGTTATTCTACTTCAATTGAGTTTATTTCACTTTGGAACAGTAAGACATTTACAGTCATTGTTCTTGTAGTAATATTAACACCTGATATTTGGATTTCTTAGTTTATAAAATGCTAACATGAGTATGATTGAGTATTATTTCATACTGTTTCTTAATATAATCTAATTTTCTTGTGCTTTTTTTTTGTTTGAATGACCTTACTACTTAGACATTAAAGTCATTTTTAATAATATGTTTTTGTTTTTTAATTGTAGTTCATTTGACTCCTAAAGAAGTAGCAGTGTCCAAGGAACAAGAAGAGAAATCTGATAGCCTAGTTAAATATTTCAGTGTTGTTTGGTGTAAGCCTTCAAAGAAAAAACATAAAAAATGGGAAGGTGATGCTGTTCTTATTGTAAAAGGAAAGTCATTTACACTAAAGAATTTGGAAGGCAAAGACATTGGAAGAGGTATTGTGATACTACCTAATGTTTACAATTTGGACTGAAATTAGTATGTATCTCTGGTTACCTAAATGAAATATAATTAGGTTTTATAAAGAGATGATGAGGTATTCTTTAATGGATGTTCATGCTTCAAGTGTGTATAATACATAAAATAATCTCATAATGATTAGTGAGCCTGCTAATCTTATGGCTTATGCTAGCTCAGTGAAGTGTATCCTATCCTATGGTTTCATTTTCTCCAAAAATGGCCAGCCAGCTATATACAGTTATTTTGGTACTTTTCTGAGCTTAAACACTGAATTTGACTTGGTATACTTTCTCTCTCTCTCTCTCTTTTTTTTTTTTTTTTAAGAATGCTAAGTGGTTAAAGTTGAAAAATATGTTGATATTGAGTTGAATGATATATAATTTCAGCACTACTCAATAATGTTTTGAAAAACAGAGCAAGGAGATAATAGTTAAGCCTGACCTAGATTAACATATGGAAATTGGAGGTTTCCATTGTTTCTGTTACAAAGTGTTGCCAGCATAATTTGTAGTAATACAAGTTAGGCTACAAATTAAGAATGGCTAACACCAACTACAGTGTCTTTGCATTGTCTCAGTTCAATTTTGAGTGTGACCTGTAACTATAAAATCTGTTCTACGTGTTTATTTACTTAAAAATATATAGTTTTTAATAACTATTATGTGCCAGGCAGTATGATAGGAATATCAAAGATGATTATAATTTATAATTTCGTGGGACCAAAGCAAAGTAATTGATGATTAGGAAGCAATAATACAGTTGTTTCAGTGAGAATTTTTACTAAATGCAGTGGGAGCATAAAAGAACCATTTAATCTGCCCAGGAGGCTAGGGGTAAGCTTGATAGGAGTTACCGTTTAAGGTACTATTTGAAGGATGAATAGTTTTGGAGGTTATAGGTAAGGGCCATGTGCAAGAGAGAATAGCACATGTAAAGGCACAAAAGCAGGAGGGAATTCAAACTAGTTCAGTGTTTCAGGAATGTAGTGTATGAAAGGCTGTGACAGTGTTAAGAGTTGAAACAAACTAAATTATCTACAATAGAATGTTTTATTTATTATGAAAGTATGGAACAACTGTGTATAGTGATTAGAGGAAGTAAAAAGAAAAACATATAGTACACATTCTATGTTGGTTAAGGTAGATTGGGGCTAGATTTTTGGAGAATTTGTTCATGCATTGGTATTGCTCTTTAGTGAAATTCTAAAGTCAATGAGAGACAAAAAATTATCACAATTACTTTGGAATATCTTTTACCCCTAAGGTATAGTATGCATGGTTTTGTATATGTGTAGTTTATAATAAAATGATCTTTCAGTTGCAAGTAACAAAAAATGAAAATTAGGCTTAAAACAGTGGGTTTTTACACTGACCATGCCAGTAGAATCACCTGAGTTGCTTTTGAGGGTGTAGTGGCTCACGCCTGTAATCTCAGCACTTTGGGAGGCTGAGGGGGAAGGATTGCTTGAGGCTAAAAGTTCGAGACCAGCCCGGGCAACTTAGCAAGACCTTGTCTATACAAAAAAACAAATTAACCAGGTGTGGTGGCATGCATCTGTAATTCTAACTACTTGGGAGACTGAGGTAGGAAGATTGCTTGAACCCAGGAGATCAAGGCTGCAGTGAGCCTTGATCATGCCACTGCACTCCAGCCTGGGCTGGAGAGACCCTGTCTCTTAAAAAAAAAAAAAAAGAAAAAGAAAAAGAAGAAGAAATGCCGATGCCCAGACTCTGACCTTTCTTTGAGACTCTGATTTATTTGACCTGTATGGTAGGGAGAGGGACTGAACATAGGTATATTTTAGGGTTTTCAAAATGAAAATATCCAAACATAGGACTTGGTTGCTTAATTATAACATTAATAAATGTATGAACCTGAAGTTAATTTTGCAAGTTACTATCTATAAGCAGTTTTTCTTTTAAATAACTGGGATATACAATATGTAAATTTGTTAATGTAAAGATAGAGGTGCTAAGAAAACTGAAAGCTGGAATGCTAAAATTGCTAATAGTTTGTGATAATGCATCAGGCTCAGTTGGCCATTGTTGCATAATACCTAAAAAAACAAAACAAAACAAAAAACCAGTATGAGAAACAAAGTTTAAGAGTAAAAGAAAATCTTCTAGCAACTGAGATGTTTGAAAGAGTCATTTTTGGATCAAGATCATCTATGGATCTAAATGAAATGAGAGATCTTGGAATTAGAGCTACTTTAAAGGTACCTCATGGAATGGAAGGTATTCTTGTCTTCCATTTCCATGTAAAACTGAGATTAACAGTAATTGGATTTTATGTGAAGATAAGACTATAATCTTCATTAATTTGGATAAGTGAAGACCAGTACTGAATTGGGATGGAGTGATGGGTCTTTGACATTGAGCTAAGTAATTTCTTCCTATATCAGAGCATTAAAATTAAAAAGTATTCCACCATAAATAATTTAAGACTATATATTAAATACAGATTGGCACAGATTATAAATTTTAGGCCAGTTTCAGTAGAGAAAATTTAGTAATTTTCAACTACTTGAAAAGGGTCGTCATATTTTCTAAATTGCAACAGTCTTTTATTATTGTTTTTAGAGACTTAAAAGTTTCTGGTATACACAGCTCCTGTGCTTGGTAATGGCACAGTAACTACACATTTAATAGTTTAATGCATTTAATAGACCAGCATGGAAGTCTAAAATTCCATCTATGTGGTTAATGAACTCATTTTAAGCAGCCTATGACTGACTTATTCATACTTATATTTCATCAGCACCTTTACATAGCAACACTAAATAAATGTTCATCAAATTAATAATTCAGACAAACAATATTACAAAATATTCCATGTTTTATTAAAGAGTTAGAGCATAGAATATCTATGACCTCTTGCCACAACTGTATTTTAACTTTGCTATCTCATGTGGAACAGTCAGTACTAGTTGTGGTAACAGTTGCTTTTATTGCTAGTTCTCCTTCACCTTTCTAGCTGTTTCTGAGTGAAAACAGAGGTGAAAATAGAGAAAAAAAACCATGGTGTTTCTGTACAAGAAAGGAGAATACATATAGCCTATCAAACTAGTTTCTTGGCTTAATTTTTCCAGACAAGACATGGCAAAACTATAGAGTACAATAATCTATATTTTCAATAGTAAAAATATTCTTGCTTTCTCTAAAGCATGGCGAATTTTATAGCTGTATTATTTCTTTTGATTTTTAGTGTTTTTTTTTTTTTAACCAAAATGTTAAATTATGCTTCTATTTTGGCTAATGCATTATACAAGACTATTTACATTCAAAGTGCAGTTTTTCTGTACAGTTATGGGAAGGTGATCATGGTATCATCTTAGAGTGTCAATTAATTTTTTTCTTTCTTAACTTAAAGGCATTGGTTATAAATTCAAAGAGCTTGAAAAGATTGAAGAGGGCCAAACACTGATGATTTGTGGAAAAGAAATAGAAGTCATGGGTGTAATCTCTCCAGATGACTTCAGCAGTGGCAGGTGTTTTCAGCTTGGAGGAGGAAGTACTGCTATCTCGCATTCTTCTCAGGCTGCCAGGAAATGTTTCTCTAACCCTTTCAAAAGTGTTTGTAAACCAAGTTCAAAGGAAAATAGACAGAATGATTTCCAAAATTGCAAACCACGCCATGACCCATATACGCCAAGTAAGATTTTAAAAATAATTTGAATTTTCTGTTTTTACTGTCAAAATGTTTTTTATGTGTGAATTTGAAGTTTAAATTTTGTTTTAAAAGTTTTAGGTGAAAGTATACATTATTCTTGAGATATGTAATCTGACGTAAGGGATAATGTTGAAGTCAAATATAGTTTGGGAATTATTTCATATGTAAATGAATAATCCCAAGAATATGGTAATAAAAATACTGTACCTGTGTTGAAGGAAACATATCTAAATTGTATGTATATACATACATGTATATGTATTACACATACATGTGTATAATTTTGAATAAAATGACTTTTTAGTAAGGAGAGAAATTAGTAAATATATGAATCTGGACTATGATTATACTTCTAGTTTGAGGACTGTATGCCTTGATCACAAGCATTAGTGTATAAAAATTTTGAATGGTAAGATTTCATGCAAAGTCCAAATTTTGCTGGTGAAAGTTCCATTCAATCAGTTAATTTTCACACTGCTGAATCCAATTTTAAAAATCACATTTAAAAAAAGAAACCTAGCTTGTATCTGATTGTTCTTTTATTTGACTGTTCACTCAGCAGGTATTTCTTGATTGCCTTTTATGGGTTGGGCCTAAAGATAAAACTGTCATCACAGAGCTTCTTATTTGGTGCGGGGAAGGACAAGTAATCTGACCGAAAGTGTAGTGTAGTAGATGTGAAAGTTGAGAGATAGAGGTGACTTCTTTCCTAACAACAGCAAGTATATAAAGTAATGATTATTTTCCCCCATTGCAAGTATTATGGAAACATAAGTTTCGAAGTAAAGAGGACTTTTGAGATCATTTCGATTAGTCTTTTCACTTTGCATTGGAGGAAACTGGCCCAGGAAGATGAACCGACTTACCTAAATACAGATAATCAACGGCATTGTTGGGACAAAACCCCATAATTAAAAATTCCTAGTTCTATATTAGCTTATCCCAAAGACTTAGTTGAAATACAAGGAGTGGAAGCTGATGCAGCTGAATTTTCTCTTTTTGTCCAAATATTTTGTCTGTCCCACCAGCTCTTTTAACAATCCCTCTCCTCTTTTTTCCTCCTTTCTCTTTGTACTTTTACTATTACACAATACAGGGCTGTGGGGAACTGAAAAGAATACTGTGCTTATTCAAAGATCTGAGTTAGAATCATGGTTTTGCCACTGAACTAACTGGTTCTTTGACCTCTTGGGGGTAGTCACTGACCTTCCTAATGTTTTGCCTACTCATGTGTAAAACGTGGGTCCTAATAACCACTATAGAGATTTAGAGTGTCTAGTATACACTCTTTCCAGGAAATACTTGTTGAGTGAGTATATGAAACATTTTATTGTGGCCTTTCTGTGTTGTGTGTAAGTGATGTAAATGTATATATTATATATATGTAAAAGTAAATTTATTGTGGCATTTATGTGTTGTATGTGATGTAAATGAATTATATTTGTGTGTGTGTGTGTGTGTGTGTGTAAAAGCACTTTGGGTAAATAGTAAATGGTTAATTATTCTCATGTACTTATCTTATGCAAAGGATAGAATTAGGTTGTAGATTCTAATGCCTGAGACATGTTGTTAATATTAAACGATCATCTTCATCATTGTGAAGATAAAGAAGCATCTTAAAATTTGAACTAGTGTTCTATTATTTTGACTGTTTAGGGTTCTCTTTCTTGAAGATGGGCCTTTTATTAGGTGATTTATAATCCTATAGTCCTTTTTGCTTGGGCAGTATGTGATTTTTCGCCTCTATCTTCTCTTTTTCCTTGTTGTCCTTTGTAAAAGATAGAAAAATAATGGGGCCATTTCTTGACTGGAAATCCACAAGGAGTACACTCTTTGCTACAGTGATATAGAGGAAAGCCAAGGACTAAATTTCCCATTTTTACTTCCTAGTCCACTACCTAACAGGAATTGACCTTAAAGATGAAAATTCCTTTCAGTTACTCAGAACCCTAGGAAAATCCACAGAAAACTTATTCTCTGGGTATTTGTTAATGGTAAACATGACCAAACTCTTATTCCTGTGACAATATAGTTCCACACTGATGAATATTTACATAGTCGACTGGAATCTATTTCTTTTTATCTCCTCTTCTCCTCATTCTTCTTTCTTTTTTTATCTAATTCAATTTTTATAAACATGATGTAGGCATGCAAATATATCCCCAAAATAATTTTGGTGGGTTTATTATCTAATTTCAGATTTATCAATTGAGACCTGCCTTCTAGCTATATTTGATTTTTCCTTTTTGGGTCGTATTTTAGTAAATCTTTTAAATGGTGTAGCATAGTTTTGAAGAATTACATTGTTATTCTATGATGACTTCATGCTGCTTTAAAGAGGTTCATGAGGCCGGGTGCAGTGGCTCATGTCTTTAATCCCAGCACTTTGGGAGGTTGAAGTGGGCAGATCACTTGAGGTTAGGAGTTCGTGACCAGCCTGGCTAACATAGTGAAACCCTGCCTCTATTAAAAACACAAAAATTAGCTGGGTTTGGTGGCGCGAACCTGTAATCCCAGCTACTCGGGAGGCTGAGGCAAGAGAATTGCTTGAACCTGGGAGGTGGAGGTTTCAGTGAGCTGAGATCACACCACTGCACTCCACCCTGGGCAACAGAGTGAGACTCTGTCTCAAACAAACAAACAAAAAAAAGATTTATGAACTTGACATTCGTGAATGTAGTAATTAACTTCAAGCAAATAATGTGGCTAAGTCAATGGAAAATTTATCATTTTTTGTCAGTTCCAATTAATAGGAGTAATGATCATTGTTAGTGTGTTTAGGACTGAAAAGATAGAAACTCTGTATGTTAAATTTGGGGAGCCTTTTCAGAATGAGAAGCTGTGAACATTGGCAAATGCATCTTGGCAAAATTCCAGCCTGTGCTTTCAGTTGGACATCGTTCTCTTTGCTCTGAATACTGACTATTTGAATGTTGTGGCTTACTGAATTCCTTACTAGACAATAGTGAATTTCAGTGCTTTTGAAGCACTTTTGGGTATATGAAGTTTGGAAGGCTCTTCATAATTCTTTGCATGAAATCGTATATCAGTAAGGCATGAGATTTTCTTTTTAAATTTTGTGCCCTTGGGTAACATTACTGTGACTAAATTTTGGACCTTTTTTTGGCCACAAATGGTGGCAAACAGTTCTATCTTACGATAATGAAAACAAGATAATGTTGGTTGCTGAAAAAGTGAAATTACAATACTTGTACTTTTACCATTTTTTAAGATTCCCTCGTTATGCCACGACCAGATAAGAATCACCAGTGGGTATTCAATAAGAACTGTTTCCCTCTTGTGGATGTAGTGATTGATCCTTACCTTGTATATCATCTTCGACCACATCAGAAAGAAGGAATCATATTCCTTTATGAATGTGTAATGGGAATGAGGTAGGAAAATAAATCATTTGTTTAATCTAATCTTAATTTTGATTTAACCTGTAACACAATAATGGTTTTCTAAGAAGATCCCTGATAAAACTAGTCCTGAGGGTATACTATGAATTTCAATTGGTAGGAAAGGTGAATAGTGCTTAATGTGCGCATTTATTTCAAAAGTAGTTCTTGATAGATGCCATGTGCCAAACATACTGCTAGGAGGTGGGCATACAGGAATCGGGACCACGGTCCTGTCTCGTCGCCCGGGCTGGAGTGCAGTGGCCGGATCTCGGCTCACTGCAAGCTCCGCCTCCCTGGTTTGCGCCATTCTCCTGCCTCAGCCTCCCGAGTAGCTGGGACTACAGGCGCCCGCCACCTCGCCCGGCTAGTTTTTGTAATTTTAGTAGAGACGAGGTTTCACCGTGTTAGCCAGGATGGTCTCGATCTCCTGACCTCGTGATCTGCCCGTCTCGGCCTCCCAAAGTGCTGGGATTACAGGCTTGAGCCACCGCGCCCGGCCTTAAGCGACTTTTAAAGTATTTGAGTAAACAGATAAATGCAATTGGCCTTAATGTGGTATAATAAAAGCTCACTACTGTTATGGTAAAGGGTCATGAGAACAAGTGAAAGAGGCTTTTAATTCTGGTTCTGAGAATTTTTTTTTTTTTTTTTGAGATGGAGTCTTGCTGTATTGCCCAGACTGGAGTGCAATGGCATAATCTTGGCTCACTGCAACCTCCATCTCTCAAGTTCAAGTGATTCTTGCATCTCAGCCTCCTGAGTACTAGGATTACAGGTGTGCTTCACCATGCCTGGCTAATGTTTTTATTTTTAGTAGAGATGGGGTTTCACCATGTTGGCCAGGCTGGTCTTGAACTCCTGATCTCAAGTGATCCACCCACCTCAACCTCCCAAAGTGCTGGGATTACAGTCAGGAGCCACTGCACCTGGCTTGGTTATGATAATTTTGGAAAAAGATTTTCTTCTATTTCTACATCTGAAAATAGAAGAAAGTTTCTTCTTCCTTTTTGCTTTTCTGATTAAAGAATAGTAGTATCATCTTTTAAAGATATTCTAGAGGACACAAAAAAACAGGAAAAAAAAAAAAGAATCAAAGGCCCCTGCTAACATTTCTTCCAGTCTTTTTTGTTTGTTTTGGTTTTGTTTTGCCTTGTTTTTAAATGCCAAGCCCCTTGATTTTAAACTTTGTTGTTTAAAGGTAGCTGGAAATGAAATTCCCCCCAACTCTAAGAACTCTTTGCATGATGACAAGTTAAGGGAATACTATTTTCCAGAAACTATTAACTAGAGTCACATTTTCTCCCAAATCTGCTTTTTCTTTCGAAGGTCTTATCCCAAGAGGTCTCAGAATCATCTTTGATTTCTTTTCTCTCACATTCTGAATCTAGTCAAACCTGAACTTTTAATTATTTTAACGTACTAAATATTGTTTCCTAATCTTTTCTGTCATTCCACTGCAGCATCTCTAGTAACCGATGTCATAAAAATATCATATTTTATCTAGACTATTGCAATGGCTTCTAACTTATGTATTTGCTTCTGATGCTTCTCAAATGTATTCTGCTTAAAGCCACCATCTTGAGTTTTCTCTGAAAAACAGTTCTGAACATGGCATTCCCTTATTTAAAATCATTCAGAGACTCTCATAACTTAGAACAGGGTTTCCCAAACTGTGATCCCTACTCCACTGGCAGTATATGGGACCATTTTGGGGTGGCAAGTGGACAAGCCTTTTAAAAAATTTTGAATAGTAGCATATTTAGTTAATTATTAGAAAAATAGGCTGGGCACGGTGACTCACACCTGTAATCCCGGCACTTTCAGAGGCCAAGGCAAGTGGATCACTTGAGGTCAGGAGTTCAAGACTAGCCTGGCCAACATGGTGAAATCCCTTCTCTACTAAAAATACAAAAATTAGCTAGGTGTGGTGGCGGACACCTATATTCCAGCTACTCAGGATGCTGAGGCAGGAGAATCACTTGAATCCAGGGGGCGGAGGTTGCAGTGAGCCAAGATCGTGCCACTGCACTCCAGCTTGGGTAACAGAACAAGACTCTGTCTCGAGAAAAAAAAAAAGAAAGAAAAATAGCACAATTTTGGTTTCACAGATAAATTAGAATGAGTTTTCTTTTCAAATTTAAGTTAAAATGAGTTGATTTGAAGAAAAATAATAACATATAGTATCACAGATATGGCAACAAATCATGATAGTAGTCATGAAATCCTGGTGTTTGGGAGATGCTGATCTATAAGATACAGTCTAAACTCTCAAGGATAAGTATACTCATCTTTTGTCTTCTACCTACCATGGTAGCTTCATATTTTTAAGTTCAAGCTCCAGCTATATTCAACTGCCTCATTAATGTAGTAATTATTTACCCTTTACAATTTTGCTCAAGATACATCTTCTCCATAAAGGCTTCCTGTTTGCTCCTTTCTCTTTACCATGAAAAGATGAATCTGTTTTTTCTCTTTGCTATTCACTATATCTCATTTGGCTGACATTTGGTCCTTTGTTGCCAAATTATTGATCTAAAACAGCTACCTAAATAGTAGCTGTAATTTATGTTGGTAATATTTTTCTCTATACCTTGAAATGAAACACAAATACAAAATTACATATTGGTTCTTAATTTCTACTAAGAAGAAATACAATTAGCTAACAAACTACAGCTGACTCTTGAACAACTCAGGAATTAGGGGTGTTGACCCACTGTGTAGTCAAAAATCTGCATATAACTTTGGCAGAAACTTAACTAATAAACTACTGTTGACTGGAAGCCATGATAACATAAACACTCAATTTACACATAATTTCATAATTTCATATACTATATGTATTATATACTATATTTTTACAATAAAGTAAGCCAGTGAAAAGAATGCGTGATGAAAACCATAAGGAAGAGAAAATGTATTTGCTATTCATTAATAGGAAATGGATCATCATAAAGGTCTTCATCCTTATCATGTTGAGTAGACTGAGGAAGAGGAGGAAGAGGAAGGGTTGGTTTGGTTGTCTCAGGAGTGGCAGAGGTGGCGGAAGAGGTGGAGGAGATAGAAGGGAGGCAAGAGAGGTAGGCACACTCACTTAAAACATTTATTGAAAAAAACCCATATATAAGTGGACTTTCACAGTTCAAACCCTTCTTGTTCAGTGGTCAACTGTATACTTATGTATTTTTGTAATATCCTTAATTCCCTTGGAGTTTCTTAACTTTAAAAATATAAAACATACACTGCTAAGGTCTTTAGGAATATAAAATGGCATAAAAATACATGATCTTACTAATAATATCCCTAATAACATTTAATTTTAAATTATATAACTTAGTAGGTCTGTAGGATAACAACTTTTACTAAATTATGTGTATTATATCAAGTGTTTAGTGTTTAATCTTTTTATGATGCAGGGAGCTATTTTTGTTGAGGACTTCATTTACTGACAGAATCATAAAATACAGCTCAGTAGGTCTTGCTGATTAAATATAATACAACAATATATTTTAAACTGTTTTGATATCTGAAACCAATAAAAATCACTCAACTCTTAGCGATGAGAAGCACAGTTATAGTTAAATTATCCATATGCAGATATAAAATTGGAATTCATTTCTAGCCTCTAAATATGTACATGTAATAGTAGCAGATGATTTAGATTCAACTCTCTAATTTCAGATTTATGTTTTGGTAATTTAGTTGACAATATGTAATGGATATAATTATCAAAGATGCAAAAGATGTGTTGTAAATCAGCTAATAAAGTACTGAAAGAGTCTTCAGTGTCATTAAAAAATACCAGTTTCTGGTTCTTGATGATTTTAAGGGTGTAAAATATTTTTCTATTGTGATTAAAGGAAGTAAAATTATTTCTAACAGAGTGAATGGCAGATGTGGAGCTATTCTTGCTGATGAAATGGGTTTAGGGAAAACGTTACAATGTATTTCGCTCATCTGGACCCTGCAGTGTCAGGGACCCTATGGAGGCAAGCCAGTAATAAAGAAGACACTAATTGTCACACCTGGAAGCTTGGTGAATAATTGGAAGAAAGAATTTCAAAAGTGGCTAGGAAGTGAAAGGATCAAGATATTTACTGTTGATCAGGTAAGAAACTTGGAAATTTAGCCTTAGTCATTTAAAAAAAAAAATCTAGTTTTTCAAATCAGTAATTCAGTTTTTACTTGTTAACTCCCTAACCCTTTTGCACAAAAATGGAGTCAGCTTACATTTTGGTTTTGAGTTGTTATGAACTGAATGTTTGTGTCCTCCAGATTCATATGTTGAAACCCTAACTTTCAGTATAACAGTATTTGGAGGTGGGCTTGGGAGATAATTAGGCTTAGATGAGGTGGTGAGGGTAGAGCCATGTGATGAGATTAGTGCCTCTGTAACAAGAGCAAGAGACACCAGAACTTCCTTTCTCTACCACGTGAGGATACAGTAAGAAAGCATTCTTCTGCAAGCCAGGAAGAGGGCTCTCACCAGAACCCAACCATGCTAGCACCCTGATCTTAGACTTTCCACTAGAACTGTGAGAAATAAGTGTCTGTTGTTTAAGCCACCCAATCTATGGTATTTTGTTTATAGCAACCTCAGTTGACTAAGACAGAAAGAGTTAACATATTCCAATTCTTAATAAGTGACTGTCAGGAATAGGCTGCTTAAATTTGATTTCATATCATTTCTTTTCCTGATTTTTAAAATACTATCTTTTTTCCTCAGGATCACAAAGTTGAAGAATTCATCAAGTCTATATTTTATTCTGTTCTTATTATCAGTTATGAAATGTTACTTCGTTCCCTGGATCAAATTAAGAATATAAAATTTGATCTTCTAATCTGTGATGAGGGGCATCGTTTGAAGAACAGTGCCATTAAGACAACTGCAGCCCTCATTAGCCTTTCTTGTGAGAAAAGAATAATTCTAACTGGTCAGTATTCAGTTTGGGGAAGATATTTTGGAATTTTTGCCTAGTGAACATACAGACTTGTACTATGATGCTTAACATTCAAATAACTGGTGGTATTGGATGGAATTTATACGAATAAACTTGTGTTAATTGACTCAGTAGGATTCTGAATCTTCAAATCCATGTGTAATTTTTTTGTAGCCCAGACTTGGGGGTTTTTTAGGAATAAACACAATGATATCATGATAAGGAGTTTAGGAAATCAGACTGGATTGCTTGTGCTTGGTTCCCGAGTCTGACGTAGCTGTAACAACTTGGAGCAAATTATATAGTGTCTCTGTGCCTCCGTTTTTAAAAATCTCTAAAATAGGGATGATAATACCATCTAACTTAAGTTCTCGTGAGGGTCAGAGGAGTTAATCCATGTAAAGTTCTTGGGAAACCACCTGACAGGTGGTGAGTGTTTAATATAAATATCAGTTATTTTTATATGTATGTGCTACATATGCATGGTTTATTGTTGGCCAAAGCTTCTGGACCCAACTGTCTGGAAAGGTGGGATGGATGGTAAATACAAGAATCCTCTTCTACCTTGTTATTTAAGGCCTAGACTAGCGCGATGTAGCTTTTCTCCCATATCTCATCTTGGTTTTGTATGGCCCTTCCAATCTGCCATTGTGTCAGCAGAAGAAAGAAGAGAATTGTAGTCATTACTAATATTTAAAATTCCCCTATTTTCTACTTGGGGCTTCATTTTCCCTACCATCTTCAACCCTTTTGGAAGGAATGGTCAGGATATAATTATTCTTACCGTGTCATCATCATTTTTTCCTTCATGTGTTTTTTATGCATGTCACAGCTCTCCTCTGAAGTTAAATGAGGAGAGAGAAGGAGTGTGACCAACAACTTGTACCTCTTTCCTATACAGATAGGTGGAAATATGTTCCAGAACAACAGAGAGGAGAAAACTCCTCCTCTTCTGTTCTTACTGTGTTGGGATGGGGAAGATTATCCACCTTTAAGAAATTCCTCTTCATTTGACTTCCAATTTATATAGGAGGATTCTATTGACCATTATCAAAAGTGATTTTTAAAATGATCTATACTTTAAAAAAATGATTTTGGGAAATACTAAATGACCTTTTTTTTTTTTTGAGTTTAATCACGATGATAAAGACAAAAGGACTAGGGTCAAATCTCATAGTTTTACCCCCAGGATTTACTAGATGCTCAACAAATGTTTGTCAATAATAGTGAAGTAGAAACCAAAGAATAGGAAAACTGGTGTTGAATATTTACAAAATGCCATTTTTAAAGGAAAAAATGAGTCAGGGAAATAGGAACCATAATCTGAATGATTTTCATATCTTTGGCTGTTTGAGAAGCTGAGTGGATTCTTTATACTTGATTTCCAATGTGCAGTTCAGATTTCTTTACTAGCCTTCGATCTTGAGATCCTTGGAGCCAGAAAAGTAATGGGAAAAAAAAAATAAGTTAGCTGAATTTAGTAACACTGAGTTAGAAGAGAAAAAGACTGTTTCTTCTTACTGCTTAAGATGGGGGTCAGTATTACTTATTTAAATAATAGTTGCAGATATAAAGTAAAAATGGTTAGCACTAGAAGGGAGGAGAAAAAGAAAGAAAAAAGAAGACTGAGAAATAAAATTTACTGAAAAGTACTGAAGAAATAAAAGTAGTTCCCTTCCTCACTTGAAAATCAGATAATTTTCTGTAGCAAAAATATATAATTTTATTGATATTCTCAATGATAAGCAAATACTAATTTAACATTCCAAATTAAATTTAATCTGCAGTAGAAAATTGATCTAGGATTTCATTCAACAAGAATGTCTCGAAAGCGACCAGTGAGATAGTTTCATTTGAGACATTAGTATTGTCCTCTGTATCCTTTGTCAATCTTAGCTTGTTTCTGTTTTGCTGTCCATATCACTCTTACCCCCTGAGCTATGAATTTAGGTAAAAACTAGCCCTAACTAACCTTTTTAATTTAGAAATACTCATAGTTGGTTTCTATCTTCTTAGAATTGCCTGAATGAAGTCTTTGCTTTTATGCGCAGGACATTTTACCCCAAGATGATTTGTTCCTTGTTATGAAAGTACATGTTTGTATAGGAGTTATGTACAGTGACATATAATTGATAGGTGCTCCATAACTAAGAATCAAATGAAAATGATTTTGATTTTGTTTCCTTGTATTATCTAGACCAGTGCTTTGGAGTTAATGTTTACTGGAAAATGGTTAGGATTCAGTTTGATTGATAGAGGGGCATTAGTCTTCTAGCACTGCCATAGCAAAAGACCACAGACTAAACAACAGACACATATTTTCTCACAGTTCTGGAGACTGGAAGTCCAATATCAAGATGTCAGCTGGTTTCTATTGAGGTCTCCATACTTGGCTTGCAGACAGCTGCCTTCTCCCTATGTCCTCATGTACTCTATCCTTTGTGCAAATGTATTCGTGGAGTATCTCCCTCTCTTCTTATAAGGACACCAGTCATATTGGATTAAGGCCCCACCCTTACGACCTCCTTTAACCTTAATTACCTTCTTAAAGGTCCTGTCTCCAAAAACCGTCACACTAGGGGTTAGAGCTTCAACACAGGAATTTTAGGGAGACACAGTTCAGCCCACAATAAGAGCTGAATGATTATTATAAGATCTTAGATGCCTTTTCATTATATCATAGAAAAGATAAATCTGAAATTTGAAGCAAAATTCTTTTTACAGACTGAAAATTTAAAAACACATACTGCTATCGAATGTTTAGAAACTGGAGAACAGAAATCATCCTCCAACCTCACCTCCTTAATTGTTAACACCCATGACATATTTTATTGTTCGTACATACACACAGAGAGCATACATGCAAATTTTAAAATTCTTTACACGTACATACAAAACACATCTTTTTGCACATACACGTGTACATCAAAATATCTTTCATATAAACATTTTTCTATAACACATAATCTTGAGAACTATTCTTACAGTTTAACATTAGGTTGTTTTTAATTTTTTACTGTTATAAATAATGTGGTGATGAATATCTACAAGCATATACTCTTTCTGTATAGATTTCTATAAGTGGGCTTATAGGATTAAAAGAAAAATATAAATGTGTATAAAAAGCTCTCAGAACTTTCTGTGGAGGTTACAGGAGGATATAGGTGTAGGTTATTGACAGTGTTGGGTTGGGTGGTAGATTTCTTTCTTTTTTTAAAAAAGAAGAAAAACCAAAAAACAGAGAAAAAACTTTTTTTTTTTTTTTGTAGGGATAGGGTAGAGGTAGGGAAGATAAAGAATCCTTTCATTTTCTCAGAAGTTTCTTTTCCATACTCTTGAACATAGTCTTAGTAAGTACACCAACTTGACTTGAAAAATCTTTAGTTTTTTCTATTTTTCTTCTACAGGTTTTACCTAGTCTAGAATTAGAGCACTGAAATAGCAAATGGGGATCTAAATTATCACTAGAAAGCAATGTGACAGACTCTTACAATGATGCTATACTATACTATTGGTTCTGTCTTGTAGCCATATTTCCCTTCTCATCTTTTTCCCCCCTTCCTTACTCTTTTTTCTTCTTCTTTTCTGCCCTAAATCCTTTTTCCTATTCCCTTCCTGTCTTCTGCTTTTCTTCTTTTGTCCAGTTTTGCTTTTGCCTCTTCCCCTCATTTATCAGTTGGGATGATTTCAGATGCCGGTAACAGATGATCTGAATCAGATGTGCTTATTCCCCCGTGTAACTGGAACTCTAAAGGTAGGGCAGGCTACAGCAATCCAACATTGTCATCAAGGATTCTGGTTCTTTATATCTTCTGCTCTGCCATATTTGGGGTTGGCTTCATCCTCAGGCTGGTAGCAAGTGACTGCAGCCGTTCCAGACATCACAGCTAGATGTGATGATATCCAAAGGAGAACAGGACTGGCTCTTCTTGTTTCTCTATGTTTAAGAGTGTTTCTCTATGTTTAAAAGCCCCTCTGTGATGAGTTCTCATGTCTCATTGGCCAGGATGGGTCACATGCTACTGATGGAATCTCTTGGTGCCCTTTCTAGCTCTCCTTTTCTGGGCTGTTGTATCCATTCTTTAGCTGCTGGTACTATTGATTAAACAAATGAGAGGAGCCCCTTCCCTTTCTGGAGAATTATCTTTGACTGAATGAGAGCTGTATTCTCCTTTATAGTTTGCTATCAATGATTGACTGATAAGCAGCAAATGGCAGCTCCCTTGCCTTAGAGTAATTTCAGGACCAACGTTATGGTGCAGTTTATGCTCTAGAGCTCCCTGTAGTTTAGCTGAAGCTAAATTATAGCTGAGGCCATTCTTGCTTAGTTTCTTCCCCTACCATTTTCTGATTCCATTATTGCCTTTCTCCTGAGAGCTCTCCCTCTGTAAATCACGTGCAAACAAATCACTGTCTTAGGCTTTGCTTCCAGTGAACCCAGTATGAGACAAGAACCCTTGCATATGTCAGTCATTTGCAAAGGAGAGGATAGAATTACTATGATTGACTTAATCATTTGGGGTTTGATGAATATCTGAAAGCCAACCACAGTGATCCTTCTACCGTTCTTTCTCTTCTTTCCTATACTCCCCAATCTTTGTTTATCATCATCATGCATATTCTTTTAGATGCTTAACTGAATATATACCAACATAAATGTATTTTTCCCAACTCTTTCAATGATGTATCTAAAAATTTAAAACTGACTATATGTGTTAAATTTAAAAAAATTAGCAATTGCTGGTCCAACCTGGGGATAGGGGACCCATTAAGTTTTAGGGAAGTGATTATTAAATTCCTTGACATTAAAAAATTTATGCCATCCATCTTAATGAAATAAATGCATTTTTATTTACTTTTCACATTATTTATATTTTTGGACAACATTTTCTAATCTGTTATTTGAAAGCCAGCTGAAATTACATTGTTTGTGCTGATTTATATGTTCTTTTGACACTATTATAATTATTGAAACATGCTAATGTTTCTTTGAAAATTAGCCAAAAGCTATTGCATACTATATGTAATATATAGAGGGTATATTAATCCATTACAGTCTGTATTAACCCTTTGGGCAGTGAAGATCTTAATTTGATCTGATAACTTTGAAAGGTAGTAATAATAGGTGCCATTCAGTGAGTGTCTCCTGAGTGTCAGGCATTTTGCTGGGTACTTCATATCCATTGTCTCTACTTTTCATTATAATTATTCTGGGAATTTATTATCTTCATACTTTTATAAATGAAAAAAAACCCCGTGAGTTTAAAGGACTTAAGCAGTTTGTCCAAAGTCACATAGCTGTAATAACAGTAACAATTACTAAAGTTATGGAACATTTATTGTGCTCTAGGCACCATTCAAAGTATATTATATGGATTGACTACTTTGATCCTCACAACCCTAGAAAGACTATTATTATCTGCATTTTACAGATAATAAATTGGTGTAAATAACTTTCTCAGGGTCACTCAGGGAGTAAATGATGCAGGTAGGATTTGAACCTAAGCAGTGAGACTCCACTGAGCCTGCACTCAATCATTATGCTATATTACTATGTAAGAATTTAGTATGCAACTAAAACTACAGTTAAAAATTTATGTGGTGATTAATATTTTTTTAACTTGCTTTGACTGCTGTTTCTTAGTTTTAGGCCATTTGCTTGTATTTATTCCTTTTAGGGAATAAATTTCTCCAAACTTCCATTGTGGTTTTGTTATAAACCTGAGATTGTGATTGTAAAGCACAAACTTGACCTTTTCCTCATTTTTGTCTCTCTTTAGGTACTCCAGTTCAGAATGATCTGCAAGAATTTTTTGCATTAATTGATTTTGTAAATCCAGGAATATTAGGCTCTTTGTCATCTTATAGGAAAATATATGAAGAACCCATCATTTTATCAAGAGAACCTTCTGCTTCTGAGGTATAATTTACTCTAATAAATAAGTTTTTAAAAAGCCATATATCTGAGGAAATTATCCATAACTTCATATTATTTTGATTTAGAAAAATCAGTAGTGTGAACTCTTTCTTTTTCTCCACAATCCTTCATTTCCTGCCATCCTTATTTTAGAATATGACATCACTTGTCTAAAATTCATGAATAGGAACTTCACAAAGAATTATGACAATAAACATATAAAAATGTTCATCCTTACTAGTTTTGAAAAAAGTAGAACAAAATAACCAAAGTGACTTTTGTAATTTTCTATTGGTGTGTGTTTGTTTATTTAGAGATAGTGTCACTCTATGTTGCCCAGGCTGGCCTTGAACTCCTGGAGTTCAAGTGATCCTTTTGCCTCTGCCTCCCGAGTAGCTGGAACTGCAGGTGTACAGCACCTCCCCAGCTTGGATTTACTAGTAGTAGCAATTGTAGACAAGAGTCTCCTATTTGGAATGTAAATAGTTGGTTGGAATGTACATTGGCACAACACGGGGAAAGTTTGGCAATGTATATCAAAAGCATTAAAATTGTGTATATCTTGTGGCCTGACAATAATCCTTTTAGGAATTTATTATAAAGAAATAATAGTAGGTTTATTTAAAAACTTAGCTGGCCGGGTGTGTTGGCTCATTCCTGTAAACCCAGCACTTTGGGAGGCTGAGGTGGATCACGAGGTCAAGAGATCGAGACCATCCTGGCCAACATGGTGAAAACCCTGTCTCTACTTAAAATACAAAAATTAGCTGGGCATGGTGGCACACGCCTGTAGTCCCAGCTACTCAGGAGAATCACTTGAACCTGGGTGGCAGAGATTGCAGTGAGCTGAGATCGTTCCACTGTACTCTAGCCTGGCGACAAAGCGAAACTCCATCTCAAAAAACAAACAAACAAAAAAACCAAAAACTAAAAACTTAGCTATAAGGTATAGGGTGACCTTATGTCTACCAAAAAAAAAAAAAAAAAAAAGCCAGATGTGGTGGCATGTACTTGTGGTCCCAGCTACTGGGGAGGCTGAGGTGGGAGGATTGCTTGAGTCTGGGAGGTGGAGATTGTAATGAGCTGAGATCACATCACTGCACTCCAGCCCTGGGTGACAGAGTGAGACTCTGTTTAAAAAAAAAAAAAAAATGAAATAAAAACTTAGCTGTAAGGATAAAATATTAGAAACAGACTGGGCACAGTGGCTCATGCCTATAGTCCTAGCACTTTGGGAGGCCAAGGCAGGTGGATCACTTGATGTCAGGAGTTCAAGATCAGCCTGGCCAACGTGATGAAACCCTGTCTTTATTAAAAATATAAAAATTAGCCAGATGTGGTGGTGTGCACTGTAATCCCAGCTACTGAGGAGGCTGAGGCAGGAGGTTCCCTTGAACCCAGGAGGTGGAGGTTGCAGTGAGCCGAGATTGTGCCATTGCACTCCAGCCTGGGTGATAGAGTGGGACTCTGTCTCAAAAAAAAAAAAAAGCAAACTAAGGGAAACACAAATGGGAAACAAACATTTTTAAAGGTAGGACAATGGTTAAATTATGGTTTACATGTTGTATACAGACTATATTTCATTGAAGCTAAGATTCTACCAATTATATATTATTATTTTGTTATTTAGGAGACTGTGACTTCACTTAATTAAATGGTTATGCTAAACATATAAATAGATCATGGTTGGTTTTTCTGTCCCTATACTCATATTTTATTTCTTCTTTTAAAATTTGTTGGGAAGCAATTAGTAAATGGTTTATCATTATGAAATCTTTAATGTTCATTTTAAGTGTATTTCTGTCTATAACACTTTCATTTAAGTCTGCTATTTTTCCACAGGAAGAAAAGGAGTTAGGAGAAAGAAGAGCAACTGAACTTGCTTGCCTCACTGGACTCTTTATCCTCAGAAGAACCCAAGAAATTATAAATAAATATCTCCCACCTAAAATAGAGAATGTTATCTTTTGCCGACCAGGAGCACTACAGATTGAGCTTTATCGAAAGCTGTTAAATTCTCAGGTTGTCAGGTTCTGTCTTCAAGGGTTGTTGGAAAATAGTCCCCATCTAATATGTATAGGAGCTCTTAAAAAACTGTGCAATCACCCCTGCCTTTTGTTCAGCTCTATAAAGGTAAGTGCATAGTGTCTGAAACTATGTCAGGGATATGAGGGTTCTATAGTATATGAATCTAAGAGGGCAGATAGGGCTAATTTCTGAGGTTGCATTTGTGGGTTTTCAAAAAGCTCTGCAGGCTATCTAGCATGGTTCTGCTGTAGAGTTTATCCAGCCTTTCACTTGTTCTTCAGAGCATGTTCACATTCCTAGAGCTGAAGTAGGGAAGAGAAGGGTTTGAGGTACCGCCTTCTACAGTTTGTGGCCAATCCCCTTTGATACCTTATCTAATGCTTGGCCATGGTCTCCCTTCCTATTTTATGTTAATATAGTCTGTCAGTTTTGTTTGTTTGGTGCTAACAAATACAAAATTTGCCATTAAAAATAATTTTTTTCCCTCATTTTGAAAGTGATACATGATTGTTGCATAAAATTTAGAAAATTCAGAAAATCACAAAGAAAATAAAAATCATCTTAAGCTCAAACCATGGAAAAATCACATTTTGGTATTAATAATATTAGCTAACAGTTATTAAGCACTCATTATACACAGGTTGAGCATTCCTAATCTGGAAATTAGAAACTCAGAGTGCTCCAAAATTCAAAACTTTTTGAGTGCCAACATGACATCACAGGTGGGCAATTCCATACCTGATATCTTTGCTTTCTGATGTTAAGTGTGCACAGACTTTGTCTCATGTAGAAAGTTATTAAAAATACTGTATAAAATTACATTCAGAGTATGTGTATAAGATATATATGAAATATATAGCCGGGCGCGGTGGCTCAAGCCTGTAATCCCAGCACTTTGGGAGGCCGAGATGGGCGGATCACGAGGTCAGGAGATCGAGACCATCCTGGCTAACACGGTGAAACCCCGTCTCTGCTAAAAAATACAAAAATCAACCAGGCGAGGTGGTGGGCGCCTGTAGTCCCAGCTACTCAGGAGGCTGAGGCAGGAGAATGGCGTGAACCTGGGAGGTGGAGCTTGCAGTGAGCTGAGATCCGGCCGCTGCACTCCAGCCAGGGCGACAGAGCGAGACTCCGTCTCAAAAAAAAAAAAAAAAAAAAAAGATATATATGAAATATAAATGAATTTCATGTTTAGACTTGTGTCCCATGCTCAAGATATACATATGCAAATATTCCAAGATCTGAAAAATCTGAAATCTGAACCACTTCTGTTCCCAAGTATTTTGGATAAAGGATGGTCAACCTGTACCAATCACTAAGTACTTTATTAGTGTTATTTTATTTATTATTTACAAAACTCTATGGAATAAGTAATATTATTACCATCCCCATTTTTTTGGTGGGGAAATAGGGGCTCAGAGATAGATATATATGATCTTATTCTAGAGAAACTTCATGCTATTTATTTATTTATCGACATGAAGTCTTGTTCTTGTCCCCCAGGCTAGAGTGCAATGGCACGATCTCAGCTCACTGCAACCTCCGTCTCCCGCATTCAAGCGATTCTCCTGCCTCAACCTCCCAAGTAGCTGGGATTACTGGCGCCTGCCACCACGCCTGGCTAAATTTTGTATTTTTGTTGGAGACGGGATTTCACCATGTTGGCCATGCTGGTCTCGAACTCCTGACCTCAGGTGATCCACCTACCTCGGCCTCCCAAAGTGCTGGGATTACAGGCGTGAACCACTGCACCCAGCCTTTTTACTTTATTTTTTAAACAGAAATTATTAAAAAAAATAGAGATGGGGTCTCACTATATTGCCTAGGCTGGTCTTGAACGCCTGAGCTCAAGTGAGCCTCCCACCTCAGCCTCCCAAAGTGCTGGGATTACAGGTGTGAGCCACTGCGCCCAGCTGCCACTTTAAAAAAAACTAATTCTATATACAGTGATAAAAATTAAATGCTTTGGGCATGAAGCCCAGTAAAAATAGCCAAAAATTTCTTCATTAAAAGGAAGACCTTATAATGGCTCAGAATATACCAGTTAATTTAGAATATGTTTGTACATTCTTGAAGAAAGCAGCAGGGGGCTCTGAGTGTTTCTCCATTGTTGCCATGCAGCCACTAGTAATAGGTATAGGATACTTCAAATAGGATACATAATTTATAGTCTGACATTTATTCAGAAAAGCCTTTTCTCTACCTTCATAGCAAATAAGGATTGATATAAAAGGGCAGAAATGAGCCTTCTACATGTATAAGTAACCTTTAAGCAATGGCTTGTAAGTGTTTCTATTGAAACTAGATTGTTTCCCAAGTTCAATTAAGATGTTAGATCTTTCTTTAGGAAATGTGAGTGGAACGTAACCCGTAACAATATCATAACTGGTAACTGAAGTGTATTGGGTTACATGGAGTCAGAAGAGACAGTGTCCTGATTAGCTTGATATGAGAAGTCGAACTGGTAAATCTCTATGATGGAGATGCTGCATCAGGCTGTCACAGTATAAAGATACTATCTAATAGTCAATTATTAGTTAGTGGTACATATTATAATATCCTGGGAAGCTCTTACAATTACATTAGTCCAGGCCTCAACACATATGGATTAATTCAGAGTTTTGTTTGAGAGTAGGACCCAGGCATGAGCATTAAAAAAAAAGCCTTCTCAAGTCATTCTAATACGTGTTCTTTGTTAAGAACTTGTGCATTAAGATCGCCCATCTTGGCCAGGGCGGTGGCTCACGCCTATAATCCCAGCACTTTGAGAGGCTGAGGCGGAAGGATGCACTTGAGGCCAAGAGTTCGAGACCAGTCTGGGCAACACTGTGAGGCCCTGTCTCTTTAAAAAAAAAAAAAAAAAAAAAGATCACCCATCTTCCTGTACTCTGATTTAATATTCACCAGGCACCTTCTGTTAGGATTTGACTTTCCCTGGGGACGTTCTTTCATAGGACAGAATGCATGTGCATAGACTAATT
This sequence comes from Colobus angolensis palliatus, assembly GCF_000951035.1. NCBI lineage: Eukaryota > Metazoa > Chordata > Mammalia > Primates > Cercopithecidae > Colobus > Colobus angolensis. The sequence continues at coordinate 2,759,028 of NW_012114710.1, forward strand.
GGTCTAAATAGGCAGGTCTCATAGGTCAATAAATTTTCTTTCTGACTTATTCAGTCTCTTAATTTGGTTAATATGAATAATTTCCCTACAGCTTAAGCATATTCAAGTTTCTGAAGATGAAAAACTGTATACTAGACCCTGGGCCTGTGGTCCTTTGATGGATGATCTTTCCAAGTTGTAGGCAGAGCTAACCTAAAGCAACCAGCAACTACTTCTTTCTCCTCATATGTCCCAGTGATAGAAATATTTTAAAGTTCCTAGTATTTTTAATCAAATGACTATACCTAAATATTGCTGTATTTTGACAGTAAGCCAAATTAAAATTAGTACTCTGTGCCCAGCGTTTTTATACATTTCACATAGGATTCACTGCCCTTAAGGTGTTTCTAGTATTACTAAAGAGGGGGTGCAACGCACAGGAAAACATTTGTGAAGCATAAAAAAGTCATTCGATCTTGAACAACCCTGGGGTTAGGGGTGCTGACCCCTGCGTCCGCTGTTGAAAATCCCTTTATAACTTGTATGACTTTTGACTCCCCCAAAAGTGAACTACGAATAGCCTACTGTTAACCAGAAGCCTTACCAGTAACATAAAGTCAGTTCACACATATTTTGTATATTATATACTGTATTTTTACACTAAAGTAAGCTATAAAAAGAAAATGTTATTAAGAAAATCATGAAGAAGAGACAATACATTATTCAATGAGTGGAAGTAGATCCTCACAAAGCTCTTCACATTGAGTAGGCTAAGAGGAGAGGAGGCAGAAGAGGGGTTGGCCTTGCTATCTCAGGGGTGGTAGCAGAGATGAGAGAAAATCTGCATATAAGTAGACTTGCGTAGTTCAAACCCATGTGTTCAAGGGTCAACTGCATATCATTAACTGCTCAATTAGATAAGGTCAAAGCTGAAATGTACTGTGTAATCTTAAAGGTTAAAACTCAGTGCAAACAAAGGCTATGAATAATCAGGTAGAATTTGCACTGGGTCTTTATTTAGGATTTATAGGATTGGGATAATTGAGCAGCAATTTATAGGATTGGGATAATTGAGCAGTGAAATGAAAAGTATTCCAGACAAGGGGTATAGGTTGAACAAAGTTTCAGAAACAGTGATAAATCTGGTAAATATGGGAAAGAGTTAAGAGACCTGCCAATCCTAGGAATTTAACCAAAAAACTGATATAGTCATTAATATCTCTGATCTCTAGTTATATGTTCACATATCAGCTAGGCAGTTTTGGAGGGGGAATTTCAGAGGTGCTGATAATCACCTTGGAATAAATTTATTCTACAACTACTGGTGAAATAAACAAAAAGTATTGTTATAAGTAAGAATAAATTTCTCTGTTAATTTATTGGTGAACTTCTTCCTTCTTACAGAAGAAACTGGTAAGATTAAGTAAACAATTGTGCTTGTTTTTGGATATAAAGGTGTTGTATGAAGCCCACAATTCAGGAGAGAATACTAATAAGGAGGGAAGGAGAAAGAGGAAAAGAGAAAAAGATTTATCAAAGATGCAAAATGTTAGCGTTTTAGAGAGAATGGATTTTGTATCACCATTTGCCCTTTATTTCCCTCTCCTTTCTTCGTCTGCTCCTACTTCCTGTAGTTACATGTGGGAAATATTAATACTACACTTGCAGGGTGAAGGTAGCAGGCATCATGAGACTGCGTTAGAACTGCTCTGTAACTAACTCAGTAGAATGCATGTTACTTTTTTCAAAAATGATCAAATCATGACCTATAAAGATTTCCTAACAGTTTCTTGGACTTTTCAGATAGTTGTTAATCTTCACCTTTTTCCCTCTAGAATTTTAGCATTTTCCCCTCCTAATTAAAAAAACAAACGTGAGCCAGCATTAACAATCATCATTTTGAATAGGAAAAAGAATGCTCAACTTGTGATAAAAATGAAGAAAAGAGTCTATACAAAGGCTTGCTAAGTGTGTTTCCTGCTGACTACAACCCTCTCCTGTTTACTGAAAAGGAGTCAGGAAAACTACAGGTGCTGTCCAAGCTCTTAGCGGTTATCCACGAACTTCGACCTACTGAAAAGTAAGATCAATTTAACAAACTTGTAAGTGCTCATAGAGTTTTAGTTTGCACTATGTCTTTACTTCCTACTTCCCTTTTAAAATAAGAAAACATAAAAAATAAGTTGTTTTCTTCTTTGGGAATATGGTTAGCTTCCAGTATTTTGTAAACTTGTAATTAACAATGTGTTTATAAGTTTTAAGAAAAACTAAACATATGTAGTTTAAAAACCTAGTGATATTTTCCGATATATAACGCTTGTTTCTCAATTTTCTTCAGAATCCTTTCTTCTTTTACTGTTTCTTAAATATTGATACACCTTAGGATTTT
>NW_012114710.1:2761565-2835917 GCF_000951035.1 Colobus angolensis palliatus
TGTAGAGATGGGGTTTCACTGTGTTAGCCAGGATGGTCTCGATCTCCTGACCTCGTGATCCGCCCGTCTCGGCCTCCCAAAGTGCTGAGAATATAGGCTTGAGCCACCGCGCCCGGCAACTTTCTCACTCTTAACATATTTCCTGAGTGCTCTACTCCCTGTACTTTCAACTATTGCACACACACATACACACGACCATACCATGTGGTCCTGTGTGTGTGTGTGTATATGTATTTTTTTTTGAATGACTATATATTTTATATCTTCTTGTATACCAAACGCATATAATATTGAAGGAAATTTATATCACTTCAGTCCTCTTCTAATTTCTACATCTTTATTTTCAAGTGTTGACTGGTCATCTAAATCTATCTTGATGTCCTCTAGTACTTCACACTTCCGATGTCCAAAACCATGTGACAAAACCATCGTTATTGCAAGCCTGATCTTGTCCCATTGTTCCTTGGTACCATAATGCAAGCAAAAACCCTGGAAATTATTGTAAACTCACTTTTCTTCTTCGTTTATCCCACAATGTCAGTCACTAAATTCTATTGATTTTATTTTTTAATTTAAAGAATCCATCCTCATTTTTCTGGTAGCAAGATTTTTGTTTTGATTCTTAAAATTACTGATTTGGGTTACGATAGTCTCTTATAAGCTACTTCCTCTTACTCTCAGCCCCCTGACATACTCAACATTGCCCTGAATTATATTTCTAAAATATAAATATAAACATGTCACTCCTTTTCTTAAAAGATCATTTGAAGACTCCCACTTGTCTTCCAGAAATTTCTAAATTCTTTAGCACATTAGGCAAGACTCTTCATGATATGGTTAATGCCTCCTTTTCCAGCCTCATCTCTCATCACTCCTTCACACATACCATGTGGTCCAGTCATACCAAACCCCCTGCAGAACCTGTGAGTTTGCCCACTTCTGCTCTGCTCTTACATGTTACAGGTTTCTGTGTCTGGCTTACCTCTGCTTCTCATTCTTCTGGCCAACTTTTTCTCCTTCTTAAGACTCAGCTCAGCAGACCAAGTGCAATTGCTTATACCTATAATCCCAGCACTTTGGGAGGCTAACGTGGGAGGATTGCTCGAGGCCAGGCATTGGAGGCCAGCCTGGGTGACACATTGAGACCCCTTTTCTACACAACAACAACAACAACAAGACTCAGCTCACATGCTTTCTCCTGTCTCAGATTTAGATTCCCCTCCTCTGTACTCTCATAGCATGCTGTACCTACCTCTAATGGAGCTCTTCTCACATGTTTTATTAGATAACATTTGATATGTGCAAAAGGACATGTGAGATGTGTATATGCAGATTGTGACCCAGTTTAAGAGTACAAACTTTCACTTCAGCTTCTATTTATATCTTATTATTATTTTTTTAACTGGATTTTTTTTTTCTCTTCTCTGAAGGGTGGGCGGGATAGTTGGTTGTTACTGGACAAAGGATAATGAGTGAGAAGAGTTTTAGAGGAAATGAGAAGAGATACAGTTTGAATATAGGTGTGAGAATGTATCTTTGAAGATGTCATAGGGGAAAGTTCCCTCTTGTGGCAAGAAGGAAGAAAGGAATGAAGAAAAATATAATGGTTAAGAAAAATAAAAATAATATTTGGGGATTGAAGTTGGGGTGGTATTTTCTCTTTATCTTGAGACAGGGTCTCACTCTGGGGCACAGGCTGGAGTGCAGTGGTGCGATCTTGGCCCACTGCAGCCTCGGCCTCCCAGGCCCAAGCAATCCTCCCACCTCATCTTCCCAAATAGCTGGGATTACAGGAATGTGCTATCACTCCCTGCTAATTTTTGTATTTTTGTAGAGATGGGGTTTCACCATGTTGCCCAGGCTGGTCTCTTAACTCCTGAGCTCAAGCAATCTGCCTACCTCGGCCTCCCAAAGTGTTGGGATTATAGGTGTGATGGTCATTGATGGTCCTTGTGGGTCCCTAAGAAACTTAAATCCTACCATGTTTCATTTGAGGAGAAGCTACACTTTCATAAGTGGCATAGGCTGGGTCTTTGTTCAGTTGCTTCACATTATCTGAAGAGATGGCCCTTTCTTTAAAAAAAATTGTGGTAAAGTAGACATAACATAGATTAACCATTTTTGTGTGTATAATTCTGTAGTGTTAAGTACATTCACATTCTGGTGCAACCAGTGTTCAGAACTCTTTGCATCTTGCAAAGGAAACTGAAATGCTATATCTGTTAAATACCAACTCCTTACTTTCCCCTCCCTTAACACCTGAACTACCCTTCTACTCTCTGACTCTGACTGTTCTAGATACCTCATGTAAGTGGATTCATATAGTTTTTTTTTCTTTATGTTACTGACCAATTTCACTTAATGTAATGTCCTCCAGGTGTATCCATGTTGTAGCATGTGTCAGAATTTCCTTTTTAAGGCTAAACAATATTCCATTGTGTGTATATACCACGTTTTGTTTATCCATTCATCTGTTAATGAACACTTGGGTTGCTTCCACTTTTTGGCTGTTGTGAATAATGTTGTTGTGAACATGGGTGTACAAATAACTTTTCAAAATCCTGCTTTAAATTCTTTTGGGTATAAATCCAGAAGTGGAATTGTTGGGTCATATGGTAATTCTATTTTTAATATTTGGAAGTACTGCCATACTGTTTTTCATAGTGGACTGCACCATTTTCATTTCCACTAACAGTGCACAGGGTTCAAATTTCTCTATCTCCTTACCGTCTTTGTTACTTTCTATTTTTTTGATAATAGTCATCCTAGTGGGTGGGAGGTGGTATATCATTATTGTTTTGATTTGTATTTCTCTAATGATTAGTGATATCGAGCGTCTTTTAATGTGCTTTTTGGCCATCTTATCCTTGGGAATCCCCATCTTATCCTCGGGAATCCCTATCTTATCCTCGGGAATACATTCCAAGACCCGGAATGCATGCCTGAAACCACAGATAGTACCAAGCCCTATATGGATTGTTTTTTCATGTACATACATACCAGTGATAAAATTATAAATTAGGCACAGTAAGAGATTAACAATAATAACTAGTAATAAAATAGAACAATCATAACAGTATACTGCAGTGAAAGTTATGTGAATGTGCATTCTCTCTTTCTCTCAAAATACCTTACTGTGTGTAATATTTTTGAACCAAGGTTGACTGCAGGTAACTGAAACAGTGGAAAGCAGATCTGCAGATAACGGGGTACCGTTGTGCTCTCTAGGTGTCTCTGTATTTTCTTTGTCTTTCCTCTGTAAGTCCTCTGTCTTCCTGCTACAATTTGAACTGATCTCTAATCTTGCTACACAGCTGTCATCCTGGGACTTATTTATTTATTTATTTATTTGAGATGGAGTCTTGCTCTGTTGCCCAGGCTGTAGTGCAGTGGCGCGATGTTGGCTCACTGCAAGCTCTGCCTTCGAGTTCATGCCATTCTCCTGCCTCAGCCTCCTGAGTAGCTGGAACTACAGGCACCTGCCACCACACCTGGCTAATTTTTTTATTTTTAGTAGAGATGGGGTTTCACCATGTTGCCCAGGCTGGTCTCAAACTCCTGACCTCAGGTGATCCACCCACCTCAGCCTCCCAAAGTGCTGGGATTACAGGCGTGAGCCACCACGCCCGGCATCCTGGGACTTTTAAAAAGCCATCACCTATGCATTAGTCTGTTTTCACACTGCTATAAAGAAATACCTGAGACTGGGTAATTTATAAAGGAAAGAGGTTTAATTGACTCACAAGTCCACATGGCTGGGGAGGCCTCACGAAACTTAATAATCATGGCAGAAGGCAAAGGGAAAGCGAAGACCTTCGTCACAGACTGGCAGGAAAAAGAGAGCTAGCAAGAGCAGGGAAAACTGCCTTATAAAACCATCAGCTCTTGTGAGAACTCACTTGCTATCACGAGAACAGCATGGGGGAAACTGCCCCCATGATTTAGTCACCTCCCACCTGGTCCCTTGCTGAACTCATGGGGATTATGGAGATTATAATTCAAGATGAGATTTGGGTGGAGACACAGAGCCAAATCATATTAACTTATAAATTCACTTTTTTCCTCTTCTGTGTTGGTTTTCTGTTTTCTGAATTTCACATTTTGCTGGAGCACATCTCACAGTAGTTTCCTAAGAAAGAAAGATGGAAGATTAATCTTTTTGACTTCTTGCACATCTGAAACTCTTTATTCTACCCTAGCACTTGACTGACAACTTCCCTTGTCATAAACTTCTAGATCAAAATAGTATTCCCTTAGAATTTTGAAGACATTGCTTTACATGTTGTCTTCTAGTTTCTAGAGTTGCTTTTGAGAAGTCTGATGATTTTCAAATTTCGATTCTTTTGCATATGACCTATTTTTCTTCATCAAACATTGAGCAACTTTTATTCATTCTTCATACTTTGAGTTATAATCTTGATATGCCTTAATATGAGTCTTCATTTTATTAATTGAGCTGGGAAATTTTTAGTAGGTCCTTTTTATCTGAAGGCTCCATGTCTGGGAAGTATCCTTTCTCTCTCTTAATACAATTTCGTGTTTTCTTTGGAATTCCTGTCAGTCAGATATTGAACCTCATGAGTTGATTCTCTAATTCTTTTTTTCTCTCCTACTGGTCATCACTTTTTCTTCTTAATGTATTTCCTGGCAAACTCTCATAGTATTATCTTAAAGCTCTCGTGTTAAAACTTTATTTTGTCTATCATTTTACATTTCTAAGCTATTTTTCTAATTCTTGATTGTTCCTTTTGAAAAATTGCATCCGCTTCTATTGAACGATAGATAGCTCTTGTTTGAGGACATTAATTATTTTCAGAGAGTTATCTTCTGTTTTTTTCGTTGTTCTGTTTAATTCAGGTTTTTTGTTTATTTTGATTTTTCCTTTTCATGTTGAAGCTCACTTCAAATAGCTGATGTTCCTTGGTGTCCACAGTTAACAGTGAAGCAGTAAAACATTAATTGAACACTGTATGGATAGGCAGGGCTCGTTGACTAATAACCATCATTGGGTAATCAGGCAGTAAGCTGGCTTTTTAATTTGGGGACTCCCTATCTGTGGATCTTTTCTGTGGAATCATTTAAGTATTTCCATAGATGAATCCTTTAGTAATGTCTTCCTTGGACTGGCATGTGGGGTGCCTGGCTGTTGGTATTCTGGTAGTTGACAGGAAAAGGGTAGAGGGATCTTATTCAGTATCTAGACTTTCATTAACACATTTTGTTGTTGTTATTGTTGTTGTTAAAGACAGGATCTTGCTCTATTGTCCAGGCTGGACTGAAACTCTTGGATTCAAGTGATCTTCCTGTTTCAGCCTCCTGAGCAGCAGGGGCTACGGGCATAAGCCACTACATTGGCTCTCCTGTCTTCTACAGTCAGTTCCCTGGTCTAAGTGTCTTTGGTTTATTTTCTCCAGATAACAAATACTTTATTTGAGAAAGAAAAGTCAACTGATCACATAGGAGCAGGGCCTGGGTTCTATGTACCAACGTTTTAATAGTTCCAGTCTAAACTCCTTGCTTCTAAGGTACCTTGGCAAGATTCTGTGGTGCAAATGAACTTTCATTTGTTTCTTATTGGAATCTCCCTCTTCGGGCATTTAGGTATCACCTGTATACTCCTAAGCAGGTGACTGCTTCACTATGCTTTTTGTTTTCAGATATCTTCAGAGTTAGTTTCTGTTCATTTTTGCATTTTGCTCATTCTCTTGCAGTTTTTAGAGTGAACCTCAGAGAGATGAGGAAGGCAGAAAGGTCTTTGCCACACTATCTTAAAACTGGAAGTTTAGATATTGACTTTAAATGGAATATGTAGGAGTACCTGTGTTTTAATTGTACTAGGTCATTGTTGCATGTTCTCTCAATGTCAGTGATAATATTGTGGTATTTTCTTTCAACTAAGAAAATCTAATGCTGCCTTTAAATTTATCTAAAGAATTTTTCTTTTTGATTGACAGGGTGGTGTTGGTATCCAACTATACACAAACCTTGAATATTTTACAAGAAGTATGTAAGCGTCATGGATATGCTTATACAAGACTTGATGGACAAACACCAATCTCTCAAAGGCAGCAGATTGTTGATGGCTTTAATAGTCAGCACTCTTCTGTTTTTATTTTTTTGTTAAGTTCAAAAGCTGGTGGTGTAGGACTTAACCTTATTGGAGGATCTCACTTAATTCTCTATGACATTGATTGGAATCCAGCCACTGATATTCAGGTAGGAATATTTATGCATTAAATAGATATTATTGAATGCCTGAGGATACAATGCCTATTGAGGATACAAAGATGATGATGATATATAATAACCGCTGCATAAAGAGCCCTTATTTTGCATGAGGCACTCTGCTAAGTGCTTTCCATCTATTTAGTCTTCCTAACAAGCCTACAAGGATGGATATTAGTAGTCCCATTTAAAGATGAAGATATGGAAGCTTATTCTAGATCTCACAGCTTGTAAGATGCAGAGGCAGGATTCAGACCTAAACCTGTATGCCTCCAGGTTCTAGTTTACTGCAGAGTTGGGCCTTTAGGATGTTCATGACCATCAGGTGAAGACAATAAAGTGTTAAGGATGCTATGATTAGTGTTTATGCAGGCTACAGTGAGGGTATAAAAGTAACGTATTTAGGAAAATATTTGAGAAGCCTTTGGTTTTCTTTAGAGTACAGTCCTTCTTTTTGTATCTTGAGTTTTCTACCTGTAGGTTTGCACCTCAGTTGGTATGTGCATTAGGGGATCCCAAGACAACCCTCAGGTTTAATGATTCACTAGAAGGACTCAACTGAGAAAAGCAGCTATACTCACAGTTATGTTACGTTATAGTAAGGGATACTCAAATCGGTAAGGAAAAGATACTGAGTCCAGGGCAGAGTCCAAGAGAGATCAGGCACAAGCTTCCAGTTGTTTTCTCCCAGTGGAGTTTTATGGACAACACTTAATTCTGTCAGCATTGGTGAGTGTCAGTGCATATAGAATATTGTCAACCAGGGAAGTTCACCCAAGTCTTGGTGTCCAGAATTTGTTTGGGGTTAGTCCTGTAGACATGGAACACCTGCATGACTGACCTTAGTTAATCAGTCTTTAGCCTCCAGAAATCGAACTACATGGCCCAAGGCCCTACCTTATCACATTGCTAGCATAAACTATCTGGTGTGGCCCAAGGCTTCCGGTAAACAGACACTCATATCAGACAGGATATTCCAAAGGCCTAGAGCTGATCTCTTAGAAGTTGGTTGAAGGCCAGATTTTTATTTGAAATGTGCAGAGTTTGAACATCAACACTTTATTGCACAGTATCATTGATAAATCTTTAAACCACAGGGATCCACCTAGAGCCTTAGCTGATTACTTGTATCCTAGGTACTTTTCAGGGGAAAATCTTTAGCTATTTGGACTGGGAATGAATCACCAAGCCCATGCTACACTTGGTTCTTTCCATTCTTGCTGTCCATACTCACTGTCCCATTGATGAAGATATATTCTCTCACTGTTGCATGATACCCCTGTAGTTATTTTATAGTACCATAGTAAATGTTCACTCATCCCTTTCTTTCTGCTAAGAAAAAGCTATGAAGTAGGGCATACTTGGCACACCTGGGATGTTTTTTGAAGCTATATGTAAAATACAGAATTCCTGATTTAAAACATATTTCTGCAAATTGCATATGTGGAAAGGGCCATCAGTTTCTACTGTACTCTCAGAATTCTCCCTTATTTTCTATAGGCAATGTCTAGAGTATGGAGAGACGGTCAGAAATATCCTGTACATATTTACAGACTCCTCACCACAGGTAACAACCCTTCAGTGTGACAAAAAATGTATACCCTTTGAATAATTAAAATTATTTTTTGTTAGCCTGTGCTTCAGTGTCAGGAATATATTGTTATTTTGTTAACTAGTATGTTAATAAACATTTTACCCAACAAAAACAATGAACATAAAGATCTGAAGGAAATCTGATGAATGTTTTCTCTTTAGGTACAATAGAAGAAAAGATCTATCAAAGGCAGATCAGTAAGCAAGGTCTTTGTGGGGCAGTTGTCGACCTCACCAAGACATCTGAACATATTCAGTTTTCAGTAGAAGAACTTAAAAATTTGTTCACATTACATGAAAGTTCAGATTGTGTTACTCATGACCTGCTTGACTGTGAGTGTACAGGAGAAGTTCATACAGGTTAGTTATATTTTAATTCTGTAACTATGTAGTAAAGTTAATTTATTTCTTGTTAGCAGTTGAAAATATTTAAAGAATAACTTTATAATATTTAGCATTTGCATATGTTAGTTTTATTTTTTTCTCAGCTCATAGGGCAGCTGCCAGATATAGATATTGTGAAAATATTCAGTAGAATCTTAGTCTCTCAATGTTAGCTTTTTATTTCTGACTCACTTGTGAAAAATTGAACTTATTTAGGAAAATCTTTCAAATCCTGGTGTAATGGCTTTGGAGTTAGAATTTTTTTCTTTTTTTCGAGACAAGGTCTGACTCTGTTGCTCTGTCACCCAGGCTGGAGTACAGTGGCTCAATCATGGCTCACTGCAACCTCCGCCTCCTGGGTTCAAACAATCTTCCAGCTTCAGTCTCCTGAGTAGCTGGGACTACAGGTGTACACCACCACACGTGGCTAATTTTTGTATTTTTTGTAGAGACAAGATTTCTTCATGTTGCTCACACTGGTCTTGAACTCCTGGGGTCCAGCAATCTGCCCACCTCAGCCTCTCAAAGTGCTGGGATTACAGGTGTGAGCCACCGCTTCCAGCCAGAAAAATGGTTTTAATCCCTATTTCTCTTCCACAAAAAAAATACAGTTGACAGAATAATCTTGTTGTTTATGTTGCACAGAATTTATTCATAATGGGGTCATATTTTCTGAGGCACTCAGAAGCATGGGCCACCATACTTCTCAGTACTTCATGTAACTGCTAGTGCTGCTTAAGTAAAGCTGAAAATTTACCCTCCAGAATAGACACCATTCAAAAAGGAATTAAATCAGGAGTAGGACTTGAGCAATCAATGTCTAGTAGTTGAAAGTTACTTGATAAATTATATTAAGATAGGTTGAAGAAGTTAGACTATATAAGACGAGATGGAAGAATTTAGATTTTATGTAAACATAAAATATATTTTATATAGATGTTTCTTTTTTATGTAAATGTTTCTTTATGTAAATATTTCATTTTAGGTACAATAGAAGCTTATTAGTTTATTAGTTATTTGTCATATAAATTATATATCATTATATTTATTAGTTATGTGTCATATTTATATATAAATATATAACTAATAATATAATAAATATAAGCATGCACAATGTATAATTATAACAATATTTAATATTTATAGTAGCTAAAATATGTATATATTTTTATTTTTTAGTGGGTAGAATTTAAACTTCAGAGAAATGTTTTCAGATTTTCTCTTTCTTCAGAACCATTTTGGTAATTAAAAGTATTAACACTTTATCCTCCCTATTAAATTTTTTCCTGTTTTAATAATTTCTCTTCTCCTTTTTCCTTGTATTTACTCTAATGTTCTTTTTCTAATATTTAAGTTTAATACTTAGCTTAATGATTTTTCAGTCTTTTCTTCAAAGAAGTAGATATTTAAGACTATACATTTTTCTCTAAGCTGCCCGTAATTTTGATATACAGTCTTTCATTATTCATTTCTAAATATTTTGTTTTTTCATTATGATTTCTTCTTTGACTCATGAGTTATTAAAAGTATGCTTTAAAATGTATTTTAGTTTTTGTTACCAAATTCTTGCTAATGCTCTGTAGTCAGAATAGAATCCATAATATGGATTCTTTGGTAATTATAGAGACTTGGGGTATGGTCTAGTATGTGGTCATTTTTTGTAAATGTTTCTTTTGTGCATGGAAATCATGTATATCCTCTCAATTGTCTAGTGCAGAATTCTGTCATATTAGCCAGATTTTGTTATATAATCCATTTTTCTTTTATAGATTTCAAAAATGACTAATTTAACTTTTGAATTGGTAATACATTTACATGACTCAATTATTTAAAAATATAAAATGTACTTGGTGAAAACTCTTCCTACCACTCTACCCTTATCTCCCTAGTTTTTAGCCTTCTACATCAAAAGAAACCACCACTATTAGTTTTTTTGTGTATCCTTCCAGATATATATGTATGCATATATAAGCCACTCTACATATATATTCTTGCCCAGTTTCCTCCCAATAAATTATAGCATGTTATACGTATATTTCTGTACCTTTTTTCACTCAATAGCGTATCTTGAGATCTTTCCGTATTGTTACAGAGTTTCCTCAATCTTTTTTTTCCTCAGCTATATAATCTTCCAGTATATAGATATATCATAATTTATCTATCCCCCACTATATTAGTCTGTTTTCACACTGCTGATAAAGACATGCCTGAGACTGGGCAGTTTACAAAAAAAAGAGGTTTAATTGGACTCACAGTTCCGCATAGCTGGGCAGGCCTCACAATCATGGCAGAAGGCAAGGAGGAGCAAGTCACATCTTACATGGATGGTGGCAGGCAAAAAGAGAGCTTGTGCAGGGCAACTCCCATTTTTAAAACCATCAGATCTTGTGAGACCCATTCATTATCACAAGAACAGCACAGGAAAGACCCGCCCCCATGATTCAATCATCTCCCACCGGGTCCCTCCCACAACACGTGGGAGTTATGGGAGCTACAAGATGAGATTTGGGTGGGGACACAGAGCCAAACCATATCATCCACAGATGTACAATTAGGTTATTTCCCATAGGTGTGTATTTTATTCTTGTATCATTTTGAATATCTTCAAGTATACCTGTAAGGTAAATTTTTAGTATTGCTGAGTCAGAGAATATGTACATTTGTAATTTTGATAGATACTGCCAAAATGCCCTTTGTTGGATGTTGTGTCAATTTACACACCCCCAGAAATACACTAGAATGTCTATTCTCCCATAGCCTTGCCGGGTTAGTGGATTATCAAATGCTTGTATTTTTGCCAATCTGATAGTAAGAAAATAATATATTGGTATAGTTTTAATATGCTATTCTCTTATTATGAATGAAGCTGAGTGTTTTCCTAAGTTTAAGAACCATACTTCCTTTATGTGAACCATCTCTTCATATTGTTTGCCCATTTAAAACATTAACAACCTAATTTTTTGTTAGATATATCTATTATTCAAATAAATATATTAAAATATGAAACTATGATGGTGGATTAGACAAAACTGTGGTTATTTTATCATTTTCTGCTTCATATAGTTTATATCTTCCTTGTGAAATTTGTTTTTCATTATGGTTTCTCTATTTTATTGTTATGTAGTGATTGCCTTATCCCTAATGCCTTTTGTTTTATTTTGTCTCAACATATTAAACTAGCTTTCTTATCGTTAGGATTTGTCTGGTCTATTTTTTCCCATCTGTTTACCTTAAATCTGTCTATGTTCTTATGTTTTAGGTATCTATTATCAACAGCATAAAGCTGGATTTTATTTTTTGTCCAGTCTGATATTTTGTTTTAGTGAGAATATTTAATTTGTTTGCATTTATAATTATTAAGGTATTTTTATTTATTTCTACTGTCTTTTAATTTTTTATTTTTAACAAGGGCCTAATGTTAGCCAGAGGTTTTTTTGGTCAGTACTTTGCAGGTGTTATTCTATTGTCTTCTAATTTTTGAAGCAATCTTGTCATCTCTTTTCTTAAAACCTCAATGATTATGAACACTGACAAGGATTTGATGATATTAAGGAATGACTTGAGGCTTTTCTTTTAGGTGTGATAAAATTTCGAAGAAGTGTTTATCTTTTAGAAATGTAGAATGAAATGGTTATTAGTGAAATGATAATGCTATATGTATATTATATTTATTTGAAATTTCCCATAATTAAAAGGTTAAAAAAATAAAATCTCCAATAGCTTCCTGTTGCTCTTAGGATAGATACTAAAATCTTTAAATTGGTAAGTTAGGGCAGTCTAAATGCTGTAACAAGAAACTAAAAAAGCACAATGGTCTAACACAATAGAAATATGTTTCTCATTTGTGTAACAGGTCATTGTGGGCATTTAGTGGACAGCCTTTCATAAGGTAAATTTGTGATCCAGGGTTCTTCCACTTGGAGCTCTTCCATCCCTTTGGACGTTAGAGTCCTCTGCTGGATTCCCCTGCATCTGCCAGCCAGCAATGAGAGAAGAGATAAAGTAGAAAGTTGTTCAGTTTGAAGTATGTTTATAGTTCAGATCTGGAAGTGACATAGCTGCATTCCATAGGCCAGACACAGTGGCAGTTTCTAACTGTAAGGGAGGCTGAGAAATGTGACTAAGTGCCCTGGAGGAAAGAGAAATGGATTTGGTGAATAATGGCTGGCCTCTGCTATTCATGTTTTGCATAATCCAGCCCTTGAATACTTGCATCACCTTGCATTACTTAACTTCTCTTGCATTATTCTTTGCTTTTACTCTATAGGCTCTAATTGCATAGGCTCCTATCAATTGCTTGACTATGCCAGTGCCCCTTCCTTTTCATAGCTTTTTAATGTGCTTATCGTGGAATGCTTTATCTTTCTTCCCCATCTAGTTCTTTCCTCCTCATCTTTCAGATCTTAATAGAATATTTCCTCAGGGTGCCCTTCACTTACCTTCTAGACCAAGTCAGCTTCTCTTGTCATATGTAAGGTAGTTCTCTGTATCTTTCCTTCATACCCTTACCTCTGTTTGTAATTCAGCTCCACAGTCCCTTATCTTCAATTCTGAAATCTAGAAAGCTCAAAAGATTTTTTTTTCTTCATAAATTTGTGGGCCGGGCGCGGTGGCTCAAGCCTGTAATCCCAGCACTTTGGGAGGCCGAGACGGGCGGATCACGAGGTCAGGAGATCGAGACCATCCTGGCTAACATGGTGAAACCCCGTCTCTACTAAAAATACAAAAAAATAGCCGGGCGAGGTGGCGGGCGACTGTAGTCCCAGCTACTCCGGAGGCTGAGGCAGGAGAATGGCGTAAACCCGGGAGGCGGAGCTTGCAGTGAGCTGAGATCCGGCCACTGCACTCTAGCCCGGGCAACAGAGCAAGACTCCGTCTCAAAAAAATAAATAAATAAATAAATAAATAAATAAATAAATAAATAAATTTGTGACAAAATTATTTGTGGCAAAACCTTACCTAAATTGATGTGAGTTTATCAATAGTTTTTATTTAACTCATTTTGTAACACTATGACTTGCTACAGAATATTAATGAGTTTCATTATGGAATGCTGACCCAGATTGTTCAAATTATATTCTGAATTTGGAAACATATCTGGCCCCACAGGTTTTAGGCAAGGGATTTTGAACTTGTAATACATTTTTTTGGGTGATTATTTATTTAATGTATATCGCTGCCACTAGACTGTAAGGTCCTTTAAGTCAGAGACCATGCCTGTGTTTCTTCATCATTTTACCTTTACTGTTTAAATCAGTACATAGTAAATAATTTATAAATGTTTGTAAGAAGAATGAATGAATTTGTCTTTACTTGAACCATGGTGATCAAATGTAATAAATCACATAAATGAAGTATCATAAAACAAAAAAGTACTGTATTTATTAGGACATTGGCTTGCCTAAGGATTTTCTCATTGTTTTACTTATTGCAGGTGATTCGTTGGAAAAATTCGTTGTCTCTAGAGATTGTCAACTTGGTCCACATCACCAGAAATCTAACTCCCTGAAACCTCTTTCTATGTCCCAGCTGAAGCAATGGAAACATTTTTCTGGAGATCATTTAAATCTTACAGATCCTTTTCTTGAAAGAATAACAGAAAATGTGTCATTCATTTTTCAGAATATAACCACTCAAGCTACTGGCACATAATGAAAGATTACTTCCTGACATTCCATTGCTCTTCTTTTGAAAATTATTATGGTAATTAAATGTACTTTTTGAAAATAGAATTATTTAAATTACAATGTGTGTTGCAAAATATATCACTTTTGATACAACAGTCAAAATTGAGTGGTTTAAGTTTTTGTAAATATTAAATGTTTAAATGAAAAATTAAAGATGTGCTTCTATCATTGTATGATTGTTAATAATTCCTTGATTAATATACTTTCATTAAGTATTTACTGAGAAATTGTTATGAGGAATATAAAAAGGTAAAAATACTTAGTCTCTGTCTTTGGGAAAACTAATCTGATTAGAAATATTAGACAGATGTTTGAAACAACTGAAAAACTTGGTAAGTTTAAAATGTAGCTCAAAGGAGAAAGAGAATGAGAGGCTAGGATTGCAAATGCTAAAGATGTTGGATATAATAGTTGCTGCAGGGCAGTTTGAGTGAGAAAAGTCAGTAGGTTAGTGCGGGAGATGAAGGGTTTGGGAACACTTTAGGGCACTAGTTCCTAGTTTGGGACCTCAGACATGCAGTTTATAAAGCCATGTCCACCAAATATTGCTTATGCGCTGCATAAAGGTTCAAATACCATCATTTAAGGGTTATCTGGAGTAATTTTTGACATTGAAAAGAGTGTTTTTTTAGCTGTGCATGGTGGCTGCAGTTTGTAATCCTAGTTACTTAGTAGGTAGAGGCAGGAGGATTGCTTGAGACCAATAGTTTGAGACTAGCCTGAGCAACATAGTGAGGCTCTGTCTCTAAAAAATAAACTTAGCCAGGTATGGTGGCACATGCCTGTAGTTCCAGCTACTTGGGAGGCTGAGGCAGGAGGATTGCTTGAGCCTAGGAGTTTGAGTTTGCAGTGAACTATGATTGGATATGATCCAATATCCATCGGGTGACAGAGCAAGACCCCATCTTAAAAGAAAAAAAAAAAAGAGTTTTAATGTACAAAGCAAGCTTTAGAAGACTGAAGCTTGCAAAGAAAAGGAGTTACTAATTTAATTTCCAACTGGGGCTTCTGTAATTAGCTTTTGTTTCCATTTAGGAAAATTTCCTTTAGGCAGAAAATACAGGCATACCCTGGAGATATTGCAGGTTTGGCTCCAGACCACTGCAATAAAATGAATATCACAATAAAGTGAGTAACACATTTTTTTGGTTTCCCAGTGCATATGAAAGTTATGTTTATATTATAGTCTACTAAGTATGCAACAGTATCATGTCTGAAAAATGATGTATTTTCCTTAATTTAAAAATAATTTGCTAGGAAATGCTAACGGTCATCTGAGACTTGAGTGAGTTGATGTCTTTTTTTTTGTTTTTTTTGAGACGGAGTCTTGCTCTGTCACCCAGGCTGAAGTGCAGTGGCACAATCTTGGCTCACTGCAACCTCTGCCTCCTGGGTTCAAGCAATTCTTCCTGCCTCAGCCTCCCAAGCAGATGGGATTACAGGCATCCGCCACCATACCCAGCTAATTTTTGTATTTTTAGTGGAGACAGGGTTTCACTGTGTTGGTTAGGCTGGTCTTGAACTCCTGACTTCAGGTGATCCACCTGCC
The DNA here is from genome assembly GCF_000951035.1 of Colobus angolensis palliatus. Taxonomy (NCBI): domain Eukaryota; kingdom Metazoa; phylum Chordata; class Mammalia; order Primates; family Cercopithecidae; genus Colobus; species Colobus angolensis. The sequence continues at coordinate 2,777,004 of NW_012114710.1, forward strand.
TTGGCCTCCCAAAGTGCTGGGATTACAAGCATGAGCCACCATGCCCGGCCTGATATCTTTTTGCTGGTAGAGGGTCTTACACTGATGTCAATGACTGCTGACTGATCAGGAACCTGGTGAAGGTTGCTGAGGGTTGGGGCGGCTGTGACAATTTCTGAAAACAAGACAGCAACGTTTGCCACATCAATTGACTCTTCCTTTCACAAAAACTTTCTCTGTAGCATGCGATGCTATTTGATAGTATTTTTCCCACAGTAAAAACTCTCAAAATTGGAGCCAGTCCTCTTGAAACCTGCCACTGCTTTATCAACTAAGTTTATGAATATTCTAAATCCTTTGTGGTAGTTTCAACAATGTTCACAGCACCTTCACCAGGAGTAGATTCCATCTGAAGAAACTACTTTCTTTGCTTCCCTATAAGAAGTAACTCCTCATCTGCTCAAGTTTGGTCATGAGATTATAGTAATTCAGTCAAATCTTCAGACTCCACTTTTAATTCTAGTTCTCTTGCTGATTCCATCACATCTTCAGTTACTTCCTCCACTGCAATCTTGAACTCCTCAAAGTCAGTTATAAGGATTGGAATTAAGTTCTTCCAAACTCCTGTTAATGTTGTTATATTGATATCCTACCATGAATTGCAAATGGTGTTTCTTTTCCAGAAGGTTTTCCATTGGTTTTGCTCAGATCCATCAGAGGAATCACTGTCTATATGGTCATAGCTAGCTTTACACAATGCAGTCCTTACATAATATGACTTGAAAGTTGAAATTACTGCTTAACCCATGTACTGCAAAATGGATGGTGTGTTCACAGGCATGAAAACATTGATCTCCTTGTACATCTCCATCAGAGCCATTGGATTACCAGGTGCCTTGCCAATGAACAGTAATATTTTAAAAGAAATATTTCATTCTGAGCAGTGGGCTGCAACTGTGGGCTTAAAATATTCAGTAACCCAGACTTTAAACAGATGTGCTGTCACCCAGGCTTTGTTGTTTCATTTCTAAAGTAGAGGGAGAGTAGATTTAGCATAATTCTTAAGAGCCCTGGGATTTTTGGAAGGTGGCTTCAACTTAAAGCTACTAGCTGCTTTAGTCCCAAACAGAGTCAGCCTGTCCTTCAAAGCTTTGATGTCAGACATTGACTTATGTTCTCCAGCTATGAAAGTCCTAGCTGGCATCATCTTTCAATAGCAGGCTGTTTCTTCTACATTGAAAATCTGAAAAAAAAAAAAAAAAAAAAATCTGTTGTTTAGTGTAGCCACCTTCATCAATGATCTTAGCTAGATCATTGATGGATAACTTCTGGATAACTTGCTGCAGCTTATCCATCAGCACTTGCTGTTCACCTTACACTTACATGATGTGGAGACAGCTTCTTTCCTTAAATATTACACTAGCTTCAAACTCTTCTGCAGCTTCCTCACCTCTCTCAGCCTTCATGGAACTGAAGAGATTTAGGTCCTTGCTCTGGATTAGGCTTTGGGAATATTGTGGCTGGTTTACACTTCTTTCCAGGCCATTAACACTTTCTCCACATCAGCAATAAAGCTGCTTCACTTATCATTTGTGTGTTCACTTGTAATTTCCTTTAAGAGCTTTTTCTTTGCATTCAGAACTTGGCTAACTGATGCAAGAGTCCTAGGGCTAACTGATGCAAGAGTCCTAGCTTCCAGCCTGTCTTGGTCTTCAACATGCTTTCCTCACTAAGCTTAATTCTGTGTAGCTTTTGACTTAAGGTGAAAAATATATGACTTTTCCTTTCACTTGCACACTTAGTGGCCATTTCAGGATTATTAATTAACTGAATTTCAATATCATGTCTCAGGGAATAGGGAGGCCCAAGGAGAGGGAGAGAGGTGGGGTAACCAACATTTGGTGGAGCAGTCAGAACACACACAACATTTCTTGATTAAGATTGCTATCTTACATGGGCATAAGTTATGGTGCATCAAAACAATTACAACAGTAATATCAGAGATCACTGATCACAGATAACCCTAACATATAATAATGTCAAAGTTTGAAATATTGCAAGAATTACTAAAATGTGACAAACACATGAAGTGAGCACGTTTTGGGGAAAAGTGTCACTCATTTGCTTGATGCAGGGTTGTCAGAAACCTTCAATTTAAAAAAGTCCTGGGAACCACAATACAATGGGTTATACCTGTGTTGTCTTGAGGTGTGAAATACTCAATTATGTATAATCAAGGATGAATTCTTTTAATTTGTAGTGCTATACCTGGGTAGCTAGCTGTACATCTAGGATTCATAAACAGGCAGTTTGGGACCAAATTTGTCAGTGAGGAAGTAGCCAACTAATAATAAGTAAAAATGGTGTTTCTTGGCCCCATGTGTAGAATTCATGTATGAGGCTTTACATATAACTTTTTTTTTTTTTTTTTTTGAGAGAGAGGGTCTCACTATGTTGCTGGACTGAACTAAACTTTCAATATCTATCTTGCATCATATTCTTTTCAGGCATAAAGTACTTAAAAAACATTGATAAAGGACAGGTAATTCTGCCTTTTTTTTTTTTAATTTTATTTATTTATTTATTTAATTCACATAGTTCCAGCCTCTCTGCAACTGCTGCCTCTCTTAACTGTGGTGGATGCAAGGGTGTGCTGCCCAGATTGCCCCTTTCAGAACCAAGGAGCGTGTTTCCCCAGCTGCCAGAAGAAGCATCACCTGTGGACCACCTATAACCAAAATCTTCCCCAAGAATAGCCCTCAGCTGAGAGGATCTGCCTCACCCAAGATTATGCTCCTTCCCTGGTTGGCTGACATTGGGTGACTGGTGGATGCTGGGTAGAAAGACCCAGCACCCTTATCTCAATTGAAGACAAATCTGTCAAAGGACCATTTCAGCTCTTAGGTAAGGGTGCTGGGCCCTATTTTTATAGTAGATAGCTGTTGTTCTCCATAAAGTTGTTTGTTTGCCAAGTAATGTGGGAAGTAACCTTCCATCCATCTCTCTGCCTTACTCTGAAATCTTTCAATATCCTGCATGAGAGTGATTTTGCAGTAGGAATTTCAGAAGAGGCTGAATTTCATGGGAGAACCCATGTCACATGGAATAAAGGTAGCATATGTGGCATGGGATCTCAGAGGCTGAGAAGTTTAGAAGACAGCCCTCTGGGAATTGAGGAAGACTTTGGACTTCGACAAGCCAGGGATTTGTGGGGGTTTAGACTCATTTTATCCACATGTTAAAGGACCTTAACACCTGGTTTGCACATATAAAGCAACTTTTCTGTGAGAGGTGCTGTTCATAAGAATTTTCCCTTTTTCCCTTTCTCTATGCTCCCAGTCCATATACTCATGCACTGGCACGTTCTCCCTCTCTCTCTCGGCGGAATCCTTTGAGGATGGGGATTTAATCTTATCCTAATATTCTCAGGACCTTGTATGGGACCTGGCATAGAATAGCTATTTAGTAATTGAACGAATGAATGAGGTACTTTACCTCTTTTACTTCTGTAACCACCACCATGATCATGTTCCTTGCTCATAGATCTCAGTTTCAAGGTATTTATTTAGGCCAACTGCTGAGCATGGAGCTGTGCTCAACACGGAAGAAAGCAGAGCCAGCAGTTTTTTCTTGCATCTGACAGCATCCAGGCTTCCCTTTTTCCTTCTGCAATCTGTCAATCTGCTGCATGAGCTGACAGAAGCTGTCACTGCAATGGGTAATAATTTAAGTCACATACATAATTCATTTCTAATTACACAAATACACCTTTCACACAGCTTTATGTCATAATGTTCTGGCTCTAAACGACAATGTAAATACATTTCAATCACGTTCTCATTAGGATTGAATTACTAAAGGTGAATTTAAACATGAGCAGCTCTGATCTGCAGAATTAAACTTCTAGACAGCCTATCCATCCATTTAAAATGGTGTATGACAAAGGAGCGAGTGAAAAAAATCTGGCTGGCATTTCATTTGAGTGGCTCAATTATGGCCTACAGTCACATTGCCTGAGCAACTGTGTCTTAATATTATGTTGGCAAGATTAAAATTTTGACTGTGACTCACAGCAAACAACATGTATAATTAGCATATGGCTTTGTTTTTCTGACTTGGTCCCAAATTAATATATGTACCCTAGAGGGATTTGTAGATATGCTATTTTGGTATTCAAGGAAGGCTTCAACATGACCTGGTAGAAAGGGATATTATTTTGTCTTACCTTGTATGATATAAATGTTTTTGGTTTAGACCAGTTTCCTATGGCACTTTTCTATAGCTAACCTGTGATCTTTGCTTCAAACCATTACAAACTTCTATCCCTAAGATACTCTGTTGTTCACAAAACCAATACTAATTCAGAATATAGCTTTTATGATGTAAAAATTGTAAAAAAAAAAAGAAAAAAAAAGCCTTGACAGACAATAGTTTGTTGGAGTTTGTTACACTTACTTGAAAACCTGAAGTGTTTGGTGTAATTTAATCTTTACAATTTTTTAAAGATTTATTTAAAAATTACTTTTTTGAGTAAGAAGATAATAAAATTCCAAAGCAGACCAAAATTAACAATTCCTTTATTTTTATTTTTTGAGGAAATGTAAACAAAATACTGAAGACTTTTTTTTGAGTAGTTAAAAAAAATACATCATCATAGATATCTACAGCATAAAAATTCCGGCCAGGCATGGTGGCTCACACCTGTAATCCCAGCACTTTGGGAGGCCAAGGTGGGCAGATCACAAGGTCAAGAGATCGAGACCATCCTGGCCAACATGGTGAAACCGCGTCTCTACTAAGAATACAAAAATAAGCTGGACATGGTGGTACGTGCCTGTAGTCCCAGCAGTCCCAGCAACTTGGGAGGCTGAGGCAGGAGAATTGCTTGACCCGGGAGGCAGAGGTTGCAGTGAGCCGAGATCATGCCACTGCACTCCAGCCTGGGCTACAGAGCAAGACTCTGTCTCAGAAATCAATCAATCAATCAATCAATCCTTTCAATCAATCAATCAGATTGGTTTCAAACTCCTGGCCTCAAGCAGTCTTCCTGCCTCTGTCTCCCAAAATATTGGGATTACAGGTGTGAGCCACTGTACCCATTCCCTGTTTTATTATTAAAAATTTCATCTCTGGGGGTATGCATAGTTTATGTAGTAATTATAGATGAAGTTAGAATTTGAAATTGGGAATCAAAATCCTTCCTGAGTATTTCTGGATGTGTCTGCGAGAGTGTTTCCAGAAGGGATTAGCCTTTACCTCTAGAAGAGATTTGCTTTACCAATGATGTTTGTATCATCCAATCTTTTGAGGACCTGAATAGAATGAAAAGGCAAGGAGGGTAAATGTACTTTCTGTTTGAGCTGGAACATCCATCTTCTCCTACCCTCTGACATCAGAGCTCCTAGTTCTCGGGCCTTTGGACTCAGACTGGGACTTAAACTATCACCCACGTCTTTGTTCATCTGAGGTGCTACAGCAAAATACCATAAACTGGATAGCTCATAAACAACAGAAATTTGTTTCTTACAGTTCTGGAGGGTGGGGAGTCCACGAACAAGGCACCAGCAGAGCCAGCGTCTGGTAAGGGCCTGCTCTCTGTTTCGTAGATAGCACCGTGTAGCTGTGACCTCACATGGTGGAAGGGACAAGGAGTCTCTCTTGGGCCTCTTTTATAAAGGCATTAATTCCGTTCATGAGGACTCTGCCCTCATGACCTGATCACCTCCGCAAGATCCCACCTCCTAATATCACATTGGTAATGTGGTTTCAACATATGAATTTGGGAAGGACACAAACATTCAGACTATAGCAACCCCTTATTATCCCCTTCTGAGGCCTTCAGACTCAGACTGGGACAGCAGATTTTTGGGACTTCCTGCATTCTATAATTATGTGAGTCGATTCCCAGAATAACTCTCTCTCTATATATCTATATGTATCTCTTTCTATTATCTTCTATTATCTTCTATTGGTTCTGTTTCTCTGGACAATTCTGACCAATACAGATGTATACCGTTGTTTAGCATCTGAGTGGAACAAAATTACAACTGCTACATTTGTTTAAAGAAAACCTATAGGAATGTCAATCTAATGCTTCCATCTCTTACATAAATATAATGGTGCTAAGTAGAAGTTTAGTATTTATAAACCTCTGTTTATTATGCATGCAGTATAGCCATTATGGACTAATATAAATAAATGAGATAAGATAGAATCAAAGGTTTTCTGAAGCAGACCAAAATGAACATGTGAAAATCAGGTGCTTGAAACATGTGATAGCCTACATTTATTTATCTCTTTACAGTTAAGTGGTTTGCTCCTCACAACAATGCTGAGAGTTGAACAGAGCAAATACTCTATTATCTGTTTTACAGATTTAAGGCTTACAGAGATTAAATAATTATTCAAGATCATTCAGTGACAGAGTTGAAATTTGAACACCAGCCCCTCTTTTAACTCAAAATCTGAAGCTCTTTCCAGTGCACTGTCCTGCCTTTTCTGTGATTTCACCATGCCAGGTTCCTGAGACAGATGTAAATGCAAGAAAAAAAAATGAACTAATGTGAGTGTTTCATATCATGTTCTCTTTTCAAGTGAATTAATTAAAGAATTGGGTTTTGGATTAGAGTGTGTGAATTTCATGAGATCTGAATCTTACGTTTATCCTTTCACAGAACAATAGACATGGTATTTTACAACTAAAGCAGTTGATTTGATTGACTACCCTTTCTGTTCAGATTGCTCAAACCGCCAACTCACAAGACGAAAACACAAGGTCACAAGACACTGTGGGCTGCATCCAGCTTTAGGTTTACTCATCTTTAAGAAAGCATACACACCAAGCAACGAGAAAGCATGGATTGCAAAAGCAGAGTGGAAATCTTACGAGTTCAGGCTAGGCTTCCAAATGTCTCAGTCTCTCTGTACCGAGGATACATGTGGTCATGTGAGACAAGACTGAGTGTGTGTGGAAAACCACCATTAGTGGGAGCCATCAGCTCTGGGATTCTTTCAGCTTTCATACTTTGTTAAGGTGGGAAACAAAAAGTACACATGGAGGTCAAAATATCCCTTTCATTTTTGATAATAGCTTACTTGATTGACTTGACTTTATATCTGTTACCCAAGTGGGTTGTTAATACTGAGCTCTGTCCTACCCATGAGGAAATGCTTCCCAGATAAGCTTCAGGGTTTGGAGGCACAAAAGAAGCTTGTGTTTTTTGTTTTCTTGTTGTTGCTGTTTTTGAGATAGGATCTTGCTGTGTTGCCCCAGCTGGAGTTCAGTGGCACTATCATAGCTCACTGCAGCCTCGAACTTCTGAGCTCAAGGTATCTTCCTACCTTAGTCTACCTAGTAGCTGGGACTATAGGCATGTGCCACCATGCCTGGCTAATTTTATTTTATTTTTTGTAGAGATAGGCTCTTGCTATGCTTCCAGGGCTGGTCTTGAACTCCTAGCCTCAAGCGGTCCAGCCACCTTGGTGTCCCAGAATGCTGGGATTACAGGCAAGAATCACTGCACCCTGCCTTGAGAGCTTGTGTTTTCTACAAGCAAACTCATTTCCAGGAGGAAGAAGGTGGAGATATTTCCCTTTTTTTAAAAAAAATTTTTTTTTATCTTGCAGTTTTTAAAAATTGAGGTAAAATTCACAGATTATAAATCATAATTAAAAATAATTTATTGAGGTGAAGTTTATGTAGCAGAAAATTGATTATTTTTTTCCAGAGTTTTAAAATGAATTTATTAAAGAAAGTTCTTAGGAAGGCAACAACTTTTGTCATTTAAAAATTATTTTTTTCTATGCTGTATAATAAAGGTAATGTAAGAGGCTACAGAGTTATAAGTTTCTTTCTACTGGAATTCTTTGGTATAGCACAGTGTAGTCATTTCTGCAATTCTAGAATAAATAAAAAGTCTCTTCTATGCTTCTCTTCGAAAGCAATGAATAACAGAAGATGGCATAAAAAAGCCATATTTTTTCTATTCATTCTGTAGTATTGGAGCCAGTATTTTTACCATCACAGGCTCCAATTTTCACTTTATCCACTTTAGTAAGTTCTGTCACCTCTCTGAATTCAACATCATTCAATACAAAAGTCCACACATTATCGCAGAATCTGTATGTATTTAGGAGCCCCTGAAATTGACTCTGTTCCTGACCCTCTGAGCCAATGCAGAATTTATAGCCTTATCAAACTGAAGTAGAACTTGAAGGGCAAGTTGGGGAGTGATCTGTTGAGACTGTATGAGCTCATCTAGGCTCTCCTGAAGACTGTTTCCCAAAGTGGTATTTCTGTATAACTGATATGCCATGGCTTAGGAGGAAGAATTTGTTTTTCTTATTCAAGCTTGCATTGATGTCCTGTGGGGAAGGCGCTTCCCGCCGCAGACGGAAAGAAGCCACCACGAGCCTGGCAGGAGGTTCCTACTTCCCCGACCACCTCTCCAGCCACCGCAGAAAACCCTAAAATTGATTATTTTAAAGTGAACAATTCAGTAGAATTTAGTACATTCACAATGTTGTTTAGCCAACACCACTGTCTTATTCCAGAACATTTTCATCACCCCCAAAAGAAACCCCATACCTGTAAGCATTTACTGCTAGTTCTGGGATGAACTGTGACCATCGTGGTCCCTTTCATCTTCTGCTCTAAAACGGCAGCAAGGGAAGGAGGGTGACTGAACTTTTGAGGTTCTGTAGAGGTTGTTCCTCAGGGCCATGAAAGTAGGGTTGGGATGGAGAGTGACAGTGCACTGAGCAAGGTTCTAGTGGGTCCTTTATCCCACCTGCTGGTTGTCAACAAAGAGTTCCAGTGACTTCTACAGCAGGCCTGTTTTCATTTTCCGTTTGTATTAGGGTTCTTCAGAGAAACAGAAACAATATGAGATCTCTCTCTATATGTCTATATCTATATCTCTATATATCTCTATCTATATAGTTAGAAATTTATTTGTTTTAAGAAATTGGCTAAAGGGATTGTAGGGGCTGGCAAATGGAAAATCTGTAGGGTAAGCCAGCAGGCTGGAAACTCAGGCAGAATTTCCATTTTGCAGTTTTGAGGAATTTCTTCCTTTGGGAACCTCAGTCTTTGCTTTTATTACTTTCAGCTGATTGAATGAGGGCTACTCACATTATAGAGGGTAATCTGCTTCACTTAAAGACAACTTAGTGTAAATGTTAACCACATCCACAAATACCTGCATGGCAACCTCTAGACTAGTGTTTGACCAAACAACTGGGCACCATAGTCTAGCTAGGTTGACATAAAATTAACCATCACATCATTTACTCTTATTTATTTTATTTTAAATTAATAGCAGCTGTGTAATACTCATTGCGTGCCAGGGACTCTTCTAAGTGCTTTATGAATATTCATTTAATATATATATGCTTATTAACAAGGACCCATTATATGTACTTGAATACAAATCTTAGTGTATAAATACAAGTTCATGACTTGTTAGTATGGTTCACCAAATACTTGTTTTTTCCTCTTATTTATATACCTTTTGTTCATGCTTAATCTCAGTCACTAAACTTTTTATTTGGACTTATTTCCCTGAGTATCCTCTAATGACTCTTTCCTGGGCTGTTCCCTTTCCCCCAGCATTCTTGGACTCCCTGCTCCTCTTTTGTGGCTGTAATTGTCAGAAAACCTGTAATACGGGGGCTTGAGTGAGGTAGAAGTTTACTTCTCAGGTGAAAGTCTGGGACGGCAGTCTGGGCTGGTGTGGTAATTTCAATTGCTGGGGACCCCAGCTCCTAGCTTGTTGTGGCTCCCCAGTCCCTATTACGCAGCTTCCACCTTGTGTTATGCACTGGCTCCAGCAATCATATTTGCATTTCAGCCAACAAAAAAGAGAAGGAGAAGACTTCCTCTTAAGGGCTTATTCTCAAAATTGCATACCACACTTTCATTTACATCCCATTGATCAAGTTAACCACATGGCAAAGTGGAGATATTCTTGATAAATTTACCAGTCAGAGAAGTCACTATCTCCCAAGGGCAAGGGTGAAGCAGGTTGCAAAGGGAGGCCAGGAGTTAAATAAACTGAGCTCCCTTCACCAGAAAGGTGAAGAAGCACTTCCCTCTGACAATGGACAGTCAGCGCAATTTTAATGACACCAATGGATGTAAAGCCATTCACTAGATACTGGGTATGGTGGGGAGTGTGGTACCTAATAAGCTTTGAAAAAGTAGTTTATAAGAGCTTTGCAAAGAACATTGGTGTACATATAGGCTATGGTTTTGGTTTTTGTTTTTGGCATTGTCGAATTTGTTATCAAGTTTTGGACTGAGTGATTATTTATATGATTGTTATTTTATCTGTCATAATGAGAGCAGCAGTAGGGCTGATAGCCTGTGGCTTATATCAGTGCTTTAGAAATGTTAACAAGTAATGACTATTTTCTACTGTTAGCAATAACCGTAGCAATAGTGTGTCACATTAACCTTTATCCTCTGAATCCTATTCATATTTTAAATTTCAATCACTAGCAAAGCATACACTGCTAGCTTTATTATCTGAAATCAGCTACTCTAATCTTTCTTCCTTTATTTATTCAAACCTCTACCTTAGGAGGGAACCATCAAGGAGAAGCCTTGTGTTTTCATCATGAGGCCTCATTAAACACGGTAAGGTTGGAATGTAGCCAGATTCCCCCCTATGGTTGGCCTTGGAAATCAGTTTCTAATTCAGGGGGCATCAAACAAGGTGGCTCTAAGGCAGCTGTGAGTGATGCTCTTTTTTTTCCTTCCTGGCCTTTATGTTCTCTTCTACTCAGTGGCTAAACTAACTTAAGCTGGCTCACACATTACACCAGAGTCCAGAGGCAGTTAGGAGGGGCCACAGCTCTGGCCAAGTCAAGAGCATGCCAGCTGAAATAAGAGACTTGGTTTATCACACAGAGCAGCCACTATCCAGATCAGTCTAATGATTGAGGAGAAGTTCCTGGGGCAGAGATTAGGGAAATTAGGAGTGGGCAAGTGTAAGAAAGCAAGAGGAAGGTGAATGGGGTGGCCAAAGCCCCTGTTCAGACCCCAGTTCATGGGCTGATTTATGAAACCAGGTTATGGGCCTCTCTGAACTTCTGGCTCAATCCTGAGGTGCCTGGGTGTGTGTGGGGAAGGTCCTCTGGCAATGCCTAGGGTGATGGAAACATGGTACCTAATACCAGGGTATCTACTTCTGATTATTTGGTAATTTTGCTCTTAATTACCAAAGTAAAAAATTATTTATTACCTTTTCCCCTCAGTCTTCTCTCGCTCAGAGTCTAAGTTAAAAATTTCATAGTGGCCTCCAGGCCTAACATGATCTGGCTCTATTATCTTTCTGACCTCATCTCCCCTTCGCTAACAACACTTCATTCCCACTGTCCCTCTTGCTATACCTTAAATGCTGAGTGTGCTCCTGCCTCAGTTTTTCCCATGGTGTCCTAGAGCCTGGCCCATGGTGAGTACCTGCTTAGCAAGTTGTTGAGGGCTTGAAGAATGATCCGCGGTGTCCAACCTTTCTATGAAAACAAAGGGAAATGTGGGACAGGGAAAGACCATTGGATGAGTACAAACACTTTCTCTGTAGTGGAGGCACTAAAAAGTGGCTTTGAGATCAGTTAGTTATATTGTCATATTGTCTTTGGCGATAAGATTCTTAGAAGTGGTTTCGCCCTTAAAAGACGGGAAAGAGCTACATGATTCAGAGGGCTGACCAAATGCCAAAGAGCGTTGCTGTCCATTTGTTTCCCATACACTGTGAACCACCATTGACTATGCAGAACTAGAGCCTTAAAAAATATAATGGGCAATAAAGAAGGCTCTGGTGCCTGTGTATTGAGATAGGATTCAGATCAATAAATTTTTCTATCACTTGTTAACAATCCATACCCTTTATAAAACTTTCTAGTCCCTTTAATAAAGCTAATTTGGGATGCAAACACTGTAAATTCCCCCTCTAATCTTGGAACTCAGTAACCTCCAGTATTTAGTTTCCATGCAATAAGTTAATCTCCAAAGGGTGGAAAAATTTTTAGAAATCCTTGTTTAGAAAGCATTGCAGACATAGGAATAATTAATATATACTTTAACATTTGATGAGACAGCAAGTCCAGAATGATTAGTCATTCAAGTTGAAAGGGAGATACAAGAATCTAATTATAGGACAATATTTTAAAGGTACCTATGCGAGACTTACCATTGAGACGTGGTCACTTCACTTATTTTCTCTGTAGCAAAGTAGACCTTTGGCATTTCTGGTCTTCCCCAGCTCCTGATCCACAAAACTTAGCCACAAGGCTAGACGGGAATTCACACTGCCCTATCTTATGCTGCATGGCAACTTTCTGGCTTTGGTTACCACTTTGAACTAGACTAGAAATTATTTCCACTAACTGCTGGAGAGCGCCCCTCATGGCTGTGCTCCACCATGAACGTATTGAGTAGCATTGCCAGACAGAAACACATAATGGAGAGCTGCTTTATTTATCAGAAGCTCTGCAAAAGAAAGAAATTTCAGAGCTTAGAGAGGAATCTCATGTACTTGCTTCTTATGAGAATATTGCCATAAAAATACTACTTCTGTCATCCAAGGGGGAGAAAGCTGTTTTCAGCTGTAGGAGGGATGTCCAGTGGAACCTAATGGTTTGTATAATTCTGGGCTTAAAAAGGACTTCTTCATATTTGAAAAGTGATGTTTGCAGCAATTTTGACCTATCCTAAAAGAACCAGAGTCTTTATCTTAATTAGATAAATAGAAAGTCAGCATCATTGCAATACGATGTTCAAAGCCCTTGGCTTGGAATCAGCAGATTTGGAGGTTCTAGTCAGAGCTCTGCCATTGATTTGGCTTCTGATTTTATGGAATTCTTAATTTTTGCACTTTAACAATAATAATAATAATGAGTTATTCATTGATGGCTTACTATGTGCCAGACATTTTGCTAAATGCTTTATATGCATTATTTCATTTATTCCTCTTGTCAATCCTAAGACATGGGTATTATTTATTATCCTCATTTTACAGGGAGGATACTGATGCCTAGAAAGGTTAAATGCTTCCCAAGAGCACAATGCTAAGAGCTGGATCTGATCCCGGGTTAATGTGGCTATAGAACTTGTTTGTATGCACCAGGCTTAAATTCACAAGCTAAATGAAAATTTAAGGAATATCCTTTTTTTTTTTTTTTTGAGACGGAGTCTCGCTCTGTTGCCCAGGCTGGAGTGCACTGGCTGGATCTCGACTCACTGCAAGCTCCGCCTCCCGGGTTCACGCCATTCTCCTGCCTCAACCTCCCAAGTAGCTGGGACTACAGGCACCCGCCACCTCGCCCAGCTAGTGTTTTGTATTTTTTAGTAGAGACGGGGTTTCACCGTGTTAGCCAGGATGGTCTCGATCTCCTGACCTCGTGATCCGCCCGTCTCGGCCTCCCAAAGTGCTGGGATTACAGGCTTGAGCCACTGCACCCGGCGGAATATCTTATAGCAGTCATCAGTGTGAGGAACTGTGGGCTTCTACCTTTTATACCAGGATCACTTGTTCTCATATTAAGATATATTTACCAGGAACCTGATTTAGAAAATGCAAGGATTTAGGAGCTTTTGAAAAAAAAAGGAATAAAAGATAAGCAGAAAGATTAGGCCTGTTTGTTAAATAAATTTTAAAAAGGTTATATATGGTAGATTTTAAAGAAGTGATTGTTACTGAGGATACCCATGAAAAAGATTTGTTATTTTATCTAATTATCCTGATTAAAGAATGTGGTGGTCAAGAAATATCGGTAGATAAGTTGGAAACAAAACAAAAAGCAAAGGGGAGAATACCGTTTTGTGAGAATGGCCTGCTGGTGGCAGCAACAGATCACAACAATTGTCTCCCATCACATCAGGAATTCTAGGCATGTCTTTAAGCACACAGCTTCCTGTTTTTATAAGATTTCAAATCACAGGCTGCTGTTATGATGGCTATAAAAACTGGCAAATCATTCTAGCTATCAATATGACTGACAGGATTATTTTCCACAGCATTTTATATTGTCAGAGCTTTACACTTATTTTCTCCCCATGGGTTGTGTTGGTAGAGGTGGGTGGGTATTAAATTATTAATTAAATGAAAAATGAGCAAACTTTAAAGTTTGATGGAAATAGTCTGTTGAAATCAGTGACACCCCTTAGTTATTAACTTCTGATTTTATTGTAAGATGAATATAGGTTTAATAAACAGACTTTTGCACAGAATTATTTGTTTTTTCACTGTGAAATTTTTTACAAGACCTCAGGTAACAATTTTTCAGTTCTCCATAAACATTATTAAAGGATTTTTTTGACTTACATAGCTTTGAAAACATAAAACATTAATGTATATTCCATAAGTAGTAGAAAATGAAAACGTATGTTTTAGTTGCATTATTTATGCCTGAGGAAATACCCATAAAGAGAAATTCTCAACTGCTGCAATGCCTGAGCCTTTGATGAAGGGCAGACTCTGGTCACTAGGTGGAGCTGTCGACTCCTAGCAGTGCCTTGGGGGCCCAGGTGTAGAAGGGTTATGTGGTCAGACAGTGATGCTTTGACCTGGATGTTGCTTTCTGTTTGGGTAGCCTAATACTGGAGGCTTCCATACATCTCAGCCTGGTTTCTGATCCTAGGGTGGGAAGAGTTTGTGCTGCTAAGGAAGATGAGTTAGAAGACCCACTCTTTTTGTTAGTACTGTGTCAGCAAACCACATCTGGGTTCCTCTAATGGATGGAACAATACTGAGGCTTCCAGAATGCTAAGTACCTTTTAGGTAAAAGGGGATCTGCTTGAAAATTGGACCTGGGTGAAGCCCTTTATTGTGAGAAATATGATCGACTTTCCTGGACACGTTGAGACTTCAGTCATTCCTATTCCTTGAGATGTTGATGGCACCAAGTGGGTGCTCGATATAGGTGAATTAAATGGATAAACGAGTGAATTAAACAAATAATAAAATGCAGGATAACCCCTTTCATTTCCTCGGTAAGAAGCTCTATGTCTCATCTCATTCATTTATTAATTCATTTGCCATACAGTGTTTGAGAACTTACGATGTTCTAGGTTTTTTAAAAAACGCCGAAATTCAGAGATGCTTATTTTCATTTCTGTAGGTTCTGTCATCTATAATTTTGGTGTGAGGAATGAGTTAGGAATGTAATTTTAGGAAACAGTTGCCCAATTATAATAACACTTAAATAATCCATTCTTTCCCTATTGATTTTTCTGTTCTTGAACAGTATTTTGATATGGATTTTCAAGATTTATTATTATTTAGGAGATCAAATTCCTCTGTAGTATCCTTCTTTTTCAGTATTTTATTGGTTACTCTATATCAGTTATTTTTCTGGATTAATCTTAGAATTATTTTGTCAATTAATTTAGAGAAAAAATGAGATAATTTAGAGTATTCATCCAGGAATATGGAATGTCTCTCTAGATATTCATGTCTTCTTTTATGTTTCTAGGAAATGTGTTATTTTCATGAAGAAGAGAAAATTCCTAAACATTACTGGCGTCCTTAATTAGTTTACATCTAGGTGCTCAGTCATCACCTCCTCAGAGTAGCCTTCCTAACCATTAACCATACTATTTGTTTTTTTGTGTTTTCTTTGTTTGTTTTTTGAGGCGGAGTCTCGCTCTGTCGCCCGGACTGGAGTGCAGTGGCCGGATCTCAGCTCACTGCAAGCTCCGCCTCCCGGGTTTACGCCATTCTCCTGCCTCAGCCTCCCGTGTAGCTGGGACTACAGGCGCCTACCACCTCGCCCGGCTAGTTTTTGTATTTTTTTAGTAGAGACGGGGTTTCACCGTGTTAGCCAGGATGGTCTCGATCTCCTGACCTCGTGATCTGCCCGTCTCGGCCTCCCAAAGTTCTGGGATTACAGGCTTGAGCCACCGCGCCCGGCCTGTTTGTTTGTTTTCTTTAAGAAACAAGGTCTCACTTTGTTGCCCAGGTTGGTCTCCAACTTTTGGGCCCAAGCAATCCTCCCACCTCGGCCTCCTGAAGTGCTGAGATTACAGGCATGAGTCAGTATGCTGGGCTGAATCCGTGCTATTTGAATGGCATACTGCCCACCCCTGCATAAATATTTTCCTCCATTTTTTTTTCTAGGCAAGGTCTCACTCTTGTTGCCCAGGCTGGAGTGCAGTGGCATGCTCATAGCTCACTGCAGTCTCGTACTCCTGGGCTCAAGTGATCCTCCCAGAGTGCTGGGATTACAGGCATGAGCCACCATACCTGTAATTTTTTATCGTGTTAAAATACACATAACACACCTCCAGTTTTTTGTGTTAAAATACACATAACAATTATAATCTTAACCATTTTAAGTGTACAGTTCTGTGGTATTAAGTACGTTCATAATGTTGTGTAACCATCACCACCATCCATATCCTTAAAATTTTTTTAAAAATTCATTTAATTCTCATTTGTTGAGACAGGGCCTTGCTTTGTCACCCAGGCTGGGGTGCAATGGCATGATCTTGGCTCACTGAAGCCACAACCTCCTGGGCTCAAGTGATCCTCCCGTCTCAGCCTCCCAAGTAGCTGGGATTACAGGCTTGCAGCACTATGCCCAGCTAATTTTTGTGTTTTTTTGTGGAGACATGGTTTTGCCCTGTTGCCTAGGCTGGTCTACTGGGCTGAAGCAATCTGCCTGCCTCCACCTTCCAAAGTGCTGAGATTATAGGCATGAGCCACCACACCCAGGCTAAAATTTATTTTAAAAATTTAAAACTTTTAAAAGAGATAGAGTTTCATATTGCTTATGCTGGAGTGTAGTGACTGTTTGCAGGTGCAATCATAGTGCACTAAATCCTCGAACTCCTGAGCTCAAGCGATCCTCCCGCTGTAGCCTCCCAAGTCGTTGAGACTACAGGCACACGACACTATACCTGGCTTCCATAACTATTTTTATCTTGTAAACCTGAAACTATACCCATGAAATAACAACTTCCCACTTCTCCCTCCCCTCGGCTTCTGGCAACCACCACTCTACTGTCTGTCTCTATAATTTTGACTGCTCTAAGTACCTCATATAAGTGGACTTATACGGTATTTGTCTTTTTGTGACTGGCTTATTTCACTTAGTATAATGTTGTCAAGATTCATCTCTGTTGTAGCATATGTCAGAATTTCTTTCCTTTATAAGGCTAAATATTATTCCATTGTAGTGTATACCACATTTTGTTTATCCATTTATCTGTTGATGGACACTTGGATTGCTTCCATGTTTTAACTATTGTGAGTAACTGCTATGAACATGGGTTTACACATATCTCAAGACCCTGTTTTTAATGATTTTGGGCATATACCCAGAAGTGGAATTGCTGGATCATATGATAGTTCTATTTTTAATTTCTTGAGGAACTGCTGTGCTGTTTTTCACAGTGGCTGTACCATTTTACATTCTTACTAACAGTGCACAAGGGTTCCGATTTCTCTACATCCTCACCAACATTGTTATTTTCTGTTTTCTTTTTAAGTAGTAGCCATTCTAATGGGTGTGAAGTAGTATATCATTGCAGTTTTGATGTGCATTTCTCTAATGATTAGTGATGTTGAGCATCTTTTCATTTGCTTATTGGCCATTTATATATCTCTGTTGGGAGAAATGTCTATTCAAGTTCTTTGCCCACTTTTTAATTGAATCTTTTGTTGTTGAGCTTTAGGAGTTCTTTATATATTCTGGATATTAATCCCTGTGAGATATATAGTTTGCAAGTATTTCCTCCCATTCTGTAGGTTGCCTTTTTACTCTTTATCTTTTCATGCACAAAGTTTAAAATTTTTCTTGAAGTCCAATTTGTCTATTTTTTTCTTTTGTTGCCTGTGCCTTTGGTGTTAGATCCAAGAAATCATTGTGAAATCCAGTGTCATGAAGTTTTGCCCTTCTAAAAGTTTTATAATCTTAGGTCTTACACTTAGGTATTTGATACATTTTGAGTTACTTTTTGTAAGTAACATAAGGTGAGGGTCCAAATTCCTTCATTTGTGTGTGGATATCCAGTTATCTCAGCACACTATTTGTTGGGGAGATTATTCTTTACCCACTGAATGGTCTTGGTACCCAGTTAAAAATCAATTTACTATATATGTGAAAGTTTATTTTTGGACTCTTAATTCTAGTCCACTGATCTATACACCTATCCTATGGCATCACCACATGTTATAATTACTGTAGGTTTGTAGTAAATGTTGAAATCAGGAAGTGTGAGTCTCCCAGATTTGTTCATTTTTGATATTATTTTGACCATTCAGGACCCTTGAGCTTCCATTTGAATTTTAGGATGGGGTTTTCTTTCTTTCTTTTTTTTTTCATGCTGTATGATCTTTAACTAAGTACAAAGACCTTTCTAACATGTAACTTAGAGATCATTTCACCCACTGATTTGGCTGCCAGTCTCTTGTCTCTGTCTTCAGTAGTGGCTGCCCTTGCCAATGTCAAAACTGTTGGAGAGCCTGGTGATAAAGTTGTTGCCATTGGCATCTTTCACATGAACCACATCAAAAGATCCAAGATGTCTTTTCTCTGTTGGTGATCACACCAGTTTGTCTCAGATTAGCACCTCCAGTAACCATACATACATTACCAGCATCAAACTTGAGGAAATCAGTAATCCTGCCAGTCTCCAACTCAATCTAAATGGGGTCATTCACTTTGATGAGGGAATCAGGGTAGCAGATGGTGAAAGCGTCATGAGTCACCAGATGAGGGATTCCTTTTGTGCTCACAAAGATTTTTCTCACTTTGCACAACTTGTACTTTGTCTCCTGGGGTGTAATAGGATGAACAGCGAAGTGACCCTTAGTATCATAGATTAGATGGAAATGCTCTCTGGTCTTGTCAATGCTGATGACATTCATGAAACCAGCAGGGTAGGTTAAATCAGTTTGGACCTTGCCATTAATCTTAATGAACTGCTGCATACAGATCTTCTTTTCATCTCCTGTCAGGGTATACTTAAGTCAGTTCCTTAGGAAAGTGATGAGAGACTCTCAGCTTGTAGGGACCAGTGGATGTACAAGGAGCAAACATACTGGTTAATTCATCCAGCATCCAATGCTTATTTCTTTTGAGGTTGGAGGATGTTTGGTCAGGTCAGAGATAAAGTGCTTCCTGCCAGCGGCACCAGATCTGCCCCCACCCACCCCCCACCCTAGTCCAGTATTTGCTTTTCTCCCTAGAGCCTGGCCTGGCCAGCTGCAGAGGCTGCAGTCCCTTTGCCTCTGCCTGTCAGTCCCCTGCCAGAGTCCCAAGACCTGAGACAGCCCCAACCCAGGGAGGATAGAGGAAAATATGTTCCTGGATGGGTTTTTCTATTTCTGCCAAAAAAGTCTTTGGATAATAGGGATTGCACTGGATCTGTAGATCACTTTGGATGGTATTGTGACATCTTATTAAGTCTTCTAATCCATAAATATGAGGTGTGTTTCTATTATATCTCCTTTAATTTATTTTAGCAATGTTTTGTAATTTTTGTTGTGTAAGTTTTTTATCTCCTTGGTTGATTCATTTTATTCTTTTTGATGTAGTTTTAAATAGAATTGTTTTTGTAATTTCCTTTTCCAAAAGGAACTAACTAGTATTTTATTCTTTTTGATGCAGTTTTAAATAGAATTGTTTTTGTAATTTCCTTTTCCAAAAGGAACTAACTAGTTCATTGTTAGTATATAGAAATGCAACTGATTTTTGTCTGTTGATTTGTTTCCTGCTACTTTGTTAAATTCATTTATTAGTTCTAACAGTGTTTTTGTGGAATCTTCAGGATTTTCTACCGATAAAATCATATCATCTGGGAACAGAGATCATTTTACCTCTTTTTTCCAATTTTGATCTCTCTCTCCCTTTACCTAATTATCTGGCTAGAACTCCAGTACTATGTTACTATTTGAATAAATGTGGTGAAAGCAAGCATCCTTTCTTTGTTTTCTTTCTTTTCTTTTTTTTTTGAAGTGGAGTCTCGCTCTGTCACCCATGCTGTAGTGCAGTGATGCAATCTTGGCCCACTGCAACCTCCCCTCCTGGATTCAAGCAATTCTCCTGCCTCAGCCTCTTAAGTAGCTGGAATTACAGGCATCTGCCAACACGCCCAGCTAAGTTTCTATTTTTAGTAGAGACGGGGTTTCACCATGCTGACCAGGCTGGTCTCAATCTCCTGACCTTGTGATCTGCCTGCCTCAGCCTCCCAAAATGCTGCGATTACAGGCATGAGCCACCATCCTCGGCCTCTTTGTTTTCTTAGAGGAAAAGATTTTAGTCTTTCATCATTGAAAATGATATTCACTGTAGGTTTTTCATATATGGTTTTTATTATGTTGACATAGTTTCCATCTATTCCTAGTTTTCTTCAGTGTGTGTGTGTGTTTTTTAAATCATGAAACGGTGTTGAATTTTGTCAAATGCTTTTTCTGCATCAACTGAGATAATCATGTGTTGTTTTTCTTTCATTCTTTTAATGTGTTATATTACATTGATCAATATTTGTATGTTGAACCATTCTTGTATTCCAAGAATAAATCCCACTTAGTCATGTTGTATAATACTTTTAAGACGCTGCTGAATTTGGTTTGCTAATATTTTGTGGAATATTTTTATATTAGTGTTCATAAGGAATATTGGTCTGTAGTTTTCTTTTAGTGTCTTTCTCTGGGTTTTGGCATCAGAGTAATGCTGACCTCATAGACTGAATTAGAAAGTGTTCCTTTCGTTTTAATTTCCTTCTCAAACCTTTCTTTAAAAATTAAAGAAAAATTTTTAAAATTAAAGATTTGAGAAAGGTTGGTTTTAGTTCTTTAAATGTTTGATAGAATACACCCCTGAAGCCATCAGGTCCAGAGCTGTACTTTGTTGGGAGATTTTTGATTACTGATTGTCTCCTTACTAGTTATAGGTCTATTCAGATTTTCCATTTATTCATGATTTAGTCTTGGTATGTTTTGTGTTTCTAGGAGTTTGTCCATTTCATATAAGGTTATTCAATGTATTGGTGTACAGTTGTTCACAGTATTCTTTTTCAGTCTTTTTAAATTTCTATAGAATCAGTAGTAATGTCCTTACTTACATTTCTGATTTTTATAATTTGAGTCTTCTCCCTTTTTCTTTCTTAGTCCATTTGGCTAAAGATTTGTCGTTTTTGTTCATCTTTTTGAAGAACCAACTTTTGGTTTCATTGATTTTTCTCTTTTGTTTTTTTCTTCTCTATTTATGTCTGCTTTGATCTTTATTGTTTTCTTCCTTCTGCTAGCTTTGGGTTTAATTTGTTCTTTTTTTTTTTTTTTTTTGAGACGGACTCTTGCTCTGTCGCCCAGGCTAAAGTGCAGTGGTGCAATCTCGGCTCACTGCAACCTCTTCCTCCCAGGTTCAAACGATTCTCCTGCCTCAGCCTCCTGAGTAGCTGGGATTACAGGCGACCACCACTGTGCCCGGCTAATTTTTATATTTATAGTAGAGACAGAGTTTCACCATCTTAGCCAGGCTGGTCTTGAACTCCTGACCTCGTGATCCGCCCACCTCGGCCTCCAAAAGTGCTGGGATTACAGGCTTGAGCCACCGCACCCAGCCTCTAGTTCTTTAATTTGTAAGGTTAGGTTATCAATTTGAGATGTTTCTTGTTTTTTAATGTAAGTGTTTAAAGCTATAAATTTCTCCCTTAGCACTGCTGTCATTGCATCCCGTAAATTTTGGTATATTGTGTTTTTATTTTCTTCTGTAAATATTTTCTAATTTCCCTTGTTATTTCTTCTTTGATCCACTGGTGATTTAAGGGTGTGTTGTTTAATTTCCACAAATTTATGAATTTATGTTATTGATTTCTAACTTCTTGTTGTAGTCAGAGTAGGTACTTAGTATGATGTCTATCTTTTTAAATATGAGACTTAATTTGTGGCCTAACATATGGTCTATTCTGGAAATGTCCTATGTGCACTTGAGAAGAATGTGTATGCTATTGTTACATAGAATATTTTGCATACATCTGTTAGATCTATTGGTTTATTGATCTAATAGATAATATAATATTATGTATAATACAACATATATATAGTATGTGTGATATGGTTTGGATTTATTTCCCCACCCAAATATCATGTTGAATTGTAATCACCAATGCTGGAGGAGGGGCCTGGTGGGATGTGATCGGATCATGGTGTTGACTTGCCCTTTGCTGTTCTTATGAGAGTAAATGAGTTCTCATGATATCTGGTTGTTTTTAAAAGTGTGTAGCACCTCCCACTTCACTCTTCCTCCTGCTCCTGCCATGTAAGACGTGCCTGCTTCCCCTTTGCCTTCTGCCATGATTGTAAGTTTTCTGAGGCCTCCCCAGTCATACTTCCTGTGTAGCCTGTGAAACCATGAACCAATTAAACCTCTTTTCTTTATAGACTACCCAGTCTCAGGTCATTATTTATAGTAATGTGAGAATTGACTAATACAGTGTGTGTGTGTGTGTATACATATATATATATTCAATAGATTGGTTGTTTTTTTGTGTTGTCTAAGTCCTCTATTTCCTTACTTATCTTCTGCCTGATTGTTCTATTCAATATTAAAAGTAGAGTATTGAAGTTCCAACTATTGTTGTAGAAGTGTCTATTTCTCCCTTTAATTCTGTCAGTTTTTGCTTCATATTTTGATGGTCTGTTTTTAGGTGTGTAAATGCTTATAATTGTATTGAAGCTTTGTGAATATATACATACATGTATATATTTCTCTCTTGTAAACTTTTTTGACTTAAAGTCTCTTTTGCCTGAGATCAATATAGCCCCCTCTGCTCTCTGGTAACTATTTGCGTAAACTATCTTTTTCCATACTTTCGCTTTCAACTTATTTGTGCCTTTGGATTGAAAGTGAGTCTCTTGTAGATAACGTATATTTGGAGCATGTGTTTCGATCCATTTTGCTAATATCTGTATTTTGATTGGAGAGTTTAATACATTTACATTTAAAGTAATTATTATTTATTAATTCTGTAATTTTGCTACTTGTTTTCAATTTTCCTGTAGCATTTTTGTCTCTCATTTCTGTCATTGCTGTCTTCTTTTGTAATTACTTGTTTTTTTAATAGTAAAAATTTTGAGTTCCTTTCTAATGTCCTTTTGTGTATAATCTATAGCTATTTTCTTTGTGGTTACCATGGGTATTACATTTAACATACTAAAGTTATAACACTATTTTGAATTTTTATAGTTTAACTTCAATAACACATAAAAACTCTGCTTCTTTATAGCTCCATTCTTGCCCCTTTCAGTTGTTGATGTTACAAAATTACGTTCTTAGACATTTTGTGCCCCAAAGCATAAACTAATAATTATTTTAAATGCTTTAGTCTCTTAAATAATACATAAAAAAGTTATAAACCATTGATGCAAAAATGCTAGCTTTTCTAATTACCTGTGTATTTACCTTAGTTGAGATCTTTATTTCTTCAAAAGTCTTTGATTTACTGTATAGAACTATTTAATTTCTCCTTGCAGGACTTACTTGAGCATTTCTTATATGGCAGATCTAGCAGTAACTAACTCTCATAACTTTTGTTTATCTAGGAATGTCTTGTTAGGTTGGTGCAAAAGTAATTGTGGTTTTTGCCATTTTAAAAGAGTAACAAAAACCGCAATTACTTTTGAAGAGTAACAAAAACTGCAATTACTTTTGCACCAACCTAATAATTTCTAACTTTTTTAAAGGGCAATTTTGCTGAATATAGGATTCTTGATTAACATGTTGTTTTCTTTTAGCACTTTGACTATATTGGCCCACTACCTCTGGCCTCCAAAGTCACAGATGAGAAATCTGCTGATAGTCTTATTAAGAATCCATTTTATGTGATGAGTTACTTTTGCTGCTTCCAAGATTCTCTCTGTCTTGAAATCATCTTTCTTGGAATTAATTGAGCTTACTGGATGCTTATATTCATACCTTTTATCAAATTTGGGAAGTTTTCAGCCATTATTTCTCCAAATATTCTCTTTGCTCCTTTTTCTCTTTCTTCTTGTTTAATTCTGACAATGTATATGTTAATCCACTTGATGGTGTCCAACATGTCCCTTAGGCTCTGTTCACTTTTCTTGAAACTTTTTTTTTCTTTCTGTTTCTCAGACTAGATAATTTCCATTGTCCTATCTTCAAGTTCACAGATTCTTTTTTCTGCATGCTCAAATCTGCCTTTGAATCCCTTTGGTGAACTTTTTATTTCAGTTATTGTACTTTTCAGCTTCAGCACTTCTTTTTGGTATCTTTTTAGGTTTTCTATCTCTATTGATATTTCCATTTTGTTTATCATCATTTTTTTGACTTTCTCCACATCTTCCTTTAGTTTTTTGAGCATCTTTGAGACAATTGGTTTAATCATTGTCTAGTAGCTCTTCCATCAGGTCATTTTCAGGAACAGTTTCTGTTGATGTATTTTTTTTCTTTTAATGTGCTAAACTTTCCTGTTTCTTTCTAGTCCTTGTGATATTTTTGTTGAAAACTGGACATTTGAAGCTAATAATACAGTAACTCTGGAAATCAGATTCTCTGGAAAACTGCTTTTGCCAGGGTTTGCTCTTTCTGATATTGTTGATTTATTTTTTTATTGTGGTAGGTCATCTCTTTACCAAGGATCATCCTGAATATCAGATTTAAGGTTTTCTCAGGTCTTTTGTGAGCTTCTACCTTTCCCTGGACCTGTGTGGTCACTTTATCATTTTTCTCATGCAGTTGTTGTTGAAAGTAATAGTCTTTAAAGTCTGGATCCAAAAAAAGACAAAAAAGAAAAGTGAAGGAAGGAGAAAAAAATGGTGCTGGCCTTTTAAATCCAGTGAAAGTCACCTCAGCTCGCAACAATGAGAAAGGGTGAAATAGCAATGGTCACCTGCCCTTTGTCTGCACATCTGTGATCAGAAGCAGCTATCAGAAATCTGAACACAGATCCCCAGTATTTGGAGAATAAGTCTTGTTTTGCCCATTCTGGCTCCAACAATCTGTGTGTAAGCTGCTCCAGCAACACGTACACAGCTCTCAGCTATGGTTAAACCAGACACATTCTGCCAGTATAATTGTTGTGTAGGTGGGGAGACAAATTTCTGATGCTCCCTACTCTGCCATTTTTCCAGAATCCTCCCCGTCAATCGCTTTTTTTTTTTTTGCTTTATTTTTCTTCATAGCACTTACTATCTGTCATAGAAATTTGTTTTATTTTTATGTGGTCCATCTTCCCAATACAATGTGAGCTTTGTGTGGTTGGAGACTTTCATGTCCTAGTCATTGCTCTATCCCCAGCCTGGAACAGTGTCTGACACATTCTAGTGAGTATTTGTTGAATAAATTATACCCACTACTCATATCGTTCAAATGTTAACATTTTGCCATATTTGTTATAGATTTTTGGAGAGAAAGAAAACGATACAGATAGAGTTGAAGCCTGCTCTGTATTTATCTCCAATCCTATTACCCTTTTTTCTTCTCTGAGACAATTACTGTTAGAGATTTAATGTTTAACAGCTTTATAAATGTTCATATGCTTTTATTTCACATTTATGTAATATAATTACTATCTAGAACTATTTGCTTTTATTTTTAAATTTCATGGTAAATGTGTATATAAAAATAAGTGATACATATATGTGTTTGCAAATTGTCTTTTAAAGAAATTTTTATTTGACAAATAATAATTATATATATTTATAGGGTATAATGTGACATTTTGATACATTATGGAAGGATCACATCAGGGTAGTTCACATATCCATTACCTCAAATATTGATCACTTCTTTGTGGTGAGAAGATTTAAAATCCTCTCTTGTAGCTATTTTGAAATGTACATTATTACTAACTCTAGTCCTTTTGCCATGCAATAGAATACCAGAACTTATTTCTCCTAACTATAACTTTCTATCCACTGACCAACGTCTTTCCTTTCCTTGTGTTCCTTCCCACCTCTTTTTCACATATGTAGCTCTAGTTCTTTTTTTTTCTTTTTTTGAGACAGAGTCTCTCTCTGTTGCCCAGGCTGGAGTGCAATGTCCCGATCTCGGCTCACTGCACCCTCCGCCTCCCGGATTCAAGCAATTCTTTGCCTCAGCCTCCCGAGTAGCTGGGATTCCAGGCACCTGCCCTCACACCTGGCTAATTTTTGTATTTTTAGTAGAGATAGGGTTTCACCATCTTGGCTAGCTGGTCTTGAATTCCTGACCTTGTGATCTACCCGCCTTGGCCTACTGAAGTGCTAGGATCACAGGTGTGAGCCACTGCACCCTGCCCAGCTCTAGTTCTTTCATTTTGACATTGGGTTAATAAACCACAATTCATTTATTCATTCTCTTGCTGGTGGACATTTAGATTGTTTCCTATTCTTCTGCTATTAAATCCAATGCTGCACTGAAAATACTAGTACATATCAGAAGTGAACTGACTGTGCATCTTCATTTTTATCAAATGTTGCCAAATTGCTCTGTGAAGTAGGTGCCTCCCAGAAGGATGTGAGAACTGTTGTTGCTCCACATGAGTCCAACACTTAACTCTGAGAGACTTTGCAGTTTCCAGTCTGATGGGTGTGAAAGGAAACCTTATTTTTGAATTTGCCTGATTACCAATTAGGATAAGTATATTCTCCTGTGTTATTTGTCATTTGGATTTCCTTTTCTGTGAATTGCCTGTTTATTTATGTTATTCATTTCCTTGTTGTTTTCTTTCTCTGATTGATATATAAATCAAAGTTTTTGTTAATTTTAATATTTAATGTTAATATTAATTTAATATTTTGTATTTCATTGCTAATACAGATATTATATATTCTTCCAGAAGTCTGTTTTTTATGTATGTCTTAAATTTTAATATAGTCTTTTTTTGTATATATTTTTAGAGTATGGGATTTTTTTGTTTATATATTTGTTCATTTATTGAATAAATCTTTTCTTGCTCTGAAGTCACAAAGAGATTATTCTATAGTTTCTTTGAAAACTTTTAAGTTTTATATTTCATACTTAGTTCTTTAATTTACCTGGAATTTATTGTTCCAAGTGACATAAAATGGGAATCTGGATTTTTTTCCTGCTTGAATGATGAATTGACCTAATAATATTTATTTATTTTGAGACAGAGTCTTGCTCTGTCTCCCAGGCTGGAGTGCAGTGGCGCGATCTCGGTTCACTGCAAGCTCCGCCCCCTAGGTTGACGCCATTCTCCTGCCTCAGCCTCCCTATTAGCTGGGACCACAGGCTCCCGCCAACACGCCCGGCTAATTTTTTGTATTTTTTTGGTAGAGACGGAGTTTCACCGTGTTAGCCAGGATGGTCTCCATTTCCTGACCTCGTGATCCTCCCACCTCAGCCTCCCAAAGTGCTGGGATTACAGGCATGAGCCACTGCGCCCTGCCGAATTGCCCGAATAATATTTACTGAATAAATGTATCCCTTCCCCCAGACTGGAATGCAATGCTACCTCTGTCATATTTCAATTTTCTGCAGTTGGACAGATAAATTCCACATTTTGTATTTTTAAAATAGTGATTTATTAGTCTAACTCTGACAAAATACCACACTCTTTTAATTAGCGTGACTTTATAACAAGCCTTGAGATATGAGTGGAAGGCCTTAGTTTTTTGACTTATAATTTGTACTCACTTGTTCTTGGTCTTTGGCTTTTTTTTTTTTTTTTTTTCCTTTTCTTGAGACGGAGTCTCACTCTGTGGCCAGGCTGGAGCACAGTGAATTTCAACTGTGAAGTTAACAAGAATCATTGACATTGTTTTTCGGCTACTTATTCTCTATTTTAGTCAATTTTAATGGTAATAAAAATGTAGTAAGAGTACATTTGAAAAGATGATCTTATCACCCCAAAAGGCATTATGTGTTTGTGTATTTTCTTAGATTCCGTTTTCCATCCTGAATTTTAATTTTTACCGGTAAGCATGGTTGTTTCTTCCTGGCTAGGACCGTTTCTTACTCCTGTCCTCCTCTGTCCTGCACTGTTGTCCCTGACCCCTTAATTTTCTTCTTTCTGCTTCAGTAAATCTTTGAACATTTTTTAACAACTCAACCCCACCAAGTGTTCTGAATTATATCAAGAAATCTTTGTTTGCCGCTATTTAATTATAGATTTTCTAAAAATGGCCCACATCAACCTTTCTCCCAAATCGTAGTGGATGAAACCATGTTATAATGTTTTGTTTGATCCTTTGAGCTGACATGATCTTTAGACTTAATATCATGCCAACATCTTTCCCAAATCTTGAGTAAAACAGTATCACTGATTCTGAGAGACATTACATCTTTGATGAGTGTTTTTTTCTGTACAATGAGGTAAGTTTCTTTTTACCCTGAGATGCCATAATTCTCAGGGTAATTGTCTTACCCTATAATTACCCTATAATTGTCTCTTTGGGCCATTAGTAGGCCTGCTAGCTGTACAGGTCCATAAAATACTACAAAAATAAAATACTACAAAAAAGCTTAAAACTTCTACCTTCCTTCCAAGTGCCGACGAAGTTACTTTGTGTCTTAGGATTTGTCTGTTTGTTTTTAGTTACTTCTTAGAAGTCAAGTGTTCCAGGATTTTCTGTATAGGCCAGCATTGGTATCTTCTACCTCCATTAAATAAAAAATGTAATTTTAGCTGATACTTGGAACACACTTTATAATGTGGGTAACATTCACAGAAGTCTGCAAATATAAGCAAGTCCTGGCAAGATATTGCTAGCCAATACCAAATTTATATTTTGGGGGGTGCTGCACTGGAAATGAGCTCTCCTTCTGGGACTCAGAGCTTTACTTGCCTCTACTGAAAAGGCCAAGTGTTCTGATAATCAGATTGGCTCAGGTTCATTCCCTCTAAGAGGATTTCCGTGTGTCCCTTGGAACGAACCCAGAAGAACAGAATCTAATTTTCTCCTCACAGCATTGCCACAATGTGCTCCTTCACCACTGACTCAAGTTGGAAATCTCAGGCTGCTGCACCATTAACCACAATTTTAGGAGCACTGCCATGCCCTGTGGCCACAAGCAGAGATCGCTGTCAACACAGATCTTTTTATTTGGGACCCAAGCTAGCAAAGCTGATTAACTGATGCCTATGTAAAGACTTCTGATGGTTCCTGGGCTTCAGAAACTTCTGTAAATGAAAAGAATGGTGTTTAAATTTAATGTTGATACCAGGCTGCCTGCTCCTTTTTCCATCCAGACCCTGTGAAGCACATGCCATTAGACGATGGTGCTAGATAGCCCTCTTTGTTGCTGCCCTCTACTCTTCCTAGTTCATACCTCCTCATTCACTGAGGACTTGATCACTTGGGTCATTGTCTATTTCCCCACACTACTTCATTGCCAGACAAGTATTCAGTATCTGTTTATGCAAGTTTTTCTCTTTTTGAAATTATGAAATACATTAAACATACAAGAAGTGTATAGTACAATGTCATAGTAACTACTGAAGGAATTAACAACCTGCCACCCCAAAATATGTTGTCCTGGTACATTGACCATTTTGAGTTAAAGGCACATGAAAAACAGCAGATGTAAGATCACCCTGACCTTCCCCACTCAACTTTTCTTTAGAGAAGGGGTCTGCTCTGTCACCTAGGCTAGGGTGCAGTAGTGCAATCATAGCTCACTGCAGCCTCAAATTCCTGGGACCAAGCGATCCTCCAACCTCAGCCTCCTGAGTAGCTGGAATTTTTTTTTTATTTTTATTTTTTGTAGAGATGGGGGTTGTGCTGTGTGGACTAGGCTTTTCTCAAACTCCTGGCCTCAAGGGATCCTCCCGCCTTGGGCTCCCAAAGTGTTGAGATTACAGGTGTGAGCCATCACACCCAGCCCTTCCTTCTGTTTCTTTAAAGGAAGAGACACAATTCCCATGTGAAAGATGTTCTCTCCACATAAGAAGGAAAATATTCTTATCATCAAGGACAGGCTTCTCTACCCAATTAACTATGCTGCCCAAGCCTCTTTGCCTTGTCTCAGTTTCATAATTTACTCTTTTTTGTCCAGTTCAGTATATAAGTGTTCATTCAACTCTAACTAACTGCTTCTTTGAGTCTTTATTCCTCATGAAGGCTCCCGTGCCATGTAAAATTTATATTAAATAAATTTGAGCTGGGTGTGGTGGCAAGTGCCTGTAGTCCCAGCTACTGGGTGGCCTGGGGGCAGGGGGTGGCATGCTGAGTCAGAAGGCTGAGGCTGCAGTAAGCCATGATCATGCTACTGCACTCCAGCCTGAGCAACAGAGCAAGACCCTGTCTCAAAATAAAATTAGATTAAATTTAAAAATTGAATGCTTTCTCTTGTTGATCTGTCTTACGTTAATTTAATTCTCAGGCTCAGCAGGAAAACCCTTCAAGTAGTAATAAAATTTTGCCTCCCCTACACTACCTGTGTTCCTATCACACAACTTTACACAATCATAACATCTTGTGTTTGTTTTGCATCTTCTTTCATTAAGAAATGAAAGCTAACAAATGTGGTGAACCTCACTCTGATTTCATTTCTCTGCCCAGGAGTCATTAATGTTCCAAATTTGGTATTTATCATCCCCATGTTTTTATCCTATTACTGTACATGTTTCTGTCCATAAAGTTTTTATAATATTGTGTTGCAGGCTGTAAAACTTTATATAAGTGTTATAATTCTGTAGTCTTTCAACCTGCTCTTACACTACATATATTTTTAAAAGTATCCATGCTGACACTTGTAGCTCTAATTTTTCTTTTCTTCTTTTTTTTTGAAATGGAGTCTCGCTGTCTCACTCTGTTGCCCAGGCTGGAGTGCAGTGGCGTGATCTCGGCTCACTGCAACCTCCGACTCCCTAGTTCAAGTGATTCTCTGCCTCAGCCTCCTGAGTAGCTGGGATTACAGGCATGCGCCACAATGCCCAGCTAATTTTTGTATTTTTAGTAGAGATGGGGTTTCACCGTGTTGGCCAGGATGGTCTCGATCTCCTGACCTCGTGATCCGCCCGTCTCGGCCTCCCAAAGTGCTGGGATTACAGGCATGAGCCACCGTGCCTGTGTCTGGCCCATAGCTCTAATTTTTCATTCAATTCTATGAACATTTATTGAACATTATTCAATTGTATGAGCCACAATTTATTCATTTTTTTCTTCTGTTGATGGACATTTAGATTGTTTTCCATTTTTTTGCTTTTAAAAATAATCCTCCCAAATTCTTACGCAGGTCTCTGTACACACGGGCAAAACTTTTCTCTAGAAGTGGAATTGCTTGGCCATATGGTATGCCAATGTTTATGGGAAAATTACTCTCCAACGTGGTTTTGCCAATTTATGTAAGTGTGAAATTGTATCTTAATTTTTTTTTGCATTCTCTTAACTATAAGCACAACTAAGTATATAGTCATATTTTTATTTACTGTTCAGACTTTTTCCTCTGAGAATTATCCACTTTAAACATTGGACTTTCTCCTGCTCTTATTTTTTTGGTATATATTCTGAATACTAATCTTTTGTCCGTTTCATGGCAAGCAACTTTTTTTAAGTGACTAGTATTTTCATTTTTTAACAGTGTCTTTTGGTGCAGGGTTTTAAAATTTGGCCTTTCCTTGAGGTTTTCATTTATGTTTTGGTTAAAACTTTCTTCCCTACCCTAAAGTCATAAATATACTTTTCTATATTTTAATCTAAAAAACTTAATGTTTTGCTTTTCTCTTTTGATTTTTAATCTGAAATTTATTTTAATTTATGCTGTTTAATATAATTCTAATTTTATTTTTTCCTTAAGAATAACCACTTATTCCAATATAATTTACTGACTAGTTGAGTCTTTCCCCATGATATTTAGTGCAATGTCTGACAACTATCTAGGTTTTTATATTATTCTTCAGTTTCTAGGCTCTGTTATCTCTATCCCCGCACCAGTACTATGCTGTATTAAATCACTGTAGCTTAATATCCAAATATGTTCTTCTTCAACAACCTTTGGCTATTTTTTGCTTTTTCTTTTCCATATGAATTTGAGAATCAGCTTGTCAAGTTGCACAAGTAGTTTGAGTGGATTTACACTGCCTTTATAGATTTACTTTGAGAGACTTGATCTCTTAACGATATTGAGTCTTCTCATTTGTGAACAGCAATGCATCTCTATTTATTCAGGTCTTCTATACTGTCCTTCAGCAAGGTTTTGTGACTTTTTCCACAAAAACATTTGCAGATAAATTATAGATTTAGTCCTCAGTACTATATAGTATTTATTATTTGTGAAAGCATGATATTAAAATTTACTGTTGCTACTTGTTTGTTCCAGGTATATGGAAAAATAATTGATTTTTGCCTATTGGTCTTGTATTCCAATAACTTGTTGAACTCTAAGAGTTTGTCTGTAAATTTTCCTGGATTTTCTGTGTTCACAATCATATCATCTATTAATGATAACAATTCTGTTATTTATTTGAAACCCTTGTGTAATTTTTTTCTTTTTTTTTTTTCTGCACTGGTCAGTGATAATGAACATCCTTTACTTTTCCTACTTTAAAGGGAATGTGTAGAACATTTACATTTAAACAAAATGTTTGCTTTAGGAATTTGGCTGGTTCCCATTCTCAGATTAAGGACATTCCTTTCTATTATTATTTTGCTACAATTAAAAAATTTATAGATGGTTTTTGAGTTATATCAAATGTATTTTCTCCAAGTGTTGAATCGCATAACTTTATTTGCTTTGTTAATGTGGTAAATTACATTAATTTTTTCTAATATACTGTTCTAATTTCTGTTTCTCAGATAAATGCAGTTTAGAGAAGAGGAATTTTTTATATACTCAGATTTTAAGAAACATTTTATTTAGTTATGACTTTCACATTTATGTTCATAAGTGATACTGGCCTATAATCTTCCTTTTACATAGTCTTATTTAGTTTTGGTATAACAGTTAACGTTAGTTTCATTAAATGAACTATTAGCTTCATTAAACTGATGGAATTTTTTTTTTTTTTTTAGTGCTTTGGAACATAAGATTGAGATTCTGTTCCTTCAGTTTTTGCTAGAACTTTTCCATGAAACCCTTTCGATTTGGTATTTGTGGTACCTGTGTGCATGCTGTGCGCACCTGTGTGTATGTGTACAAGGAGGTGGATTTTTAAACACAAACACTTTCATGGTTATTGGTTTATTTTTTTTTTTTTTTAAAATCTTCTCCTTATAGGTAATATTTTTCTAAAATTGTCATTTAAAAATATATTGGCATAAAGTTGTTTATTTTTTATGATTTTAATATATGTATTTTCTCTGTAGTTGTGTCCCCTTCTGTATTCCTAGCACATTTATTTTTACTTTCCTTCTTTTTTCTTGATAAATTTTACTGGAATGTATTTTATCAGTCTTTTTTAAAAAATCAACATTTGATTTTGTTGGTTGCACTAGTTATTTCTTGTTTTCGGATTCATTAATTTTTGTTCTCTTTTGTTTGTTTGTTTCGAGACAAGATCTCTATCACCCAGGCTGGAGTGCAGTGATGCGATCATGGCTCCCTGTAAGCTCAAAATCCCGGGCTCAAGTGATACTGCCACCTCGGCCTCCTGAGTAGCTGAGACTACAGGTGTGTGCCACCATTCCTGGCTAATTAAAACAAATTTTCTTTGTAGTAATGAATTCCTGTTATATTGCCCAGGCTGGTCTTGACCTCCTGGCCTCAAGTGATTCTCCTGACTTGGCCTAAAGTGCTGGGATTACAGGCTACTGTGTCTGGCCTCTCATTTTTATTTTCTCATTCTTTACACTTCTTTGGGGTTGCTCTGTTGTTCTCTTCTGAAGCCTTTAAGTTGGACACCTTCCCCATTCATTTTGAGTATTTCTTCTTTTTAAGGTAAACATTTAAAGGGCTTCTCAAAGGGAGAAATGACCCCAAATGACAGGTTCACCTCTCTGGGATTCCTTTTCTCCTGGATCTTGGCTAGGTCATTCTTCAGTGCCTTTTTAGGCTCTGCAAAACTTTCAAGTAGACTTTTTTTGTTGAGATATATGATTGAAGTCATTATTGTATATAATGCTGAGGTAATGATTACAGTGTAGTCCACATACAGTGTACATATATAAATTGTACAGTTTGATGAGTTTTGACAGGTATTTAACCATGAAACCATTACCACAATAAGTACATATCCACCACCCCCCTAAAAGTATCCTCATGGCCCTCTCCTTCCCTACCCTCTGCCCCATCACAAGTCTCCATCCCCATGCAGCCACTGACTTACCTTCTGTTATGATAAACTCGTTTGCATTTTCTAGAATTTTATGTAAATGAAAGCATACAGTGTTTACTCTTTTTTGTATGGCTTCTTTCCCTCAAAATAATTATATTAAGATTCATCTGTGCTGTTGCATGTATCAGTAGTTCCCTCCTTTTTAATACTGAGTAGTAGTCTGTTGTATAGCTATACCCACAATTTGTTTATCTGTTTACCAGTTGATGGGCATTTGGATTGTTTCCAGTTTGGGCTCTTACAAATGAAATTTCTATGAACATTTGTATAAAAGTCTTTGTGTGGAAATACATTTTTTTTTTTTTTGGGTAAATACCTGAGAATGGAATAGTTGTATCATATATGGCAGGTACATGTTTTAAAATATCCTTCCTTGTTCTAAACAGGATAGTTGGTTGAATTACCTAATCTACTATTGCAAGAAGTAGAAGTCCCTTATATTTTCTTCTTGCACTTTTATTGTTTCTTTTTTTCTATTTAAGTTTCTTATTCTTCTGGATTTTTTTTTTTTTTTTTTTGGTGTAAACAATGAGGTATCTAACATCTTTTGCAGATGGCCAGTCAATTGTTCCAGTTCTATTAACCCCATACATTTGACAGCAATATAAATAAATTGATACTGCAGGTATACTCTTAAAACTCAACAGAAGACTGAATGAGATTTGGAAATCTTGTTAACCAAAGTAAACAGAAACAGAGGCTTGTTTCTTCTTTCCAAGATGGATGCTTGGAAAGTCAACAGGGAAGTGAACCATTACCAAATGAAACATTAACTATGGTTTTATTGAAGACTTTTTTTTTTTTGCCATACTCAGAAGAACTGAAAACAAAATATGTTTTAACCTCAAATATTTATCTCAGGCAATAACTTTATGTAGTTTGTATTTTTCCTCAAAAACAATTATGTAACTTTAAGGAAACAAAACTGTACTATTTTGAATTTTAATCAAGTTCATTAAATGTAAAATGAGGATAAAAAATGAAATAGTGTTTCAAGTAGGCCAATGTGAAGAAAAAAAAAAAAAAAAAACAGAGTTAGTACAATTCTCTCCTATGATTCATAGCCTAGAAACAAACATTTCTCCTGTTTGATTTCCCAGTGGTTTCTTAAGTTAAGATAAATAATCCATGAAGGGACAAAATTTACATTTCTATAAATATAAAGAAACTACCACTGGAAAAAAGAAGTTACTGTTTTTTAGATGACTGTTGATTCCCAAAGCATGTGGGGTGTGACTTTTTGATTACCATGCTAATAAAGATAATTCTTGAGTATTTTTATTTTAGGTTGTAACCTTATTATGGTTGCTATAAGCAAAAGTTAATAACTCTTGCTGAAGAACTATTCATTCATTGCACTGGGGGTCTGAAATATTGAACGTCTTTATAAGAAAACAAACTAAATATAATGCATGGTTTGTAGAAAATATAAATTTGCTTTAAAGAAGATTCCACTGGGAGTGCGAGGTGGGTGGATCACCTGAGGTCAGGAGTTTGAGACCAGCCTGACCAACCGGTGAAACCCCATCTCTACTAAATACAAAAAATTAGCCGGGCATAGTGGCACACACCTGTAATCCAGCTACTTGGGAGGCTGAAGCAGGAATCACTTGAATCCAGTAGGTGGAAGTTGCCATGAGCCAAGATTGCATCATTGCACTCTAGCCTGGGCAACAAGAGTGAAACTCTGTCTCAAAAAATAAGAAAAATAAAAAATAATAAAAAGATTACGTGAACTCATTGTTTCTAATACTGTAAACTCTGGCTGGGCATGGTGGCTCACACCTGTAATCCCAGCACTTTGGGAGGATGAGGTGGGAAGATCACTTGAGTCCAAGACCAGCCTGGGAATCATAGTGAGAACCCATCTCTACAAAAGTTAAAAAAAAAAATCAGCTGGGCCTGGTGGCATGCCTGTGTAGTCCTGGCTATGCAGGAGGCTGAGGTGAGAGGATAACTTGTGCCTAGGAGGTCAAGGCTGCAGTGAGCTATGATCCTGCCACTGCACTCCAGCCTGGGTGGACAGAGTAAGATCCTGCCTCAAAACAAAATCAAATACTATAAACTCTGTTATTAAAGCCTTTTCTGTTATGAATTCCCTAAGTTTTGGTCTATCTTAAACCAAAAGCATTTTAATGTATTCCTTTAGCCAATATTTATTTCATTTATTCAACAGATCTTCATTGATACTGTGAATTAGGCTTAGGCACTGTTTAAATGTTGAGGATACGATGAGGAACAAAGGTTGATAAGGTCCCTGATCTCATGAAGTTTGGGAGAAACAGACAATAAACATGCAAGTAAGATAATTGTAGGTAATATTAGACATTATGAAGAAAATTAACTGTATGGCATGAGAGAGAGTGAAGAAGGTGGACAGCATACAGAGG
This sequence comes from Colobus angolensis palliatus, assembly GCF_000951035.1. NCBI lineage: Eukaryota > Metazoa > Chordata > Mammalia > Primates > Cercopithecidae > Colobus > Colobus angolensis. The sequence goes on from NW_012114710.1 coordinate 2,813,565, forward strand.
CACAGCTCCCTAATATGTGCTGAACACTGTACCAGGCCCTTGGGAAGAGGTGCCTGAGATCTAGGCTTTGGAAAAGGCCAAATCCCTTCTCTGCTCAGAGGTCAACTTACTATGAGCTAATGCTGCTTCAGCCTCAGGACCCAGCTTACCATGAGCTAATGCTACTTCAGCCTCATTTGCATGTTACAGAATGTTCTTGATGGAAGCCAGGTGGCAACCAGGGAGTGTTTTCTATGTAAATATTTTAGGGGAATTGTCCAAAGCCCTCTTAGAAGAAAGGCACTTGCATATCTAAGGCTCAAGTAATTAGTTGTTTCTGTTCTCCTGAATATTCGCTTTCTTACCTAGTTTTATATATGTATACTTGAGATCTTTTTCTTTAAGAGAGCCTACTTACCCCAACTTGTATAAGTTTCAAGTCTTGTGTAACCTGGTTTTGTTCTTGGCTTAGCCATTGTCTATCTGTGTGACTCTAGGCAAGCTATTTAAACTCTTCATGCCTCAGTTTTCTCGTTTGTAAAATGGAAACATTACCTCAATCATCAGATTGTGTGAGCATTAACTGAAATTAAATAGTATTTCAAGTGTTATACATAACACCTGGCACACAGTACATACTTCATAAGTGGTAACTATTATTAATTTATTCTAATTATTAATATTATGATTATAAACCCTCAAAAGTTTTATAATTCTTTTGAGGAAAAAAATAAACGGATGTAGATCCATGGGATACTAACACAGAACAGTCTCAAAAAACAGAACAAAACAAAAACAAAAAAGCACAACATGAACAGGATATGTACAAATTTGTGGTAAGTAGTTGTCAATGCCTAGAGAGGGAGAATAATGGGTGTAGGAATAAAGAAGATTTCCAGTAAACCTGTAACATTGTATTACTAATTCAATCTGAAATAAATATGATAAATATTATAACATCCTTATACTTTTAAAAAATTAGGTATTTCAATAAATGGTATCTATTAATAATAGATAGGGAGGTTTGATTAATAACCCAATAATCTGGTATGTTTTGTTTCTAGGAACATTGTGCTTTTCTCATATGAAGCTTCCTCTGGGCATGGCAGCACAGTTCCTCTAATCAACAGAAACTAGCAACCTCAGTGTCACAGTTCCAATATGTGATTAAATGTAACTTCATAAATACCTAGTATGGTATTGAATGTTGGGTTTGGTGGAACGGTCAAAGCAAATATGCTCACAATATTAAACTCTTCCAAGATTTCTGTGTCATTGAGGAGTAGCACAAAGTAGCGTAAATTGACTGGGGCTGTCCATGAAACTATTATAAATATGAAGAGAAAGGGGAAATCAATGTGTGCTGCAAACATCAATGAGAGCTTCATAGGACGTGTAATGTGAATTGAACCTTGGTGTTGGGGTAGCTTTGGATAGGTGGGCCAGATGGCTTAGTATTCTAGGTGTCAGAGGAGAAGAGAACTGTCTGGGAAGAATAAAAATCCAATGTAAGGTTGGGTGGGGGGAGACATGGAGGACCTTAAGAAGAGCCTTAATGAAGTGTTGAAGAGTTATAAAAGCCTATAAGCAATAACAATTTGAAATTTCATTTAAATAAAAAATTGGATCGGTATTGAAAATATATGTACAATTTGTCTCTGTCAGTAGTTCACTTCATATTCCAGTTGGCTAAGCCTTTGGTTCTGATATGATTTGGATCTGTGTCCCCACCAAATCTCATGCTTAATTGTAATCCTCAGTGTTAGAGGTGGGGCCTGGTGAGAAGTGATTGGAGATCATGGGGGCAATTTCTCATGGTTTAACACCATCCCCCTTGGTGCTGCTGTCACAATAGTGAGTTCTTGTGAGATTTGGTTGTTTAAAAGTGTGTGGCACCTCCTCCGTCTTTCTCTTGCTCCTCCTCTGGCCATGTAAGATGTGCTTGCTTCCCTTTCACCTTCTGCCATAAGTGAAAGTTTCTAGAAGTCAAGCAGATGCCAGCATCATGCTTCCTGTACAGCCTGCGGAACTGTGAGCCAATTAAACCTCCTTTCTTTATTAACTACCCAGTCTCAGGTATTCTTTATAGCAATGTGAGAATGGACTAATGCAGGTTCTAAAGCCACAAAGAAGAGAAAATATTTCTTTCACCTTGGCACTGAATCATTGGGTCACAAATATGAGAAGTGACTTGGTCGGTCATGACTTGCCCAAACAATTAAGACTAGGGCTAATTCATTAATGGTCTGTTTTATTAATAATGGTTATTTAGCTAACAGAAAGGGAATACTTCCCAGACAATGGGGATGTCTAGAAACCAGCTTTAATGGGGCGTGGGTAACCCTGAATATCGGGACAAGGACTGCCCATTGGAGTGGGGGTATCCACCACATTCTAGGCAATTGTAGACAATAGATACTGCACCTAAATACATGTCTGTATGGCTAGACAGGGGAATAAGAAGCTTCAATAGTGAAGTGGAGGACGTTTTTAAAATATTTAACAAAAAGCATTCCACTAAGAAGAGGGTCTTGTGTAACTACCCTAACCATTTAGGCAATTTGAGTTAATGTCCTACTGCCTAACATAGTCCTGAGCAGCCTGTCATGATTTGACACCTCTTTAAAGAATGGACAAGCAGAGAGCAGCAGGAGAGATAATTACAAATAACTTCCTGGTGGAGGGCCAAGGATCACTTCCTAGGGAGGCAAGGTCCAGAAAAGATCAACAGGTGAAGACAGCAGCAAATCAGATATCCAGCCAGGGACACACTGAGCTTTGTGTTACTGTTGGAGAAAACTGGTCTCTGTTAACTCAGTTTAGACTGTGTATTGTTCCACATTAGCTAACAAAAATGGGCGTTAGATATGTTTCACACATTTCACACATTGTAGAAATGTTAGCAGGATGCATGTGATGATTTGATTGTTATTCTCTTGAGATTTAAAAAATTTCAATCTCCTCTACTTCTCTCCTCTCCTCTCCTCTCCTCTCTTTTTCTTCTACCTTCTCTCTTTCCTCCCTCCCCACTCTAATAAGCGCAATAAAAACACTGCACCTTTAAAATTCATATATACTGCTTTTAAATGGGTAACTGTAAATAACAAAGTTAAAATGTCATGATAATTTTTGGATATAAGTGTTAAAAGAAAAACTTCAGAGAAATTTAAGTTTAATTGGGCAAAGAACAATTCATGAATCAGGCAGCCCCCAGAACTAGAACAGGTTCAGAGAAACCTCTGGGGCTGTCACATGGTCATACACCATTTTTGGACAGAAAAAATAAAGTGATGTGCTGGGTGTGGTGGCTCTGTAATCCCAGTACTTTGGGAGGCCGAGGTGGGCAGATCACCTGAAGTCAGGAGTTCGAGACCAGCCTGGCCAACATGGTGAAACCTCATCTCTACTAAAAATACAAAACTTAGCCAGGCGTGGTGGCGCACGCCTGTAATCCCAGCTACTCAGGAGGCCGAGGCAGGAGAATCATGTGAACCCAGTAAGCAGAGGTTGCAGTGAGCTGAGATCACGCCACTGCTCTTCAGTGTGGTGACACAGTGAGACTCTGTCTCAAAAGAAAAAAGAAAAGTGAGGTATGAAAAATGGAAGTGAGGTATAGAAACAGCTGGCTTGGTTACACTTTGGCATTTGCGTATTTCAACATGGTTTGAAGAGTTGGCCACCTGTGATTGACTAAAGTCAAACTGCTGTGATTGGCTGAGACACAGCTATTCGTTACAGAAGAATATTCCTAAATGAGGCTTTCAGTTTATTTACATACAAAGTTAGGTTGCAGTTTGTTACATAAGGACTCAAGCATGCAAGTACAGAGGCTTTGTCTGAGACCAAACTTAGTTTAATATTTAACAATTCTCTCCTTTTGGTCAACATCTCCATTTTGAGAGATTGACCCAAACTTTGGGCATTGATGCCACCCTCTGTCACTATCATAGGTGGACTTGTTTAGTCTCAGTGTGGAATTCACAAGTGTTATTTGTTCACAGTATAAAATTCATAAGTCGCAGCATCACATCAGTTGAATAATTATGTTCTTACTGAATTAATCAAAGTGAGACCATTCAACACTCAATGAATGGCTGCATACAAAATTTTTAAGACTTAAGAGGATATAGCATACCAGCAGAACTAATATGATGACAATCAAGAAGATAATACTAAAAGACCAAAGCATACTTCTTAAGAGTTGTTATGAAATGAATCAAATCAAATCAAACAAGTCAAAGTTCAGGCAATAGAGGCAGCTCTACAGTATTTGCATCTAATTGGTTATAGTCCTTGTTTGGGGTGTTATGGTGATTAAGGACCATAGTTTGCTATAAAATGCCCTGATTTAAAGAGGGATTGACTTTAGTTGTTAGCCTGGTAACACAAGTCATAACAACTTGGAGACCCACTAGAAGAAATATGAAGATTAGAAAACCTTGGGAAACCCAAGCTTATTATCGGCCATTTAGAATGCCTGCAACCAAATGTTAGTTGCTCTTGTAAACATATCCTATATTTCTTTCTCTTGAAAAATTTCCTTAATGTATTTGGTGGCAGTGTCTATGGAAACAGCAGTATCAGCCACCTTTTAAATTAAGCTTTCTGTAGTAACAAAATCAGAGAGATGGTTACAACATACATTTTTATTCAATACCAATCATAAGCCCCAAATTGAGGGAAAAAGGAGATTTAAAGCTTTATGATGTTTTATTAAGTGGTGTTTATTGAACATGTATGTTATTATTCACCTTTTAGAGAGTGGCTTCTACTTGTCTGAAACCCTGGTAGATCTGACTGACCACAAAATTGAAGAGTTTCCCCAATTTACAGATTAGCTTCAAATTCCATACAATTAGTACTCTGCTACCACCAAGAGTGAGCCCCCAGAGATCCCACTAGAATCTTTCCTCAGTGGAAAGCAGCTTAACTTTGTCTGTTTGAAGGTTGATGATAATTTCGGTTATTGACCATTTTAGCCTCTGATTATAAGAGCTATTGTGGAGACTTCTAGGGGAACGAATTTGAAAGGCAGGAGTGAGCTACACCAAATAGCAAGATCCAAACAAGCAAGGAGACAGAACAGAATAAGCAGATTTTCTGAAGATCTGATATAGGTCTTTGGGGGTTAGAAAGAAGGCCACCTAATTGTGTTTGAGCAGGGGTCAGTTAAATTTGATAGCTTCCAAACAAGGTCTAGTGGAAAATTTACTTTTTGGTGGCCCCATTATAACATACTGTAAGGGAATATAATCACATTTAATGATAAAAGATCCTACTGAATTTAATCTAGTGACATTATACAAACAATTACTTGTACCCACATAGGTAATTCCAAGGTCTTAAGTGCACGATGTCTGGAAGCATAGTATATCTTTTGCATGCACCATTCAGAGAGGTTTTCTACGTTTGGTAACCATCAGGTTAATTGGAAAGGTTAGAGTGTTGGTTCTATTGAGTATAGGAAAGCAAGTAACAGTGATGTTTAGAACATCAAAGATAGCTTTCCACACTTCCTGTGAAATTTTAGCGTTACTCTCATTGGGAAGATGGAGAGGTACTGGCACTGATGGAATTGTTTCCTGCTTTTTTTTTTTTTTGGTTGTTGTTGTGGTTTATTTGCTTTGACATTAGCCCACAAACCCATCGATTGCTCTGTATTTTGTACTATAGCATAAACTATAGCTAAAGCCATTAACTGATTATGGCTCCATGGATTTTCCTGTAAGGAAAAGGAAAGGATTAGGATAGCAGGAAATGAGAAAGAAAAGAAAAAAGGATAAGGCTTTTTTAATCACAGAGAAGTCTTGATCCATAATCTTGGGAAAGCTGTCCACATCAAGGATACTATCTGCCTCTGGGAAATTTTTCTGGCCAGCTTTACCTTAAATTTTCCAACAGACATACAGTTCCAAAAGTCTGAAGATACCTTTTTGAGTTGTGAGATGTGGTTCCAAAGTTTGAGGCCTTGAAGTCTTATTTCAAGTAAATAAATACTTCAAGTAAGTAGTGAGAAGAACTTGATATAACCCCTTCCAGTGGGGTTCAAAGGCAGTCTTCCTCTGATGTGGTTTCCAGAAGATCCAACCTCTGGTTTCTAGACCATAAAAAGTTTGATTGTCCTTAGTCAGTGGATCACAGAAAACTTCTTTTACGTGATGAAAATACACTCTGGGATAATGCATTAGAGCCTTGCAGTATTTAATCATAGTAGGAGATGCATCAAATTCTATTATTAGGATCATAGGCCTTCCATTGACTATTTCAAAAAGGGTCAACTTATGTTTTCCAGTGAGAGTAGGTCTCATTGCTATTAAAACCAATGTTAATGCCTTTGGCCAAGGCAGCCAAATTGATTCCATTAACTTTGCCAGTTTCAGGTTTAAGATGCCATTTTTCTTTCAGTCTTTTCAGAAGGTTGAGGTTGATCATGCCATTGTGCCCATAACACCTTATTTAACTGCTCTATAACTTGCCCAGTAAAATGAGAGTTCCCCCATCACTGGAGAGTTCTCCAGCAATGCTCCAAAAAGGAAACATATTTTCTCATAATTTCTTAGCTGCTGTCACAGCATCAACTTTCCTACATGGGAAAGCTTCAACTCAACCAGAAAGTATACAAACTTACAAGAAAATACTGATACGCCATTGATGGTGGCAACCGAAAGAAGTCCATCTGTATGTGTTCAAATGGTCCACCAGGTGGTGGAAATACACTGCCTAAAATTTTTATTTTCCCAGAATTATGAGTTTAACAAACCAAACATTGGTTATAAACTATTTTAGCAGTTTTGGAACAGTCACTTCGCTAATATTCTTTTTATAATTTGGATCATTTTTCTGTTCCATGATGATCTGTGGAAGGCAGAGCTTTTAACAATGAAGCCTTCAGAGACTCAGGAAGAACCAGGTGGCCATCCAGGCCCTCTGTGTATTCACACTTAAGATTCAATTTACACACTTTTAGATACCATTTTTTTCCCCCCAAAATGCACTGTTTATTAAATAGGCCATCACAAGGGAGTTGACTTGGCTCAACCTCATGAAATTTGTTCAAATTGCATATCCTAACAGTTTCAGCACTAGCTGATTTAGCATAAAAATTTGTTAGGGCTTTCTCTTTATATTCAGGTTCAATTTTACAGGTATGGGCTTCAATCTTAATAATGGGCAATCTGTGATGGTAGCAGAATAGCAGAAAGTTCATCTACTTGGAGTATATTTTTGTCAGGGGTCCCTCTAGAAATGAAAAGCCATTGTTGTTTTCATAACATGACAAAATTGTGGACTACTCCAAAAGCATATAGTGTAAATATTTACTAATTTGTCCTTAGCTATATGACAAGCCTAGGTGAGAGCAAAAAGCCCTGTGGGTTGAGCTGACTTAATCTCTTCACCATTAGCTCATTTTGAGTTGTAACAGCATAACCCTCCTGATATTTTTTTCCCTTCTGAGTTTTTGGCATAGAACCCATCAATAAAAAGTTTAACTCAGGATTAGCCAATGGAGTATTTTGTAAATCAACATGAGGGGCCACTATCTCTGATATTACACTTAACAATTGTGGTCTTCACCACCATCAGGCAGAGGTGGTAGACTAGCAGGGTTAAATAGGGTGCAGCATTTTAGATGAAGATTAGGAGACAAGAGAAGAATTCAGTAAGATGTTAATTTACTTGCTGAAAAATGCTAAGTTTTGTTGGAATTTAATAGATTTTCCACAGTATGTGAGACTTAGAAGTTAAGTGCATTTCCTAAAACTAGCTCAGAGGAAACTTCTACCAACTTGGTTGCGGCTGTCACTACTTTTAAACAATCAGGATATGCCTTAGCTACTGAGTCTAAGTGCAAGCTATAATATGCAAAGGGCTTCTACTTCCTTCTGTGCTCTTGGGTAAGAACTAATGCCTGATTGTTACATTCATGAATGAACAAGGTAAAAGGCTTAATGTAATTTGAAAGTTCTAAAGCTGGAGGCTGTTGTAAGGCCAATTTTATTTGGCTAAAGGTTTGCTCATGACTGTCTTCCCAAGGTAAAGGTTCTGGTCCTGCATTTCTAGTGAGCTCATACAAATGTGAGGCCATGTGAGGTAAGAAAACATTCAGGACCCAGGATCTTCAGTATCCTGCAAGTCCAAGAAAACCTCTTAATTGTCTTTTGGTTGCAGGCCAAGGAAAACTGAATAATTTTTATTCTCCCAGGCAAGAGGGAAATCCCTTAAGCGCTCAAGTCATGTCCCAAATAGTAAACTCTTTCCCTTGAAAACAGAAGTTTTTCCATTGAAGCCTGTGACCTTTTCGTGCGAGTTGCTGTAAAAGGTAAATTGAGACAATTTCAAAGCATTTTTTAGTGGCAGAGCATGACAGCAGATCATCTACATACTGAATAAGAGTATAATTCTGAGGAAGCTATAGGGTTATTAAGTCTTGATGTAATGCCTGGGAAAAATAGAAAGGGGCTTCAGTAAGCCCTTGTAGCATTTCAGTTCAGGTGTACTGCTGATTTTTCGAAGTAAAAGCAAAAAATGTATTGACTGTCTTTGTGAACTGGAATGCTAAAGAAGACTGAGCAGAGATTTATTACTGAGAATCATTTTGAATCAGTGGGCATGTTAGATAATAAAGTATTAGAGTTCGGGACTATAGGAAACCTTGGTATTACAGTTTTAATTGCCCATAAATCTTGAACAAATCTCCAACATTATTCATTTGGTTTTTTAACTGGTAGGATTGGAGTGTTACAAGGACTGGTACATGGAATTATAAATCCTTATTTAATTAAAACTACAATTAGTAAGAACTCTTGAATTGCTTGGGGTTCTAGTGGATATTGGGGTAATTTAGGCAACGGTTTAGAATGATCGGTTTGGACTCTTATAGCTTCCACACTTTTAATCCTTCCTATATCACTTGAGGAAGAAGCTCATAAACATTCAGGTATTTTAGAAAGGACAGGGTTATTACAGGCCTGAGTTGCAATCTTATCAATTTCGGCCTGTAGACAGCATAATAGCTCTGGTTCAGGAATCAGGAAACTCTAAGATTATTTCTCCCTCTGGAGAGAATTATATGCCCTTTTAGCTTTGAAAGTAAGTATCACCCTAGCAAGTTTACTGGAGCACTACCACATATTTGAAAGATATGTTTTTCTGAAAATGACTTCAACATCAACTGGATAGGTTCAGATATGGGGACCTGTTGAACTTGATTTGAAACCCCCACCACAGAAATGACCTTTTTTTAAAAAAAAATTTCTTCTTCTTAAAAAAAAGTGATACATGTGCAGAACGTGCAGGTTTGTTACATAGGTATACGTGTGCTATGGTGGTTTGCTGCACCTATTGACCTGTCCTCTAAGTTCCTTCCCCTCACCCCCACTCCCCACTAGGCCCTGGTGTGTGTTGTTCCCCTCTCTGTGTCCATGTGTTCTCATGATTCAACTCCCACTTGTGAGTGAGAACATGCAGTGTTTGGGTTTCTGTTCCTGTGTTAGTTTGCTGAGGCTGATGGCTTCCAGCTTCATCCATGTGCCTGCAAAGGACATGATCTCACCCCTTTTTATGGCTACATAGTATTCCATGGTATATATGTACCACATTTTCTTTATCCAGTCTATCATTGATGGGCCTTTGGGTTGGTTCCATGTCTTTGTTAGTGTAAATAGTGCTGCAATAAACATATGTGTGCATGTGTTTTTATAGTAGAATGATTTATATTCCTTTGGGTATATGCCCAGTAATGGGATTGCTGGGTCAAATGGTATTTCTGGTTCTAGATCCTTGAGGAATTGCCATACTGTCTTCCACAATGGTTGAACTAATTTACATTCCCACCAACAATGTAAAAGTGTTACTATTTCTCCACATCCTCACCAGCATCTATTGTTTCCTGACTTTTTAATAACTGCCATTCTGACTGGCATAAGATGGTATCTCATTGTGGTTTTGATTTGCAAGAAATGACCTTTTTTACTCTGAGGGATTTGTTGACTTCCTAAGGTGGGGCTTATGGTAGATAGATAAGGTGGCTCTGGTATCCACCAGGATTGTACAAGGTTCCCCATTTTTTTCAACTCTTATTTCTTCAGGTTTATTTAAGGGTATTAGGAGGAGTGATTTACTGTAGAATCTATTGGAGTCTCCTTAATGTTGACTGACATCACAAGAGTTAAAATCTTTTGGACTCCTTCTAGTGAGAAACCAATCTTGCCTAAAGGGAGGAGGTTTATGGTGGACTGACATAAAAGCAGACAATCTCTTTGCCAGTGTCGTGGTTGTATTCAATGAAGGGAAGCACCTGGGGTAAATGGTTTCTTGTTTTAGGACCTCTTGGTTGTGATGTGAAATAAAAACAAGAAGGTCCCTTTGGTCTATGTTCTTGTAATTGGAAAAACATACGCTTGTTAGCCTTCTGGGAGTTTTTCTTGCTGTAGAGTTCTCTCTAATGTTCAGTTAAGGCCAGCAATTCAATCATATCTGTAACTTCCCATCCTGGTTTATGTTTTTTAAATTAGGCTACTAAGTTTAAGATGAAGTCCTTTTATAAAACAGTTAATACGTTTTCAGTCTTTGTTAGTAAGGAGTATTTGCAGGAAATACTCCTTATTGTAATTCAAGCCTAGAATATTTTACAAATAGTATTTCTAAAAGGGCTTTGTAATCTGAAGCTGCTTCATCCTTTTTTTTTTTTTTTTTTTTTGTCTGTAAGATTGTATAGTGGACCAATTTTTGTGGAAAAATCTTAGGAATTTAACTTCAAATGTTTTCAGCAATGTTTCTAGCTCCTTTTGGTTCATCTCATGAGGAGGTTTTAGAGGGGTCTTTAATATCCTTCCAAGGTTCGTCCCATTCTGCTTCTGCCATCCATTTGTGAGCTTCACCAAGCCCCAATATCACGTGAATAAGTTGGTAAAGGTCAGAGATTCCTGCATTTTATGCTCCTATGAGGATTCTAAATTCCTCCATAAATTTTTGAGAATTTTCTCTTGTGTTATGGGATTCCTTTACAATGTCTCTAATCTCAGTTTTAGACTATGGTGTACAGGTGGTTATAGCAGGTAAGCCTGGCTGATCAGAGGGACTCACTTTGTAAGGAATCTAACTTCTCTTTTAAAAAAATCATCTTCAGAGTAAAAGGGAAATTTAGAAAAAGGTTAGAAGACTCAAAGAGTAGGTAGAGGCTGGGTGCAGTGTCTCATGCCTGTAATCCCAGCACTTTGGGAGGTTGAGATGGGCAAAGCACCTGAGGTTAGAAGTTCAAGACTAGCCTGGCCAACATGGTGAAACCCCATCTCTACAAAAAACACAAAAATTAGCTGGGCATGGTGGCACATCCCAGTAATCCCAGCTATGTGGGAGGCTGAGTGGGGCAGGAGAATCACTTGAACCCAGGAGGTGGAGGTTGCAGTGAGCTGAGATCATACCACTTCACTGTAGCCTGGGTGACAGAGCAAGACTCTCAAAAACTAAAATGAAATGAAATAAAATAAAATAAAATAAAATAAAGAGTATTTAGGTAGAGAAGAAGTAGTCACAGTTAATTCAGGCACGAGAAGGAATAGTCACAGTTAATTCAGGCACAATATAATCCTTTTTTGTCATGTCATCAGTTTGTTGCATATGCTTTTCATTTGCCTTTTGTAAGGAATCATTTATGGAGGCAATTTTAAATTTATTTAATATTTTAAAGGCCTCTGCATACCAATTGAAAAATTCATTCTACAGCTTTTGTGGAGTCCTTGAGCCCTTCCTTTATAATGTGCCTGCAAGTAAACAATTCTATCTAAATTAAATCTTCCCCATTATGACCATCTTAATTCTAAGCTGTCTCTAATAAGGTTGACCCATTTTTTCTGAAAATGCACCCATTCTAGGCCCATAATTCTTGTACATAAAATTAGCTGGAATCCCAGAATGTGGAGCCCCAGATGGAAACAAACCCATTAACAAAAAGGTGCCTCCTCAAGGCCGCTAACTGAATTTAATTCAGTTAATTATCAAATCCAGTTAGGTCCTGAACCCAATCCAGTCTGATTATGTCTCAAACTCAGAAAGCTCAGAACACAAATGAGTAAAGCTCAAAATCTGAGAGAAAACTCACACATAACCTCCAGTTTCAAATAAGAGTATAGTGAGCACAATGAGCTTGATGGGTACCTCACCTGGTTGCCTGGTGTTCCTGGCAGGGGGGTCACAGGACTCTTACTTGGGATCCTCACTTCTGACACCAAATCTGCTAAGAGAAGAACTTTAGACAGATTAAATTCAACAGAGTTTAATTGAGCAAAGAGTGAGTCACAAATCAGACAGACCCATGAACAAGAACCAGTTCAGAGAAACTCCAGTGCTGCACATGACTGGATAACGTTTATGGACATAAAAAAGAAAGTGACATACTGTATTGGTCCATTTGTTCATTGCTATAAAGATACTACCTGAGACTGGGTAGTTTATAAAGGAAAGAGGTTTAATTCACTCACAGTTCTGCATGGCCGAGGAGGCCTCAGGAAACTTACAGTCATGGTGGAAGGTGAAGGGGAAGCAGGCACCTTATTCACAAGGCAGCAGGAGGGAGAGAACAAGTACAAGGAAGTGCCACACTTTAAAACCATCAGCTCTTCTGAGAACTCACTCACTGTCACAAGAATAGCATGGGAGAAAATGCCCTCATGCCCCCATGATCCAATCACCTCCCACCAGGGCCCTCCCTTGACACGTGGGGATTACAATTTGAGATGAGATTTGGGTAGGGACACAGAGCCAAACCATATCCCATACAGAAAACAGAAGTGAGGTACAAAAACAGTTGTATTTGTATGGCTCACAATTTGCCTTATTTGAATACAGTTTGAAGAGCTGGCCACCTGTGATTGACTGAGCACAGCTGCTATGATTGACTGAGACTCAGCTATTTGTTACATAAGCATATTCCTAAGTTATATTTTCAATTTACATACTAAATTAGATTGCAGTTTATTATCTAAGGACTCAACTATGAGAGTACAGAGGCTTCTTTAGGCCAAATTTAATTTGATTTAACATAAGAATAATGACAATTTGTGACATTGAATACATGATTTATGTCAATGAACTTTAAACATTTTTGATTGCATAAGATATAACTCCTATGGGGGGCACATGCCTAAAAATTCTATTAATACAGTAGTAAATTCAATTAGTACAGAAGTAATTCAATTAGTACAGCAGTAAATGTGTGTAATTTATAAATGGAAGTTTTACTATATTCTTCCCATACCCCAATAGATTAACTTGTGTAGTTTTAGGAATGTCTGACCTCCCACCTCCCATTCTAAATACCAACAACTTCATATGATGACTTAAATAGCTACTTATTTTATTTTCTTTGATTTTGTTTTATGTTTTTTAGAGACAGGGTCTTGCTTTGTCACACAGGCTGGAGTGTAGTGGCATGATCATACCTCACTGCAGTCTCAAACTCTCAAACTCCTGGGCTTAACCAGTTCCCATCCCTCAGCCTCCTAAGTCATTGGGCCTATAGGCATATGCCAGGCATACCTGGCTACTTTTTATTTTTTTGGAGAGATAGGGTCTTGTTATGTTACCCAGGCTGGTCTCAAATTCCTGGGTTCCAGTGATGCTCCTACTTTGACCTTCCAAAGCGCTGGGGTTACAGGTATGAGCCATTGTGTCTAGCCTTAATTATTTTAAAGAAAGGGGTTTTTCATATTCTCATAATCCTAATTACAGGAAAGGAAACAATATATAATTTTCAAAATTTAATATTTGTTGTCAATATTGTGCTTTCTGGATTTATGTTCTCTCTCATCAAACCAATAAATAAGATTCACAAGGAGGAAGCAGGGCAAGATGGCCAAATAGAAGCCTTCATCGATGATCCTCTACACAGGAACACCAAATCAAACAACTATCCACACAAAAAGGCACTTCCATAAGAATAAAAAATCAGGAGAGCAATTACAGTTTCTGGTTTTAACTTCATACCACTGAATGAAATACTAAAGATGGTAAGAAAGACAGTCTTGAGTTGCAGATGCCACCCACTTCTCATTCCCCAGCAGTGCCTCTGTGGCATGGAGAGAGAATCTGTGTGCTCAGGGGAGGGAGAGCACAGTGATTGCTGTACTTTTCATTGGAACTCAGTGCTGCCCTCTCACAGCAGAAAATGACACTGGGCAGAACTCAGCCAGAGCCCATGGAAGGAGCATTTAGACCAACCCTAAGCAGAGGGGAATCACCCATTCCAGTGGTTGGAATCTTAGTTCTGGCAAGCCTCACCACTGTGGGCTAAAGTGTTCTGGGGTTTTAAATGAACTTGTAAGGCAGTCTAGGCTACAAGGGCTGCAATTCCTGGGCAAGTCCTGGTGCTGTGCTGGGCTTGAAGTCAATAAATATAGGGGGCACATGACTAAGATACCAGCTGGGATCACCATGGGAGTGCTTGTGTCTCCCCTCACCCCCACTAACCCCAGCCAGTGCAGCTTGAGGAGAGGAAAGGGAAGAGAAAAGAGGACTTTGTATTACAACTTGGATACCAGCTTAGCCACATAGGATAGGACAGCAGGTAGAGTACTGAGAACCCCACTCCAGGCCCTAATGCCCAGATGGCATGTCTAGATACACCCTGGGCTGAAAGGGAACCCCCTGCCTCGAATGGAAGGACACAGTCCTGGAAAGATTCATCACCTGCAGACCAAAGAGTCCTTGGGCCCTGAATAATCAGCAGTGGTAGCCAGGCAGTACTCAACATGGACCTTGGGTGAGATTCAGAGACATGCTTTGTTTCAGTTATGACCCAGTACATTCCCAGCTGTGGTGGCTATGGGAAGAGACTACTTCTGTTTGAGAAAAGGAGAGGGAAGAGTAAAGGGGAGTTTTGCTGCTTAGGTACTAGCTTGGCACCGTGGGGTAGAGCACCAAGTAGGCTCCTGGAGTGCCTGATTCCAGGCCCTGGCTCCTGGATAGCATCTCTGGACCTGCCCTGGAGGGAAGGACAACAGCCTAGCTGACTTTGCCATCTGCAGATTGTAGAGCCCTAGGGCCTTGAGCAAACATAGGCGGTAGCCAGGCAATGGTTACTGTTGGCCCTGGGCAATACCCAGTGCTGTACTGCCTTCAGGTCCGACCCAGTGCATTCCTAGTTGTGGTAGCATGAGGGTGCTTGTGTCACGCCTCTCCCACCTCCAGGTAGCTCAGCAGAGAGAGAGAGAGAGAGAGATTCTGAGACTCTGGGAAAAAGTAAGAGAAAAGAATAAGAGTCTCTGCCTGGTAATCCAGATAGTTCTTCCAGATCTTATCCAAGAACACCAAGGAAGTACCTCTATGAGTCTGCAAGAGTCACAGCATTACTGGGATTGGTGCCCCATAATGCAGATATAGTTGGAGTGACCAAAAACTTAGATTACATCATTCAAGTCCCTTTAAATACCTGGAAAACCTTCCCAAGAAGGATGGGTACAAACAAGTCCAGATGGCAAATACTGCAATAAATACCTAATTCTTTAATACCCAGACACCAATGGACCTCCATAAGCATCAAGATCATCCAGGAAAATATGACCTTGTTGTGCCCTGAGTTCCGAGACCCCCCTCAAAGACAACCACCAGAAACCGAAGTCAAAGCCAAGCGGCCGGGATCACTTTATTGCAGGTTCGAACCCGGACCTCTCTCGGTACAGGCGTAGTCAGGAGGGCAAGAGAGAGGTCCCGAGCACAGCTCAAGCCTACTTTTTATAGTAAGGCACAAACAGGTTACAGAAGATTAGGGCATTTTTGCAGTTACAAGATTGGGATTGGTTGACATTTTGAAGTTTGAACATTCGGCAGTTTCTGATTGGCTCCCGCCCTTTTTTAAACCATAAACGTCTAGGGGTTTTTTTTTTAGACAAACTGCTTGCTTAACTATGGGTGGGAGGGGGTTGGTTTCGATTGAGCAAGCAGGGGGTACGTGACTGGGGGCTGCAAGCACCGGTAATCAGAACAGAACAGAACAGGACAGGGACTTTCACAACGCTTGTCCATACAACATCTGGAATCTATAGATAACATAACCGGTTAGGTCAGGGGTCGATCTTTAACCAGGCCCAGGGCACCGCCCGGGCTGTCTGCCTGTGGATTTCATTTCTGCCTTTTAGTCTTTTCAACCTCACCAAATGAACCAAATAAGGCACCAGGGACAAATCCTGGAGAGATAGAGATATGTGACCTTTCAGACAGAAAATTCAAAATAGCTGTTTTGAGGAAACTCAAACTCAAGATAACACAGAGAAGGAATTCAGAATTCTATTAGACAAATTTGACAAACAGATTGAAATAATTAAAAATAAGCAGAAATTCTGGAGTTGAAAAATACAATTGACATACTGAAAAATGCGTCAGAGTCTTTTAACAGCAAAGTTGACCAAACAGAAGAAAGAATTAGTAAGCTTGAAGACAGGCTGAACATACACAGTAAGAGGAGACCAAAGAAAAAAATAAAAACAAAGAAGCATGCCTGCTGGATTTAGAAAATAGCCTCAAAAGGGCAAATCTAAAACTTACTGACCTTCAAGAGGTAGTAGAGAGAGAGAGAGATTAGAGTAAAAAGTTTATTGAAAGAGATAATAACAGAGAGCTTCCCAAACCTAGAGAAAAAGATCAATATTTAAGTACAAGAAGGTTACAAAACACCAAGCAGATTTAACCCAAATAAGACTGCTTCAAGACATTTCATAATCAAACTCCCAAAGGTCAAGAATAAGAAAGGATTCTGAAAGCAGCAAGGGAAAAGAAACAAATAACAGGAGAGGGGTTCCAAGATGGCTGAATAAGAACAGCTCCAGTCTACAGCTCCCAGTGTGAGCGATTCAGAAGACAGGTGTGTCATGCGCGTCCATGTGAAGAGACCACCAAACAGGCTTTGTGTGAGCAATAAAGCTTTTTAATCACCTGGGTGCAGGTGGGCTGAGTCTGAAAAGATAGTCAGCGAAGGGAGATAAGGGTGGGGCCGTTTTATAGGATTTGGGTAGGTAAAGGAAAATTATAGTCAAAGGGGGGTTGTTCTCTGGCAGGCAGGAGTGGGGGTCATGAGGTGCTCAGTGGGGGAGCTTTTTGAGCCAGGATGAGCCAGGAAAAGGAATTTCACAAGGTAATGTCCTTAGTTAAGGCAGGAACAGGCCATTTTCACTTCTTTTGTGGTGGAATGTCATCAGTTAAGGCAGGGGCAGGGCATTTTCACTTCTTTTGTGATTCTTCAGTTACTTCAGGCCATCTGGGCATATAGTGCAAGTCACAGGGGATGCGAAGGCTTCGCTTGGGCTCAGAGGCCTTACATTCCTGCCTTCTTATATTAATAAGAAAAATAAAGTGTTGAAGTGTTGGGGTGCTGAAAATTTTTGGGGGGTGGTATGAAGAGATAATGGACGATGTTTCTCAGGGCTGCTTCAAGCGGGATTGGGGTGGTGTGGGAACCTAGAGTGGGAGAGATTAAGCCGAAGGAAGATTCTGTGGTAAGAGGCAATATTATGGCTGTGGGGCTGGAAGGAGATATTTTCCTTGGTCTAAGAACCATTTGCCTTGTGTGGGAAGAGATTGATAGGTGGAAGTTTCAGTGGGGGAGTAGGTGGGAGTGACCAATGTGAAGGAGGAAAACTGCTATGAGGGATAGAAGTTGGAATGCTAGCTGCTTTTTTAGCTAACTTATCAGAATAAGCATTGTCCTGAGAGATGGGATCTGATGCCTTTTGATGACTGCTTTTTTAGCTGCCTTATCAGCATAAGTGTTGTCTTGAGCGATGGCGGGGGGGGGAAGAAAATAGATTTTGGAAGTTATGAGAACTGTAGAGAGTGAGTTGAGCATAGTTGTGATTTTTAGGGCCTCTAACAGTATTAAAGCAGTGGCAGCACTGCACACAGACATGAGTGGTAGGCTAAAACAGTAAGGTCAAGTTGTTTGGACAGAAAGGCTACAGGACGTGGTCCCGGCTCTTGTGTAAGAATTCTGACCACACTAACCATGCCTAGGAAGGAAAGGAGTTGTTGTTTTGTAGAAGCGATTGGGGTTTGGGAGATTAGCTGGACATGATCAGCAGGGAGAGCATGTGTGTTTTTATGAGAATTATGCCGAGATAGGTAACAGATGAAGAAGAAATTTGGGCTTAACTGAAGTAATAGGGGCTGTCTGTGAAGCCTTGCAGCAGTACAGCCCAGGTAATTTGCTGAGCCTGATGGGTGTCAGGGTCAGTCCAAGTGAAAGCGAAGAGAGACTGGGATGAAGGGTGCAAAGGAATAGTAAAGAAAGCATGTTTGAAATCCAGAACAGAATAATGGGTTGTGGAGGGAGGTATTGAGGATAGGGGAGTATATGGGTTGGGCACCACAGTGTGGATAGGCAAAACAATTTGGTTGATAAGGCGCAGATCCTGAACTAACTGGCAAGGCTTGTCTGGTTTTAGGACAGGTAAAATGGGGGAATTGTAAGGAGAGTTTATAGGCTTTAAAAGACCATGCTGTAACAGGCGAGGGATAACAGACTTTAATCCTTTTAAAGTGTGCTGTGGGATGGGATATTGGCGTTGAGCGGGGTAAGGGTGATTAGGTTTTAACGGGATGGTAAGGGGTGCATGATCGGTTGCCAAGGAGGGAGTAGAGGGGTCCTATACTTGTGGTTTAAGGTGGGGAAATACAAGGGGAGGATGTGAAGGAGGTTTTGAACTGGGGAAAAAGGTGGCAATGAGGTGTAGCTGTAGCCTAGGAATAGTCAGGGAATCAGATAATTTACTTAAAATGTCTTGGCTTAATAAGGGAACTGGGCAGGTGGGGATAACTAAAAAGGAATGCATAAAAGAATATTGTCTAAGTTGGCACCAGAGTTGGGGAGTTTTAAGAAGTTTAGAAACCTGGCCATCAATATCCACAACAGTTATGGAGGCAAGGGAAACAGGCCTTTGGAAAGAAGGTAACGTGGAGTGGGTAGCCTCCGTATTGATTAAGAAGGGGATGGACTTACCCTTCACTGTAAGAGTTACCCAAAGCATCTGTGATGGTCCAGGAGGCTTCCGAGGTGATAGTGCAGTGTCAGTCTTCAGCCACTAAGGAAGGGACTGCCAGGTGAGTTGGATAGTCCGACATCCAGTGGGGTCCCACACAGATGGGACACAACTTAGGAGGAATCCTGGGCTGCGGACATTCCTTGGCCTAGTGGCCAGATTTCCGACACTTGTAGCAAGCTCCTGGGGGAGGCAGTCCTGGAGGAATGCCTGGCTACTGCGGTTCAGGCATTTGGAAGTTCTTGTGTGCTGGAGATGTGGCTGGGGTTTCTCTCACAGTGGAGGCAAGGAATTGCAACTCAGAAATATGTTGCTACTTGGCTGCCTCTACTCTATTATTATACACCTTAAAAACGAGGTTAATTAAGTCCTGTTGTGGGGTTTGAGGGCCAGAATTTAATTTTTGGGGTTTTATTTAATGTCGGGAGCAGATTGGGTAATAAAATGTATATTGAGAATAAGATAGCCTTTTGACCTTTTAGGGTCTAGGGCTGTAAAGCGTCTCAGGGTTGCTGCCAAATGAGCCATGAACTGGGCTGGGTTTTTCATATCTGATGAAAAAGAGCCTAAACACTAACTGATTTGGGAGAGGCTGGATAAAGAAAAAGGAGCATTAACCTTGACTATGCCTTTAGCTCTAGCCACTTTTTTAAAGAGGAAATTGCTGGGCAAGTTTGGCAGTGCTAGTCACGGAATGAAACTGTAAACTGGACCAGGTGTGAGGAGGGGAGGTGATAAAAGGATTATAGGGTCGGGGAGCAGAGGCTGAGGAAGAATTGGGACCTAGCTCGGCCTGGTGAGGAGCAGCCTGGGGAGGAGGGGAGAGGTCAGATGGGTCTGTAGAAAAGGAATATTAGAAAGACTCAGCGACTCTTGGGGTTGGGACTGAGAGGACAGGTGGGAGGGAAAGAAGGAAGATTTGGGATGAGTTGCATTGGGAAGAAAGACTAGGGAGGGAACAATGTGTAAAAGAATGCCTGGACATCAGGCACCTCAGACAGTTTGCCCATTTTACGACAAGAATTATTTAGATCTTGTAGGATGGAAAAATCGAAAGTGCCATTTTCTGGCTATTTGGAACTACTGTCGAGTTTGTATTGGGGTCAAGTGGCATTGTAGAAAAACATAAGGCATTTAGGTTTTAGGTCAGGTTTGAGCTGAAGAGGTTTTAAGTTCTTGAGAACACAGGCTAAGGGAGAAGAAGGAGGAATGGAGGTTGGAAGGTTGCCCATAGTGAAGGAGGCAAGCCCAGAGAAAAGAGAGAGTAGAGACACGGAGAGAAGGGGTTGGGGGCTTCTTGCCCTCCAGAAAAGCAGGAAAGGGGTTGGGACGTGTAGATAAGGGGTTGCGGTGTGGAGATAAGGGATCAGGGCACAGAGATAAGGGGCTGGGGGTTTCTTGCCCCCTAGAAAAGCAGAGAAGGAGTTGGGGGTTCTTGCCCCTCCCCCAGAAAAGCAGAGAAGGGGTAGAGACAGGGAGAAAGGGGTTGGGGGTGCTTGCCCCCCCAGAAAAGTGGTACTTGCTGCTAAGGGTGAAGGACCAAGACAGGCATCCCTGCCTGGTCAGACACCTCTGAAACGTGGGTGAATAATCAGGCAGGCATGCCCGCATGATTAAACACCAAGGGGAGGCTGTCTTCCCAAGTCCATGACCAGCACCAGAGTTTTGGGTCCACGGATAAAATGCATCTCCTTTGTCTCTACCAGAAAAGGAAGGGAACTGAAATTAAGAGAAGGGAAAGATTGAAGTGTGGCATCAAGATTGAAAGGAGAAAGAAGTTAAGGGATAGTGAGACAGGTTGGAGAAGAGAGTAAAAAGAGGCCACTTACCGGATTTAAAATTGGTGGAGATGTTCCTTGGGCTGGTTGGTCTGAGGACCAGAGGTTATAGGTGGATCTTTCTCATGGAGCAAAGGGCAGGAGGACAGGGGATTGATCTCCAAAGGCAGTTTCCCTGATCTGAGTCACGGCACCAAAATGTCATGCATGTCTGTGTGAAGAGACCACCAAACAGGCTTTGTGTGAACAATAAAGCTTTTTAATCACCTGGGTGCAGGAGGGCTGAGTCCGAAAAGAGAGTCAGCGAAGGGAGATAAAGGTGGGGCCATTTTATAGGATTTGGGTAGGTAAAGGAAAATTACAGTCAAAGGGGGGTTGTTCTCTGGTGGCAGGAGTGGGGGTCACGAGATGCTTAGTGGGGGAGCTTTTTGAGCCAGGATGAGCCAGGAAAATTTCACAAGGTAATGTCCTCAGTTAAGGCAGGAACAGGCCATTTTCACTTCTTTTGTGGTGGAATGTCATCAGTTAAGGCAGGGGCAGGGCATTTTCACTTCTTTTGTGATTCTTCAGTTACTTCAGGCCATCTGGGCATGTAGTGCAAGTCACAGGGGATGCGATGGCCTGGCTTGGGCTCAGAGGCCTGACAGGGTGATTTCTGCATTTCCAACTGAGGTACCGGGTTCATCTCACTGGGGCATGTCGGACAGTGGGTGCGAGACAGTGGGTGCAGCCCACTGAGTGACAGCTGAAGTAGGGCAAGGCATCGCCTTACCCCAGAAGTGCAAGGGTCAGGGAATTCCCTTTCCTAGCCAAGAGAAGCCATGATAGACAGCACCTGGAAAATCGGGTCACTGCCACCCTGATACTGCACATTTCCAAGGGTCTTAGCAAACGGCACACCAGGAGATTATATCCTGTGCCTGGCTTAGAGGGTCCCACGCCCACAGAGTCTCGCTCATTGCTAGCACAGCAATCTGAGATCTAACTGCAAGGTGGCAGTAAGGCTGGGGGAAGGGCACCCAGCATTGCTGAGGCTTGAGTAGGTAAACAAAGTGTCTGAGAAGCTCAAACTGGATGGAGCCCACCACAGCTCAAGGAAGCCTGCCTGCTTCTGTAGACTCCACCTCTGGGGGCAGGGCATAGCTGAACAAAAGTCAGCAGAAACCTCTGCAGATTTAAATATCCCTGTCTGACAGCTTTTAAGAGAGTAGTGGTTCTCCCAGCACGGAGTTTGAGATCTGAGAACGGACAGACTGCCTCCTCAAGTGGGTCCCTGACCCTGGAATAGCCTAACTGGGAGGCACCCCCCAGTAGAGGCAGACTGACACCTCACATGGCCAGGTACCCCTCTGAGATGAAGCTTCCAGAGGAACGATCAGGCAGCAACATCTGCTGTTCAGCAATATTTGCTGTTCTGCAGCTTCCACTGGTGATACCCAGGCAAACAGGGTCTGAAGTGGACCTCCAGCAAACTCCAACAGACCTGCAGCTGAGGGTCCTGACTGTTAGAAGGAAAACTAACAAACAGAAAGGACATCCACACCAAAACCCCATCTGTAAGTCACCATCAT
>NW_012114710.1:2841252-2861968 GCF_000951035.1 Colobus angolensis palliatus
TGTTTATTGTGGCACTATTCACAATAGCAAAGACTTGGAACCAACCCAAATGTCCATCAATGATAGACTGGATTAAGAAAATGTGGCACATATACACAATGGAATATTATACAGCCATAAAAAAGGATGAGTTCATTTCCTTTGTAGGTACATGGATGAAGCTGGAAACCATCATTCTGAGCAAACTATCGCAGGGACAGAAAACCAAACACCGCATGTTCTCACTCACAGGGAATTGAACAATGAGAACACTTGGACACAGGAAGGGAAACATCACACACTAGGGTCTGTCATGAGGTGGGGGAAGGGAGGAGGTATAGCATTAGGAGATATACCTAATGTAAATGACAAGTTAATGGGTGCAGCACACCAACATGGCACATGTATACATATATAACAAACCTGCACGTTGTGCACATGTACCCTATAACTTAAAGTATAATAAAAAAAGAAAAAAAGAAACAAATAACATACAATGGCGCTCCAGTAAGTCTGGCAGCAGCAGACTTCTCAGTGGAAACCTTAAGGCCAGGAGAGAGTGGCATGACATATCTAAAGTGCGAAAAGAAAAAAAAAAACCTTTTATTCTAGATTAGTATATTTAGTGAAAATATCCTTCAATCATCAATGAGACATACTTTCCCAGATGAACAAAAGCTGAAGGATTTCACCAACACCACATGTATCCTGCAAGAACGCATTTCTTCATTGACCACTGGTCATTCAGGAGCATATTGTTTAACTTACATGTGTTGTGTAGTTTCCAAAATTCCTCTTGTTATTGATTTCTAATTTTATTCCATTGTGATCTGAGAAGATACCTGAATTTAAGATAATTTCAATTTTTAAAAAAATTTTTAAGACTTGTTTTGTGGCCTAACATATGGTCAGTCCTTGAGAGTAATCCATGTACTGAGGGGAAGAATGTGTATTCTGCAGCTATCGGATGAAGTGTTCTTCAATCTGAAAGGAAAGGATGTTAATGAGCAATAAGAAATCATCTGGAGGTGCAGAACTCACTGGTAATGGTAAGAACACAGAAAACTACAGAATATTATAAGACTACAATTGTTGTGCATAAACTACTCATATCTTGAGTAGAAAGACTAAATAATGAACAGATCAAAAATAAAAACTACAACAACTTTTCAAGACACAGTACAATAAGATATAAATAGAAAAATAAAAAGTTAATAAGCTTGGGACAAAGTTAAAGTGTACAGTTTTTCTTAGTTTTCTCTTTGCTTGTTGTAGTTTATGTAACCAGTGGCAAGTTATCATCAGTTTAAAATTATGGGTTATAAGATATTATTTGCAAGGTTCTTGATAACCTCAAACCAAAAAGATATACACAGATACACAAAAATAAAAAGCAAGAAATTAAAACGTATTACCAGAGGAAATCACTTTCACTAAAAGGAAGACAGAAATGAAGGAAAGAAGGAAGAGCAGACCACAAAACAATCAGAAAACAAACAACAAAATGGCAGGAGTAAGTCCTTACTAATAGCATTTAATGTAAATATACTAAACTTTCCAATCAAAAGATGTAGAGTGGCTGAATGGATTAAAAAGACCCACTGATCGGTTGCCTACAGAAACACACTTCATCTATAGAAAACACATAGCCTGAAAGTAAAGGGATGGAAAAAGATATTCCATGCCAATGAATACCAAAAAAAAAAAAAAAAAGAGTGGCTACACTTATATCAGACAAAATAGATTTCAAGGCAGAAGCTATAAAAAGAGAAAGGTCATTATATAATGATAAAGGGGTCAGTGTGGCAAGAGGATACAACAATTATAAATATATATGCACCCAACACTAGAGCACCAAGATATATAAAATGAATATTATTAGGGCTAAAAAGAGAGATAGCCCCCACTATAAAAATAGCTGGAGACTTCAGTGCTCCACTTTCAGCAATGGACAGATCATTCAAAGAGAAAATCAAGAGGAAAAAAAAATAAGACTTAACCTGCACTATAGGCTAAATGGAAGTAACAGATATTTACAGAACACTTCATCTGACAGCTTCAGAATACACATTCTTCTCCTCAGCACATAGATTACTCTCAAGGATTGACCATACATTAGGCCACAAAACAAGTCTTTAAAAAATTCAAAAAAATTTGAAATTATCTTAAATTCAGGTATCTTCTCAGATCACAATGGAATAAAATTAGGAATCAATAACGAGGAATTTTGGAAACTATACAAACACATGTAAGTTAAACAATATGCTCCTGAATGACCAGTGGTCAATAAAGAAATAGAGAAATAAATTACCAAATTTCTTGAAACAAATGATAATGGAAACACAACATACCAAAACCTATGGGATACAGCAAAAGAGGAAAGTTTATAGCTATAAGCACCTATATATCCAAAAAGACAGAAACTTCAAATAAATAACCTAATGATGCATTTTAAGAACTAGAAAAGCAAGAGCAAACCAAACCCAAAGTTAGTAGAAGAAAAGAAAGGATAAAGATCAGAGCAGATATAAATGAAATTGAAATGAAGAAAACAATACAAAAGATAAATGAAACTACAAGTTGGTTTTTTGAAAAGGTAAACAAAATGACAAACCTTCGGCAAGACTAGGAAAAGAGAGAAAAGATAAAAGTAAATAAATGAGAAGATGAAAAAGGAGATATTACAACCAATATTACAGAAATTCAAAGGATCATTATAGGCTACTATGAGCAACTATATGCCAATAAACAGGTAAACCTAGAAGATATAAATTCCTAGACACATACAACCTACCAAGATTGAACCATGGAGAAATCCAAAACCTGAACAGACCAATAACAAGTTATTAGATTGAAGCCATAATAAAAGCCTCCCAGCAATGAAAAATCCAGGATTCAATGACTTCACTGCTGAATTTTACCAAACATTTAAACAAGAACTAATAACAATCCTACTCAAACTATTCCAAAAAATAGAGAAGGGAATACTTCCAAACTCATCGTTTGAGGACTGTGTTTACCCTGATACCTAAACCAGACAAAGACTCATTAAAAAGGAGAAGGAGGAGAAGAGGAAGGACAAGAGAAGGAGAAGGAGAAGAAGAAAAAGAAAAAGAAGGCCTCGGGCCAATAACCCTGATGAACATTGGTTCAAAAATCTTCAATAAATACTAGCAAACCAAATTCAACAACACATTAAAAAGAATATTCATCATGACCAAATGGAATTTATCCAGGGAGGCAAGGATGGCTCAGCATACACAAATTAATCAATGTGATACATCATGTCAACATAATTGTAGGACAAAAACCATATGATCATTCAATTGATGCTGAAAAAGCATTTGATAAAATTCAATATCCCTTCATGATTAAAAATTCCTAATAAAACTGGGTATAGAAGGAATATACTTCAAACAATAAAAGCCGTATATAACAAACCCACAATTAGTATCATACAGAATGGGGAAAAACTGAAAGCCTTTCCTCTAAGACCAGGAACACAACAAGGATGCCTACTTTCATCACTGGTATTCAACATAGTACTGGAAGTCCTAGCTAGAGCAATCAGACAAGAGAAAGAAACAAAAGCATTCAAAATGGAAAGGAAGCAGTCAAATTATCCTTGTTTGTACATGATATGATCTTATAGTTTTAAAAACCTAAGCCTCCTCGAAAAAATGATTAGGACTGATAAAAAATATTCAGTAAAGTTGGAGGATACAAACTCAACATACAAAAATCAGTAGCATTTCTATATGCAAACAGAGAACAATCTGTAAAAGAAATCAAGAAAGTAATCTTGTTTACAATAGCTACAAATAAAATACTAGGAATTAACTGAAGAAGCGAAATACCTGTGCGATGAAAACTATAACACACTGATGAAAGAAATTGAAGCAGACCCCAATATATGTAAAGGTATTTCATGTTCTGGATTGAGTCAATATTGTTAAAATGTCCATACTATCTAAAGCAATGTGCAGATTCAATGTAATCCTTATCAAAATAAAAATGACATTCTTCACAGAAATGGAAAAAAATCCTAAAATTTATTTGGAACTATAAAAGACCCAAATAGCCAAAACTATCCTGGGCAAAATAGCCAAAACTATCCTGAGCAAAAAGAAAAAGACTGGAGGAGTCACGTTACCTGAATTCAAATTATACTACAGAGCTATAGTAACCAAAAGAGCATAGTACTGGCATAAAAACAGACACATAGCCAATAGAACAGAAGAGAGAAGCCGGAATCAAATCCATACATCTACGGTGAACTCATTTTTTGCAAAAGTGCCAAGAACATACAGTGCGGAAAAGGACAGTCTCTTCAATAAATGGTGCTGGAAAACCTGGATATCCTTATGCAAAAGAATGAAACTAGACCCCTTTCTCTTGCCATATAAAAAAATCAAATGTAAGTAGATTAAAGACCAAAATCTAAGACTTCAAACTATGAAACTCCTCAAAGGAAACATTGAGGAAACTCTCTAGGATGTTGAAGTGGACAAAGATTTCTTGAGTAATACCCCATAAGCACAGGCAACCAAAGCAAAAATGGACAAATGGGATCACATCAAGTCAAAAAACTTCTGCACAGCAAAGGAAACAATCAACAAAGTGAAGAGACAACACACAGAATGGGGGAAAATATTTCAAACTATCTAATAAGGGATTAAAAACCAGCAAAATAAGGAGCTCAAACAGTCATACAGGAAAAAAATTCTAATAATCTAATTTAAAAATGGGCAAAAGATATGATTAGACATTTTTCAAAAGAAGATATACAAATGGCAAATAGGTGTATGAAAAGGTTCTCAACATCATTGATCATCAGAGAAATGCAAATCAAAACTACAATAAGATATCATCTCACCCCAGTTAAAATGGCTTTTATCCAACAAATGGGCAATAACAAATGCTGACAAGGATGTGGAGAAAATGGAGCCCTTGTATACTGTTGGTGGAATGGAAATTAGTACAACTACTATGGAGAATTATAGTACAACTACTATGGAAACTCCTCAAAAAGCTATATGATAAACTGTACAATCCAGCAGTCCCACTGCTAGGTATATACCCAAAAGAAAGGAAATCAGGATATCAAAGAGCTATCTCCACTTTCACGTTTAATGCAGTACTATTCACAGTAGCCAGGATTTGGAAGTGATCTAAGTGTCCATCAACAGATGAATGGTTAAAGAAAATGTGGTACTTATACACAATGGAGTACTATTTAGCCATAAAAAAGAATGAGGTCCAATCATTTGCAACAACATGGGTGGAACTGTAGGTCATTAAGTGAAAGTAGCCAGACACAAAAAGACAAAGTTTGTATGTTCTCACTTTGTGTGAGAGCTGAGAATTAAAACAACTGGACTCATGGAGATAGAAAGTAGAAGGATGGTTACTAGAGGCAGGGAAGAGTAGTGGGGCATCAGGAGGAAGCGAGTATGGTTAAGGGGTACAAAAAAATGGAAAAAAATTAATAAGACCTAGTATTTGATAACACAACAGGGTAATTATAGTAAATAATGACTTAATTGTACATTTAAAAATAACTAAGAAAAATAACTAGATTGTTTGTAATACAAAGGATAAATGCTTGAACGGATGGATACCCCGTTTACCATGATGTGATTATTACGCCTGCATGAAAATATCTCAGGTACCCCATCAATATATATACCTACTATGTACCCACAAAAACTAAAATTTAAAATAAAAAAGAAAAGATTTTCAAGAAACAATATGAGGTGGAGTAGGAAGCTGTTGGGAGCTGGTGCAGGGCAAGAAATCAGGGACAGAGGAGACATTTTTAAAAATTCAATTTTGTTTTGCATCTGTTTTGTCATAGGCACAAGGTACATCAAGCTGTAGAAGAGATTATCTCTCTCTCCTTATTTTTAAAAATCATAGTAACTTAGAGAAATTCGTCTTTTTAGGAGGAAAGAACCAGATATCCCTAATTATCCAACCATTAGCTTAACCCACCTAAGAGAGACAATGGGTAGAAACAATAAAGTTGTTCCCACTAGTTAATGACTACTAATTGAATACCCATTCTGTGTCATATTAATTTCTATATATTATTTAATACCCTCAAGAATTTCTCATAAGATAGGCATTGTTATCACTGTTATACATAGAAGAAAATGGAAGCTCGGATACGTAAATTAGTTTGTACAAAGTCAACAGCTGATAAGTGGTCTAGCTGGGATTCCAACCCAATGCAAAGTAGTTACTATTGACTGAGTGTTTCTTATGTGCCAGGCAGTGATAGTGTCTCACAGTATCTGATAAATTTCAAGAACAACCCTCTGAAGTACCATTATTTTGTGCAAATTACAGATCAGGAATCTTGGACTCTGAGAGTTGCTAATGGCACACAACTGCCAAGTGACAGGTTGTTTGACCCCTTTACTTGATTGTGCTTCCCCTGGAGGTGGGACAAGGAAATGTTAGGGCAAAGAAGAGACAGACCACGACTCTGAGGAACAGCCTGTCAGGGGAAGTTATGAAGCCATGGTGGATTCCAGTGGCCTAAATGGGAATCGCTTGCTTATAGACTCATTTATATCCATAATAACATAGGCTATCTGTAAATAGTTGGGTACGCTTTAGCTAAATGTTTAGTAAATTTGCTTTTAATCTCATCCATACAGCATAAGCATTCCATTCTTCCCAGGAAATTTCTAGACATAAAGGCTCAATTTAAGAACAATGGCAAGGGATTGACTGTGTCTAACATTAATCCTACTGACTTTACTGACCATCTTGGACTATATACTGATGCCCAGGCTGACAAAGACCCCTTAGACTGGATCTTTCCACTTCATTGGAAGAATAATAATAGAATTTATTTTCAGCCTATTCATGAAACTTGCTGTTCCCATTAATCCTCATTATCCTCCTTTAGTCTTCTGAGTCATCTCACCTGACGGTCTTAGAGCTCTGCTTCATTTTAGGAACTGCAGGCAACCAGGTAGGTAAATAAAGTTTTATTCTTCCCTGATCTTATAAAAGTAGAGTTGTGACTCAGTTATATTCTCCAGCGAGCCAAAGTTATACTCTTATGTGTTCAGGCAAGGGGTTAGTCACACAAACAGAACGGGGTTGCTAAGCAATATAATACACATTTCATTAATTACAACAATGGCACTTTTGCTCTCAGTGCCCTTGATTATGGGGGATTCCCAGTTGAAGCCCTGAGGACATAGGAACAGTGAGGTCCACAAGGGCCCATATGTGATATCTTTTGGTTTCAACCCCATATTCTTATTTTTCCTTGTCAAGTCTCTTTGGATGATTTCACACTTTGTGGTCAGGAGTAAAACAATAAGACATGAAAATGGGAGTTGGGCTGATGAGCGGGTCAGTCGGCTGAGATATTAACATATCAGGGCTTTATTTGGGTGCAGGCATGTGAAATAATTCAACCCTAAAACACTCACAGCTGACTTCCACTGTTTTTTTTAAGGTTCCAGTTTACATATCAATTTTTTCCAAAAGCCACCCCAAAAGAATTAGGTGTCTTCCGGTATGGATATTTGTTATTTCTGGTTATATTATTGTTATTTCTTGTTGTTAACATCTAAAACCCTACCAAGTTTGGGGAAGAATTGTCTTATAATAGTATTTGTGGGATCCTTTACTCCTTGTACCACTGAGGAAACTGTAGAGGGGGACATTCTTTCCCTCCCAACCCCTAACAATCTAGGTCTCACCCAATCTGACCCTACTTTTCGGAATTTTGGATCACAAGTGAGTGAAACAAAGATAAAAGAGATGGCCAGAATTCATTTCCTGTTACCAGGGGCAGGGATAACTGCCTCATGGAAGAATTGTTCTTTCCATTTGGTGTTTGGAGCCTGTTGAGGTCTTCCTGGTATAGTAGCAGCTAGTCAGGTATAAGCAGGGCAGGAGAGGGCTTCCCGAACACACACAAGGAGTATTGGGCAACCATCAGTGATAGGCAGGTGGTTGTTAGCTGTCCCTCTAAAGTAATAATTGGTCACAGCCGGCACCAGGGAAAGGCAGTCTCCTAATAGATAAAAGACACCTGAAACTGGTGATCAGTGGCTTCCCAATAAGATCTCAGGAGTGAGGAGAAATAATGGAAGACCCTGGAAGTATGTCCACATATAAAACCCCAAGTCAAGCAGTAAAGCCATGCACTTGGTCTCTCAAGTTGCCCACTTGACCGTCTTCCAAGTGTGCTTTCCTTCCTTTCATTACTGCTCTAATAAGTTAAATTAGTTTTAATAAACTAACTCCTGCTCTAAAACTTGCCTTGGTCTCTCTTTCTGCTTTATACCCCTCAAATTCTTTCTTCTGAGGAGGCAAGAATTGAGGTTGCTGCGGACCTGTATGGATAACTACTGCCGTTAACATATTTTGGTGCCATGTGTCTCAGAAAGTTTCCTGATAACACTCTCACCTTCTGAGCTTGCTCTTCCAGCCCTTCTAGATCCATGAACCACATATTGAAGTCCCTCCCCCCATAGTCTTCCAGAGAGTCTTTTTGTCTAAATTAGCCGGAATCATTTCCCAGACTTGACCCAGGAACCCTGATTATGAGCCACTTTTCCATGAGCTCTCAAGAGCATCTGTATTAGTTTCTGATGGTTGTTGTAACAAATTATTGCAAATATTATGGATTCAAGTAACACAAATGTATTCTGTAACACTGCTAGAGGCTGGAAATCTGAACTCAGTATTACTGGACTGAAATCACATATTGGCAAGACTGTGGTCCCTCCAGAGACTCTAAGGGGGAATTTGTTCCTTGCCTCTTCCAGCTTCCAGTTTCTGGTGGTTGCCAGAATTCCATGGTTTATGGTTTGTGGTTGCATCACTCCATTCTCTGCCCCAGTGTTCACATTGCCTTATCATCTTCTGTCTGTGTCAAACCCTTGCCTCCCTTTTATAAGGACATATGTGATTGTATTGAGGGCCTACCCTGATAATCCAAGATAATCTCCCATCTCAAGATCCTTAACTTAATCACACCCACAAAGACTCTTTTTTGCCATATAGGGGAACATTCACAGATTCTAAGGATTGGGATGTAGATATCTTGGGGGGCCATTTTTCACCTACCCCAGTATCCTCAACTGTATGCTCAAGAGCTCTGCAGCTCTTGTGGTTTGTTTACTTGCCTGTCTCCTGTACTAGACTGTGAATTCTTGGAGCTCAGAAGCAATTTGTCATGCCTATCATTTATCCCTGGTGCTACCCTTCTAGTAGGCACACAAAAATACTTGAATGAATCAATAAACAAGTTAAATTCAAGATACAATTCTTATTGCATCTGTTTTTTAGCACAAGTTTTGAAATGTAAAAATTTAGGAGGAAATTGTATCTCTTGTAGTAGGCACATAGGTTTCAACACTATTTCTATGTTTAATAGAGTTAGTTTGCTTTTGAACTCCTAGTGGCTCTTCTCTACGATAACCCTAAGTCAGAAGACGTGAAGCATGCAGACGCCATCCAGTTCCCAGGGTAGATATTGTTAATCTTTTCTGAAAAGTGCAAACACGGCCTCAGAATCTTTGACACGGTGTTCCAGGCAGCCAACTCAAGGCAGCTGAGTGAAGTTGAACTGCAAGATAAAACTTTTCACGTCATTATACTCAGAAGATAAAAAAACCAAACTGCTCAGTCTGGTCCCACTTTGCTCAGAGACTGTCATTATTTCTTTTCTTTTTGTTTGAGACAGGATCTCACTCTATTTCCCAGGCTGAAGGGCAGTGGCGCAATCTTGGCTCACTGAAACCTCTGCCTCCTGGGTTCAAGCGATTCTCTTGCCTCAGCCTCCTCAGTAGCTGGGCCTACAGGTGCCCACTACCACACCTGCCTTATTTTTGTATTTTTGGTAGGCGGGGTTTTGCCATTTTGGTCAGGCTGGTCTCGAACTTCTGAGCTCAGGCAATCCACCTGCCTTGGCCTCCCAAAATGCTGGGATTACAGGCATGAGCCACCACGCCTGGCCTCTCTCATTATTTCTAACATAAACTATACTTCAACTAGGATCAAACATACTACATTCATTCTCCATAAGTTCATAACGTTCCTCTCCCCTATCTTCTATCTAGGCAGTAACCCCCTTTAGGTTCCAAAGCAACTCCCCACTTCAAACAGAAGAGATTTTTCTTTAACCCTGACACACATAATCATTTATTTTCATGCTGCCAAATGCAATTTGTTTTCTCTCCAGGTCTCCAAATATAATTAGCACCTACTTGCCCCAGGAAGGCTCCTTTTCTTCCTCCATCATACTGACTTTTAATTTATGATCTCTCCTCAAAATACAAAATGTTAAGCACTTCATTTCTTTTCCGAGTATCTCAGAGGAGGGCCTCATGACCTGCCAAATGCTGCCATTAATTGCCAATTGGTGCCGATGTGCCCCTGCCCCACACCTTCATGTCTGGTTGAGGGGACTGCTCCAGGTGTACCTGGTCCTGACAGTGGTAACATGAACTCGATCTCTGGGCCAATTAGAGGAATCCACAAGCCTCTGACCTTTTCCTTCTGGACAGGGTAATTTCAATGATACAGTGAATAACACTTCCAATACAAACAGCTTAGTCACTGTTTACAGTTTTAGAGTAAAAATTGCAAAGAAAAGTCTCTGTTATGTAGGTATTTGAGGTTACTGTTCAGTGCCAGTATCTTCTGGGGATGGGACAGTCATTAGCTTTGGCAATTAAGAGTTCCCAGAGCAGCTTTTAAAATACAATTTCTGTTTGTCCACCAGGTCAGAATTAGACCTATTAGAAACAAGGCGTCTGCTGTATTATTCACTTTGAAGCATCAGAATATGGCAGTGTTGCTCATGTCTAGGTTATTTTCCAGTGCACAATGCCAACCATCTGATATTTGTGCTGTGTGATTACTGAAAGAAATAGTAGTGAGGGCAGCTTACCAAAAGGACAGATTGCAGCCTCTCAGCTACAGTAAATGGAATTTTGGATTTGGATTCTTCAATGTCCATCTAGAAAGTAGGGTGAGGGCTGCACTCCTTAAATGTCTGGTATTTCGCTCTTGGTTTCAGCCACACATAAACATTTGGGCAAGGCTTTGAGTTACACAGTCAACACTGATTAGTGTTGCTTATAACAAATAACTAATGACCTTAATTTGAAAAGAAGCTTTTTAAAAAAATTTTTTCCCCTATTATCTGGTTTCAGGAAGGCAAGCGTGTTCTCAGAGAAGGGACTCTTCCTGTCAAACGTTGGATTCTTACAGAATGAGGGCCTGACAAGAGCAAAGACCTTGGGAAAGCTGGTCTGTCATTGTTTGCAGAAGGTTCTAGAGCAGTGCTTCCAAAACTTGAATGTGCTCACTAACTTCAAGCCACAAATCATGGTTCTGCACTGGGGCTGCGGAGTCTGGATTTCCAGTAAGTTCCCAGGGGATGGCTAATGCTCCTGGCCCATGGACCACTCTTTGAGGAACAAGGGCTTGTATCAGTGTTTCTTAAATGGGGGCAGAGAAGGCATGTATAAGAACTGAAGGAAATTCTTTCAGAATACACATCCCCCGCTTTTCCCACCAGGACTATCAAATTGAGGGAAATGAGGACACATGTATTTATTGAAAGTTTTATTGAGGCATAATTTACTACCATAAAATTCACCCATTTTAAGTGAACAGTTAAATGATTATTTGTATTAGTTGTGCAACCATCATCACCACGATCTTATTTTAAATAATTTCCATCATCCCAAAAAGAAAACTTGCTGTTTGCCATCATTCCCCATTCCCACCCCTAGCTCTAGAAAACTATTAACCTATGATCTGTCTCTGTAGATTTACATTTTCTGGACCTTTCATATAAATGGAATCATTTAATATGTGGACTTTTGTGCCTGACTTCTTTCACTTAGCATGGCGTTTTTGAGATTCATCCACGCAGTAGCATATATGCAGTACTTCATTCCTTGTTACGGGCACATGGGCTTTTAAAAGCCTTTCATGGTGATTCAGTGGCCTCCTGGTTGAGGACCACCATATATATATAAAAGTGTATATATGTGTATATATGTACATACCATATCAGTTTAGAAATTAAAAATTAGGAAGCAGAGAGGCTAAACAACTCCTTCAAGCAATTATGATTGAAGCAAGTATCTTTTGACTTCAAACCCAAAGCCTTTTCCCTGATACATAGTCTTTATAAATGCAGCAGATAGCAGGTCTGAGGTCATTTCAGGCACACAGTGCTCTTCCAGAATGCAACCAGGGTCAGACTTTGCATCAGTCTTAACAAAGGGTAGCATTCAAAAGAAGTACACTTCCAACTTCAATAAAACCTTGTAAAAGGATTTCAGTCTTTATGGATATCCATGGACAAGGCACAGAAGAGGGGCATTACACTGCATGATATAGAGCAAACTAACAATCAACCTTACTTGCCACCTATTCCCCAAACTGCACCAAGTCTAGCGGCTGTCTCCTCCTCTAGGCCATAGTTTCTATCTTCGCTCTCCCTTAGCCCTTTTCCCTCAAACTCCAGCTTCTGCTGGCTGGTTTGTCTTCTGCTACCTCCTTCAGGGAGCTGTGATCTTCTTTGGTCTGGGAGGACCTGGCCCTCTTAATGAAAATCACCTTAGTCTTTCTCAGCATTCTCTCCCTTCTCCATTTGTATCTTTGTCCATTTCTCAGAGTGGCACTCCAAGAATTTGTAAGGGTAGAGAAGGCCATGACTAATTTTTAACTTTTTCTGTCCTGTTCACAAGCGTTGGAGATAGGTTGTGTTTTGGGCTACCATAGCCACCTTTTGAAGGGGCTTCCAGGGGCCAGGAATGAATGCTGACTGGCTGAAGTCCAGTCTAAGGAAGGATAAAATCCATCCCTCTTCTTGTCTGGTCTTCCTTGGCTCGCTGCCATCCCAGGGCTCCTATCCTCAATATCAGGCTAGATTTAACCTTTTTGGTAAACACCTAGTAACAAAATAATTGCTTAAGGAAACCTGTCTGTTTAAAATGACATAGTTTTCCCCTCATCCCAATCTAATAGTTTTCCTCTTGTTCTGGACACAGATAAGCATCTGTTCATAGCATCTCTTGTTATTAATAATTACTTTATTATTTATAAAGATATTCAGTATATAATTATAAAATTATAATTAAACAATTAAACATTATATAATAAAACAACAATTATTAATGATTATTAATTATTAATTCAGGTTATTCCATGCTGGGTGTGGAGCAGTGCATTATGGACCATCAACAGTTTGAGTTTCTCTGATCTCTACTTTGTCCATGACCTGGGCACTTCTCCCTGCCTTGAGCTTCCTTGCCTTTTTTGAAAACGAAGATCTGGCTACTTAGAACCTCAGGATCTCAGAAGGACAGAGGTGGAAGGGTCCTCGGAGCTTCTCTTCAACATTCTTCATTTCTCGGGTGAAGAAACCAGGATCCCCAGGAGTGAAGGGTCTTGCAATTATTGTCAGCATTTTAGCTGCGCTTGTGTGTGAGGTTGTAGGAGAAACAGATGGGAAAAAGTAAAGAGAACAGATTCTATAGAAAGCCAAGAGCAAAGTGTGATATAGCAAAAGCTGGAAAACAGTAACATTTGAAATGGAAGTAAATTCCCAAACTGTCTCTCTCTCACCCGTTGTCTGGGTCAGAGGAGTGTTGACAATATTAAGTGTAGTGCGAGAGGTAGATGGATGACACATTATGGTTTTAAGAGACAAAAAGATTCTAAATAGCTTCTGGAAATGACATGTCTAACATGGCACACTGCAGGTGCTGAATAAATATTTGTTGGTTGATTCAGGTAAGATGACAAAAGGTAGACATGCTCCATAGTGTGTGCAAAATTAACAGGTTACAGTTCCTGCATTTGGCTTGCAGGTCTCTTGGGTACTGGTTTGCTGGTCTCCTTGTAATGGTCTTTAAAGCTTCCCATTAGTGAAGAGACTGTCTACCTGCAGCAGATTCAGCTGAGTTCAATTTCACAGTCAAGACATTCAGAGTGCTCCCTCCTCCTTAATCTAGAAAGGTTTGCCTAGAAAATGGAGCTCAAAGGGAATAGAAAGGAGAGGCAGGGAATGTTACATCTCATGGGTCTGATGTCTAACTTTTGTTTAGTAGTAACAATGCTTTATAGCTTGCAGAACAATCTCACATACATTTTCTTATTCAGTTCCCTCAGCAACTCTGTCAAGCCTGGGCTCCCGAGAACAAACGTCAGGCTGCCTGATCCCAGGTCAGTGCCTATTTTCTGCTTGCTCTGAGTTCTTTTGGGCCTGGCCATCCCATGAGGTTTCCATGGCACCCTGAACAACATCCCAGCGTCTCAGGCAGGGCCTTTCCTGAGTGCTGCCTCCTAGTCAGTGCATCCTCTGGCAGAGCTTCCCTTTAGGGCTCCTCGCAGCTCTTGTTTCCCTCAGGAGATGTTCTGTGTTCAGAGACCATGACTCATGAGCTACAGGAAATTCTTGGTATGCTCCCTGCATGCTGAAAGAAAATTAATGGCTCAGCAGTCGTGTTTGGTGAAGGAGAAGGGTGCAGGCAATGGCAGCAAAGTTCCCAGTTGGAAAACACCTGCTGGTCCATGGGGAGGTTGTCCCTGGATTGGCAGAACTGGTGAGTTCTACATGGAATTGTGGGCCGACAGAGTTTATGTTGGAGTCTCAGGTTGTGAGAGTTAATACTTAATGTCAACTTGATTGGATTGAAGGATTACAAGTATTGATCCTGGGTATGTCTGTGAGGGTGTTGCCAAACAAGATTAACATTTGGTTCAGTGGGCTGGGAAAGGCAGACCCACCCTTAATCTGCGTGGACACCATCTAATCAGCTGCCAGCACGGCTAGAATAAAGCAGGCAGAAAAACTTGAAAATACTAGACTGGCCTAGCCTCTCAGTCTACCTGTTTCTTCTGTGCTGGATGCTTGCTGCCCTTGAACATTGGACTCCAAGTCCTTTGGTTTTGGGACTTGGACAGGCTCTCCTTGCTCCTGAGCTTACAGATGGCCTATTTTGGGACCTTGTGATCATGTGAGTTAATACTGTAAATAAACTCATATATATATATCCAATTAGTTCTGTCTCTCTAGAGAACCCTGACTAATACAGATTTTGGTACCAGGAGTGATTCTAGAGGAACAGAATATTAAGGATGGAGTTCTTTCATTGATTTTGGGTTTCTGGAGTTGGCTGCTTAATATGATTAGACCCAAAAATGCTAAGGACTCTACTTCTAATAGTACGGAGAACACTGAGAGTCCTTGGCATGAGACACTGAGAGTCCTTGCATAACTCTTCAGAGAGTTATGCAAAATAAATGCATTTGATGTTCCTGATTCACCACTCATGAGAGGCAAGGAGTCTAGTGACTCTGTACATAATACCTTTGAGCATATGTGGAGAACCAAAGAACATAATGAAGCTGGTTGATTGCTCCTAAGTTCAGTGGACAAAGTGATGAATTTTTTGTCATTACTTTGTTAGAGTCAGGGATTTTAACTCCCAGCTTCAGAAGCAGAAACTGAGCCTCAAATCTGCTAAGATTTCCCTGAGTGAGAGTCTTATCTCCTATAGAAAAAGAGCAGAAATTGTGGAAAAAAAGGCACAAGCTCTTATCATGTAAGGGGCTGACCTGCAATGAAAGGTGCATGCACTGCCTTGCAAGGTGTCTACTGCTAAAGTGAGGGTGTTGATTGGAAAAGAATGGGACCCTGCAACTTGGAATGGGGACATGTGGGAGGACGCTGATAAAGCTGGGGACACTGAGCTTGTAAACTCTGATGAAACTTTTTTTGGCAGAAGAAACAGCTTCCCCATCCCCAGTAGTGGCAACATCCCCTCCCTGACCCATGCTGCCATCAGCCTTTCCCCCTTTGTCTAAGGAGATAAACCCTGCACTGCCTGAGGCAACAGTGATGGCCTCCCCTGAGGCAGTTGCCAGGCAAAATAATGTTGATTCTCCTCGGGAGCCACCCCCAACACCCCTGTTTGCTTCTAGACCTATAACTAGACTAAAGTCCCATCACGCCTATAGAGGTGAGGTTGAGATATCTCAAGGTGCACTTTTTGAGCGTCCTCAAAAAGAGTGTACTCGAAAAGAACAGATTGAGCTTTCTAATTTATATAAGCAGAAATCTGGAGAACAGGCATGGGAATGGATATTAAGGGTGTGGGATAATGGTGGAAGGAACAGAGAGTTGAATCAGGCTGAATTTACCGATTTGGAACAGAGAGTTGAATCAGGCTGAATTTATCAATTTATCCCTAAGTAGGGACTCTGCATTCAGTGTTGCAACTCCGGGAGTTAAAAAAGGTTCTGATAGTTTATGTGCTTGGTTAGCTGAAATATGGATTTAAAGATGGCCCACTGTGAGCAAGCTGGAAATACCTGATCTCCCTTGGTTTAATGTAGATGAAGGGATCCAAAGGCTTAGGGAGACTGGGATGGTGGAGTGGATTATTCACTTTAGACCTACTCATCCCAGCTGGGAGAGTCCAGAAGATATACCCTTGACCAATGCCTTACAACATATATTTGTGAGGGCAGCACCTGCATCTTTGAAGAGCCCTGTAATTGCTCTTCTCTGTATGTCAGATTTAACAGTGGGAATTGCAGTCACTCAACTACAAAATTTAAATACAATGGGAATAATTGGATCCTGAGGTGGCAGGAGCCAAGTGGCAGCACTCAAGTGTCAAAGGCAAGGTGGGCGTAGCTACTGCAATGGACAGCAGAGGCAAAGATGCAATCAGAATAGTCTGACTCATGTAGAGCTCTGGCATTGGCTAATTAATCACGGTGTTCCTAGAAGTGAAATTGATAGGAAGCCTACTGCATTCCTACTTAATTTATATAAGCAAAAAACTTCTAGGTTGAATGGGTAAAAAACTAATTTGAATTATAAAAACAGAAAATCACAGCCCCTCAATCAATTTCCAGACTTGAGTCAGTTTACAGACCTACAACACCTTGAATGAAGGGGAGGCTGGGTCCCTTGAGGAAGGATCCCACTGCACTACTGACAATTTATGCTGTTAATCTTTCTCCCATCCATCCCCAAGGAGACCTTCGGTCTTTTACCAGGGTAACTGAGCACTGGGGAAAGGGAAATGATCAGACATTTCAGGGACTATCTGACAATGGCTCTTTGCTGATGTTGATTCCAGGGGACCCAAAATGTCATTGTGGTCTTCCAGTTAAAGTAGAGGCTTACGGAGGTCAGGTAATTAATGGAGTTTTAGCTCAGGTCCAACTTACAGTGGGTCCAGTGGGTCCCTGGACACATCCTGTGTTCATTTCCCCAGTGCCAGAATGCATAATTGGCATAGACATACTTAGCAGCTGGCAGGACCCCCACATTGGCTTCCTATCTGGTAGGGTGAGGGCTATTATGGTGGGAAAGGCCAAATGCAAGTCATTAGGGCTGCCTGTACCTAGAAAAGTAGTAAATCAGAAACATTATCTCATCCCTGGAGGGACTGCAGAGATTAGTGCCACCATCAAGGACTTGAAAGATGCAGGGTGGTGATTCCCATCACATCCCCATTCAACTCTCCCATTTGGCATCTGCAGAAGACAGATGGATCTTGGAGAATGACAGTAGATTTTTTTAAGCTTAACCAAGTGGTGACTCCAATTGCAGCTGCTGTACCAGATGTGGTTTCATTGCTTAAGCAAATTAACACATCTCCCGGTAGCTAGTATGCAGCCATTGACTTGGCAAATGCCCTTTTCTCCATTCCTGCCCACCAGAAGCAATTTGTCTTCAGCTGGCAAGATCAGCAATATACCTTTACTGTCCTACCTCAGGGGTGTATCAACTCTCTAGCTTTGTGTTAAAATCTTATTCAGAGAGAACTTGATAAGTTTTCACTTCCACAAGATATCACACTGATCATTTACACTGATGACATTCGCCTGATTGGATCCAGTGAGCAAGAAGTAGCAAACAGTGGACTTACTGGTGAGACATTTGTGTACCAGAAGAGGGGAAACAAATCCATCTAAAATTCAGGGAACTTCTACCACAGGAAAATTTCTAGGGGGGAAGAGAAGACTAGGGCCTGATACACAGATGGTTCTGCATGGTATGCAGGCACCACCAGAAAGTGGACAGCTGCAGCACTACAGCCCCTTTCTAGGACATCCCTGAAGGACAGCAGTGAAGGGAATTCTTCCCAGGGGGTAGAACCCTGAGCAGTGCACCTGTTTGTGCACTTTGCATGGGAGGAGAAATGGCTACATGTGTGATTATATACTAATTCATGGGCTGTAGCCAATGGTTTAGCTGGATGGTCAGGGACTTGGAAAAAGCATGATTGGAAAATTGGTGACAAAGAAATTTGGAGAAGAGGTATGTGGATGGACCTCTCTGAGTGGTCAGAAACTGAAGATATTTGTATCCCATGTGAGTGCTCACCAACAGGTGACCTCAACAGAGGAGGATTTTAATAATCAAGTGGACAGGATGACTCATTCTGTGGACACCACTCAGCCTCTTTCCCCAGCCACTCCTGTCATCACCCAATGGGCCCATGAACAAAGTGGCCATGGTGGCAAGGATGGAGGTTACACATGGGCTCAGCAACATGGACTTCCACTCACCAGGGCTGACCTGACTATGGCCACTGCTGAGTGCCCAATTTGCCAACAGTGGAGACCCACACTGAGCCCTTGATACGGCACCATTCCTCGGGGTGATCAGCCTGCTACCTGGTGGCAGGTTGATTATATTGGATCTTTTCCAACATGAAAAGGGCAGAGTTTTGTCCTCATGGAATAGACACTACTCTGGATATGGGCTTGCCTATCTTGTATACAATGCTTCTGCCAAGGCTACCATTTGTGGACTCACAGAATACCTTATCCACCATCATGATATTCCACACAGCATTGCCTTTGACCGAAGCCCTCACTTTACAGCTAAAGAAGTGTAGCAGTGGGCTTATGCTCATGGAATTCACTGGTTTTACCATGTTCCCCATCATCCTGAAGCAGCTGAATTGATAGAATGGTGGAATGGCCTTTTGAAGTCACAATTACAATGCCAAATAGATGACAATACTTTGCAGGGCTGGGACAAAGCTCTCCAGAGGGCCGTGTATGCTCTGAATCAGCGTTCAGTATATGGTACTGTTTCCCTCACAGCCAGAATTCATGGGTCCAGGAATCAAGGGGTGGAAGTAGAAGTGGCACCTCTCACTAGTGATCCACTAGCAAAAATTCTGCTTCCTGTTCCCACGACATTACGTTCTGCTGGCCTAGCGATCTTAGTTCCTGAGGGAGGAATGCTGCCACTAGGAGACACAAGAATTATCCCATTAAACTGGAAGTTAAGATTGCCACCTGTACACTTTGGGCTCCTCCTACCTTTAAGTCAACAGTTTAAGAAGGGAGTTACAGTGCTGGCTGGGGTGACTGACCCAGACTATCAAGATAAGATCAGTCTACTACTCTGCAGTGGAGGTAAGGAAGAGTATGCATGCAATACAGGAGATCCATGAAGGTGTCTCTTAGTATTACCATGTCCTGTGATTAAGGTTAATGAGAAACTGCAACAGCCCAATCCAGGCAAGACCACAAGGGGCCCGGACCCTTCAGGAATGAAAGTTTGGGTCAGTCCACCAGGAAGAAACCACAACCTGCTGATGTCCTTGCTGAAGGCAAAGGGAATACAGAATGGGTAGTAGAAGAAGGTAGTCATCAATACCAGCCACGACCATGTGACCAGCTGCAGAAAGGATGACTAATTGTCATAAGTATTTCCTCCTTCTTTTGTTAAAAACACATTTGGGCATGTATACACTTGTAC
This sequence comes from Colobus angolensis palliatus, assembly GCF_000951035.1. Lineage (NCBI taxonomy): Eukaryota > Metazoa > Chordata > Mammalia > Primates > Cercopithecidae > Colobus > Colobus angolensis. The sequence continues at coordinate 2,861,033 of NW_012114710.1, forward strand.
TAAGAAAATACCTTCATTTTATTTCCTTTTTCCTTTATCATGTGATGTAAGATTTATTGACTTCATATCAGCATTTAGGTATTGTTAACTTTATGCAATAGTATTTGGGTTGGGGATTGGTGCCTTTCCAGTTGTATGAAGGATAGTTGTATTATGTTAGGTGTAATTATAAGCTCATTATTGTCTTTATTTTTTAATTTTAATTTTTTTTTGAGACGGAGTCTCACTCTGTCCCCTGGTCAGGCTGGAGTGCAGTGGCACAATCTCGGTTCACTGCAACCTCCGCCTCCTGGGTTCAAGTGATTCTCCTGCCTCAGCCTCCCGAGTAGCTGGGACTACAGCCACGCGCTACCATACCTGGCTAATTTTTGTATTTGCCCTTGGAGCCCTCTGGCAAGCATTAGGTTCCAGGCCAATGCTTGCTCTCCAGGAGGCTGTGACAGTGTCTGGTAACTTCAGCTGCTGCTCTGGGGTAGGAGCATCCCTGGTGCAAGCAATGAGCCTTGTCCGCTTTGCTGTCATTCAGGTGGCCTTGGTCCAGACTTCTCTCACATCAGCATTCCAACCCCATCCCTCCATGTCTCTTCCACTGCAAGCCCATGTTTCTTTTTAGTGTAAAATGTAGGTTGGTGCAAAAGTAATTGCGGTTTTCACCATTACTTTTAACAGCGAAAACCGCAATTACTTTTTAAATTTTTTTTAAGTTCTGGGATGCAGGTTTGTCACACAGGTATACATGTGCAATGGTGGTTTGCTGCACCTATCAACCCATCATCCATGTTTGAAGTCCTGCATGCATTAGGTATTTGTCGTAATGCTCTCCCTCCCCTTGCCCCCGACTCCGACAGGTCCTGGTGTGTGATGTTCCCTGACCTATGTCCATGTGTTCTCATTGTTCAACTCCCACTTATGAGTGAGAACATGTGGTGTTTGGTT
>NW_012114710.1:2862598-2883462 GCF_000951035.1 Colobus angolensis palliatus
GGAGTTTTTTTTTCTTGTAAATTCGTTTAAGTTCCTTGTAGATTCTGGATATTAGACTTTTGTCAGATGGGCAGCCTACAAAAATTTTCACCCATTCTGTAGGTTGCCTGTCCACTCTAATGATAGTTTCTTTTGCTGTGCCAAAGCTCTTTAGGTTGATTAGATCCCATTTGCAATTTTGGCTTTCATTGCAATTGCTTTTGGTGTTTTAGTCATGAAGTCTTTGCCCATGCCTATATCCTGAATGGTACTGCCTAGGTTTTCTTCTAAGGTTTCTATGGTTTGGGGTTTTACATTTAAGTCTTTAATCCATCTCAAGTTAATTTTTGTATGTAAGGAAGGGTTCCAGTTTCTGTTTTCTGCATATGGTTAGCCAGTTTTCCCAGGACCATTTATTAAACAGGGAATCCTTTCCCCGTTGCTTGTTTTTGTCAGGTTTGTTGAAGATCAGATGGTTGTAGATGTGTAGTGTTATGTCTGAGGTCTCCGTTCTGTTCCACTGGTGTACATAATTGTTTTAGTAGCAGTACCATAAAGTTTTGGTTACTGTAGCCTTGTAGTATAGTTTGAAGACAGGTAGCATGATGCCTCCAGCTTTGTCCTTTTTGCTGAGGACTTTCTTGGCCAAATAGGCTCTTTTTTGGTTCCATATGAAATTTAAAGTAGTTTTTTTTCCCAATTCTGTGAAGAAAGTCAGTGGTAGCTTGAGGGGAATAGCATTGAATCTACAAATTACTTTGGGCAGTATGGCCATTTTCATGACGTTGATTCTTCCTATCCATGAGCATGGAATGTTTTTCCATTTGTTTGTGTCCTCTCTTACTTCTTTGAGCAGTGGTTTGTAGCTCTCTTTGAAGAGGTACTTTATGTCCCTTGTAAGTTATATTCCTAGGTATTTTATTCTCTTCGTAGCAATTGTGAATGGGAGTTCTGCTTGTCTATTGTTGGTGTATAAGAATGCTTGTGATTTTTGCATATTGATTTTGTATCCTGAGACTTTGTGGAAGTTGCTTATCAGATTAAGGAGTTTTTGGACTGAGATGATGCATTTGGACTGAGATGATGCAGTTTTCTAAATATATGCCACCTGCAAACAGAGACAATTTGACTTCCTTTTTTCCTATTTGAATACTCTTTATTTCTTTCTAAAATTTTATTTAATTGTGCTGGAAAAACCACAATTGCTTTTAATGGCAAAAACTGCAATTACTTTTGCACCAACCTAAATATTAAATTAATACAGCCCAGAGAAATAGATGCTTGGGGAAGACACGCCTCATGTAGCCTGCAGCATCTATGACAATGGCATAGAAACTCAGAACAGGTGCTCAGCAAGTGTTGATTAAAATACATCACAGCATTCACTGAAAAGCTTTTTGAAAGTGGAAGCACTGCAGCAGAAAGCTGCGAACCCCAGATTTTAGGTGCCAGGCTCGTTGGGTCAAGGTGGTGGTGGTAGCTGTGGTCATGGGGCCACGGTCTTTATCAGATGCAGAGAGTGATGGGCATTGAATGTCCTTGACTGTGGTATGGTGACCAGAAAACAACCATCCCTTGCCCCTGCTCGCTGCTCCCTGCTGTCTGCCCCAGGTGAGGAGCAGAGATGATTCCTCTCCTGCAGCCTCTGGGGAAGAGGACTCATGCCTTGAAGGCTACTTGGTAGCCATCTTGTGACGAAGTCATCCAAGGGAGATGAAAAATCACTCTTTTACTGAGCCCTTGCCACACCCAAAGTTAGGTACTGAGCACTCTTCATACTCTTGATCCCCACAACAGCCCTGTGAGATGGTATTAACAAGATTCAATTCCCCGATTTTATGTGAGGAGAATATCCAAAGCTAACTGAGGTAGGCAACCTGACCCAGTCACTCAGCTCATTAGAGGCAGAGCTAAAACTGGACTCCAGGGTCCTCTCATCCACGAGGCAGATGGATGATGGGGGCCCTGTGCCTCCACTCCAACAACCTCCCACTCTTCCTCACCTTCCTCACAGTGGTGCCGCAGCCTCGGAGTTGAAACGGCCACTGCGTGATTTCTCCTGATTTGGTTACAAACGCGCACACACGGGACAACCTGTGGGAGCACTCTCATTTCACAAAAGAATCAAGAGACCCTGTACAAGGCCTTTCCCACTTGGGAGCAGGGGGAGAGGTGTGCACTGCTCCCCCGCAGCACTCCTGCTGTCTGTGAGTGTACCTGGCTCTCCTTTTTGCCAAACCTTAGAGAGAGAAGGGAGGAGAGTGAGGGCTCCAACTCTGCAGCACCTTGTGTGCAAAACCTCAGGCTCCAGTAGCCCCCATCAATACATTTACTACCACTGGTTTTCAGTAATATGGCTTAAAAAAAAAAGGAGTTTTCCAGGCAAGCGTCATGTGCAGATTTGTCAGGATTGTGCGCTGAGCCAGCTCTTCTCAGAAATGCCCATGACTGTGGGGTGATTGCTTTAAAGTGGCAGAATGAGCACCTTGTGACGCACAGCCCCAGATCCTGTGGTAGCCTGTGTGTGGTGGCTCCAAGGCCAGCCCTGGAAGTGGTGATGTGCTGGGCATGGCTGGGAAGGCCTGTTTGTTTTTTGCTGACCAGAGAAGGCTGCAATGTACACCTGGATTTAATCAGCTGTCAGTTGGTTACCAAATACTAAAATACCCACAGAAGATGCCTTTGGCTTGCCAGTTTACAGCAGGGTTAGAGGTGCATGTGTTTTGCCACCCTGAGGCATGGCATTTAATCAGAAGGGTTTTCTTTTCATTCCAGAAGTTGGCTGGAAGTTGTCTTTCCAGAGGATAACATTTTTTTGACTTTGAATCAATGGGTTCTTTTCAAATAAGTTCCTCCTCATGGGCAGGATTTATCTTCCTTTGCCAAGGGACCAACTCTTCCTGGGGTTCTGGCAGGCCCCTCATGTAAGTGCTGATGCTGAGTCATGTGGAGGGTCAGGCTGCAGAGTCAGGCTGCAGGGTGGGGAGTTAGGGTGTGGGGGCGAGGGAGCTGGGCTGGCAGCTCTCAGGCTGCAGGCAGGTTTCACCCTCCATGCTTCCGAGAATGGCCTCTGTCCTGCTCTTTATAGATGCACTTCTTTTGTGTGGTAGAGAGGGGCCTGGTTGCCTAGGAATGACTATTTCTTGCTTGTCTTGGGCTGGGCAATCTCCCTGTCAGTGTTTATTGGGGTGTGTACTAGGTCTTACGCTGCATGCTATGGTGATACTGAGAGGTAGAAGACAGAATCCTGCCCTCCAGAAGGGAATACTCCAGGTAGGAAGACATGACAGACATTTATGGTGAAATGACAAAACAACAGAGCAAGAGTCATCCTCAGTTGGAACTCACTGAACTGCTAGAGGAGAGGCAGGAGACTTTAGCAAGGAGGCTGAGCTTTCTGTGGTTGGTAGGTGGCATGGGGAGGGAAGCAATGGTTTCCACAAAGGGGGTAAACCATGTAGGACTTTAAAGAATTGTGGCATTTGGACAGCTGGATACTACTACTACTAACGATGGCAGCCATGTGGTGAGCATTTGCAAGGCATAAGCACTCTGCTAGGCATTGTATGAATATTTCAATCTATCACAACTTTATGGTAGGTGCTATTATACCAATATTACAGATGAGAAAATGTGTTCAGAGAAATTAAGAAACATGTCCAAAAATCATACAGCTAGAGAGAGAGGATCTGGAATTTGAACAGAAGTGAGTCCAACTCCAGTCTTTACTTTTATCTTCTGGAGGTGGTTGGGAGATGTCTTTCCAAGGGCCTCTGCATTTCTGCATGTCTTATGAGTGGGTACTGGTTGTTATTTCTTAAGTACCATCTTTTCAAAGATGTTTGTGTACTGAACAGTCTTGGAAGACAGCAATAGCATTTCCTTCCAGAACAAGGGACAGGCACACTCACTGCTCACTGTATAAGATTCAGGCTCCCTAAGCATTGAGGTCCTCTCCTGTAATGCAACCCTACCACATGACCAAGGGTCAGCTGACCCTCTTCACATTGCCTGATGGGAACTGGAGCTTGGGGAGCCAGTGCCAAATATGGTGACATTTATGCTGCTTGCTGTGCCTGGCATGAATAATACAATCCTTTGTTTCTGACTGAGGAGTCTTGTGTCTTTGGCCAGCATCCATGAAATGGATGTTCATTTGTAAGCAGGGCAAAATCTAAGTTGTTAGTTTGTAAGTAGGGCAAAAGCTCAGACCTTTCATAGTTCTTGACAGTGGGGTATATGCACGGATGTGTGTGTACTTTTGCACATGGGAGCCAGATGGTGTCAGAGTAAGGAAAGAGACTGGGTGAGGGGTGAAACTTTGCAGGTTGTGATTGGGAGGCAGGAACGGAAGCCCTTGTGGAAGATCAGTGTGTACATGGATTTGCCCAGCATGGAGAGCTTGTGTGAGGAGAAGTCAGAGAGAAGGCTGAAGGAGTAAATTACAATTACAGCCAGCTCGTGAACTTCTTCAATTTTGAAACAAGAGCATTACGACGAAAATCTCTAAGAGACAAGATTGGTGCCTGGAAAGGTTCTTGGGTATCATATAGGAATGAATTTTAATGTAGTTCAGCAGCAGGTACTGATGACATGCCCTGAGCACTTGGCTACAAGGGCACCAGCAGCCCACACCTCAGTCCTGCCATGCCCAGCTGCCTCATGGTTTGTGGACCAGCTATTGCCCTGATTTTCCCACTTTATACCAGCCCGTTTCTCTGTTCCCAGACAAATATCTGGGCCTCAGTAGAAAGCACTTAAGCAGCCTCAGCTCTCCAGGGCCTAGCACAGAGCTGGTGTTTGTAATACTTTACTTTGTCTGGGCTAGTGGTTTGCCTGAAGTGTGGCTCAGGTTGGTGGGCTGCCTGCACCTTGTCCGGCTCTTAACTTTCCCCACTCTGGATTGCAGGTCCAAACACTTTCTGGATGTTGTCTTTGCCTGTCCAGTTTGGGATGTAACCTGATGAGCTTCACTGACCAATATAGGATGGACAGTGACAAAGATGAAGAAGCCTTTGGGTGGCTGATCACTCAACAGGAGTGGAAGACAGTGAGGCTTGTTTATACAACGTAGCTTACCCTTAGGAATGTCTCCTTCTTCTTTTCCTTCCTGGTTTGTAGATGTATTCCTTCCTGCCCCAAACTCTTTATTTTTTCTTTCTTTATTTTTTAAGAGACAGGATCTTGTTTTGTCACCCAGGCTAGAGTGCAGTGGCATAACCGTAGCTCAGTGTAGCCTCCAACTCCTGGGCTCACGTGATCCTCTTCCTTCAGCCTCCTGATTAGCTGAGACCATAGGCACTCACCATTGTGCGGCTCTGCCCCAAACTTTTTCTGGTCATGATTCCTTACCTTGGTGTGGAGATGCACTTGGAATCTCAACTGTCTGTGAAGTTGATGCAGAAGCTGAGGTGGGACCTGGAGCTAGGAAAGGGCGGGGTGGAGACAAGAGTGGTTGATGGTGCTCTCCTTGTGTTCCCCGGCCCTCACCATCTCCATTCACGCCTGCCTTACTCCCAGCTGCAAGCTCTGCATCTGCTTGCCCAAGGAATTACTTTGGCTCCCAAGGCTCCCTTTTCCTGTGTTCCAGGCAGGCTAGAAGTGCAAGGGCATTAACACCTTTAGGAAACACAGAGAAAGAGTTAAAAAACAAAAAACAAAAAACTGCATATCAGTGAATTACATGACCTATAATATATAACATGATCTGTAATATATCTATAATATAACTATAATTGGAGTACCTTAATGGGGTTGGAAGAGGCAGAAAAGCATATGAAGAAATGGCTGCATCCTATTTCATTGTATTAATAACTATAATTTATGTAATCATTCCCTATTGTTGGGCATTTAGGTTATTTCCAATTTTATATCATTAGAAATAGCATTCTAATGAACATTCTTATACATTAAAAAATATTTTTTTCTTTTTCTTTTTTTTGAGACAGAGTTTTGCTCTTTTTGCCCAGGCTGGAGTGCAATGGCATGATCTCAGCTCACCACAACCTCCGCCTCCCAGGTTCAAGTGATTCTCCTGCCTCAGCCTCCCGAGTAGCTGGGATTACAGGCATGCACCACCACCACGGCTAATTTTGTATTTTTAGTAGAGACGGGGTTTCTCCATGTTGGTCAGGCTGGTCTTGAACTCCTGACCTCAGGTGATCCACCTGCCTTGGCCTCCCAAAGTGCTGGGATTACAGGCGTGAGCCACCACGCCTGGCCTAAAAAATATTTTTGTATGTTTCTGTTTCTTTGGGATAAACACCTATAAGCATGGATATTGGGCCAGAGGATATAAACATTTTTTGAAGCTTTGGAGATTTATTTTCAAATGGCCCTGCAGAAATATTGACCCAAATTATACTTTTATAAGCAGCCCTTGAGGTGCCTGTTACCCTATACCCACACACATGCGTCAATCTTCACCCATTTTATGGGCAGGATGGTGTCTTCATTATTGCAAAATTGACTGTCACTTTCTTTCTTCTTTCTTTCCTTCTTTTTTTTTTTTTTTTTTTGACGTGGAGTCTTGCTCTGTCACCCAGGCTGGAGTGCAATGGCACAATCTTGGCTCACTGCAGCCTCTGCCTCCTGGATTCTAGCAATTCTCTTGCCTCAGCCTCCCAAGCATCTGGGATCACAGGCGTGTGCCACCATGCCCAGCTAATTTTTGTATTTTTAATAGAGATGAGGTTTTGCCATGTTGGCCAGGCTGATCTCAAACTCCTGACCTCAGGTGATCTGCCTGCCATGGCCTCTCAAAGTGCTGGGATTACAGGGGTGAGCCACTGTGCCCGGCCAGAAGGTTTGAAAGGGATCTGAAAAGAGAACTTCTTTTTCTCTGTCTGATTTTCATTTAATCATTTGAATTGCAAAACCTAAAACATCTGCTGTGGTCTCAATGTTTTGGTACCCCCCTCCCTCTTCATACATTGAAATATAATCTCCAATGTGATGGTATTAGGAGCTGGAGCTTTGGGAATTGATGAAATTATGAAGGCAGAATCCTCATGAATGAAATTGCTGCCCTTATAAAAGAGGCCCCAGGGAGACCCCTTCCACCTTCCGCCATGTGAGGACACAGCAAGAAGGTGCCCATCTGTGAATCAGGAAGTGAGCCCTTACTAGACACTGAACCTGCCAGTGCCTTGATCTTGGAATTCCTAGCCTCCAGAACTGTGAGAAATATTTGTCATTCACCACCTGATGTTGTTCACCACCTGATCTATGGTATTTTGCTATAGCAGCCTGAATGGACTATAACAACATCTTTTGTACCACTTAATTCTCACATGTTAGAAAAAGCTGTCATCTTATATGTTAAAACTCACAGCCAGAAGCAAGAGGCAGGAAATGGAGTAGATTAACATCTTGGGTCTGCAGAGAGAAAGACAGGCATATAACCTTCCCTGTGTGACCTGGGATCAGATACTGCCTTCCTCTCCATCTACCTCTATCTATACACTCATGTTCATATGATCTACAGATAACTATTTTTATTCATCTTTGCATTTTCAGTGCTTAGCATGCTTGGTGAACAACAATTATTGAATGAATGAATGAATGAATGGACAGTGATTCATTGAAAATGCTCAGACACTTGGGGTGCTTGAGCTAGGATTAGAATTTACATTCCCTGAATTCAAGCCCCATATGTTTTTGTCTGGATTGGTCAACATCTGGGTTTACAGAGACAACCATCTCTCCCAGGAGTTAAAGGCTGGTCATTCTGGAAGGCAAAGGTTGACCAGTCCGCCCCAGGGATTCTGCCAGTCTTGGGGCTGATTCCTTACTTAACTGGCTCCAGACACAAGCCAGACTCTGCTTCCACTGTTTGGGGGTTGTTTACAAAGCCAAGAATTATTCCTTAAACAATCTCTTCTTTAAAAACCTCTGAATAATAGTGAGAAGCCACTGCTGGATTTCCTTTGGGGGAAGAACAAAAATTCTAGAGGGCTATGTTTTAACTTGTCTGCCCTAGAGCCTCATGGAATGCCAGAAGAATGTTGCTAAGACCTGGGACCAAAATCAAAGTAATTAAATACAATCTTCCTAAGGAACAAAAAACTTTTCATAAGGGACCAGTTGTTGGGAAATTCTTAGGTATTTTGCAAGTCTTAGTAGCTGGTTCATATTAGCTGGGATTATTTTCCTTAATTGTTTTCCTTTAAACATATTGACTGTTTTTACTTGGGTCTGCCCCACCCCCTTTTTTTCTCTACAGTAGCTACAGCAAATTCAATTCACTAAGATTTTACTGAGTCTACTGAATACTAAGCCCTTTGTAGGGACATGAAATATAAGTTGTGGTCTCACCCTCAATGTAATGATGATAATAGGAGATAACTTATATAGTGTTCCAGGTGGTGTGCTAAGCATTTTACATGTTTTATTTAATTTCCTTCTCACAATCACCCTAGGAAGTAGAACTTATTTTTTCCACCATACAGATGGGAAAACCGGGCACAGACTTTTAGTAACTTGCCTAGGTTACATAGCCAAGATTCAAACCCATATGTATCTGGCCTCAAGGACTGACGTCTTAGCTGCTGCCCTGTATTCCCCGCTCATGGTCTACTTGGTGATTCATACAATGAAAACTCTCAGCTACAAAATATTTAAAACACAAAGGAATACATTAATACTTACATATAAAACTATTAATAAAGGATACACTTTTACAATCATGCATGAATATAGGTGTAGAAGGTTTTTCATTTTCATTTTTAACTTATTAGTATTTTAAGAGTATTTCAAGTATATTATAACTTTATTTTTAAAGGGTAATAAGATAAAAAATGACAAAACGTCTCACGTAGCCCATAAATACATACACCTACTATGTACCCACAAAAATTTTTTAAAAATAAAAAAAGATGAAAAATGAAAATCTTCCACTTATATTTGTATATTTGCTCTATTATTTGAGAATTTTCAATTCTGCTATAAAAATGAAAACAAATAGAATAGACAAAACTTAGAAGGGTTAGATATAGATACCAAATAAGCAAGTAGATTGTGAGATGTAGGCAAAATTCATAAGATGTGTTCAATTGATAGTAAGTTCGTAACCCATAAGACATAGTTTATGGTAAAAAGAATGGAACAAACAGAAGTGACACCCATTGGAAACACCCAGTATGCTGTCTTTCTGGCCCCAGATGTGCTATATGTAGAAATGCTAATAAAACGCTGGTCAGCAGGCTGGGTGGTGAGATCGTGAGATCCAGCCATGGCCAGGCATCCATGTGCCTGCATTGCTCCATTTGAACAAGAGTGTGTGTCAGCTCCAGACACTTCTGTCTGTTGGGTTCCCTTCCTCCAACCTCAGTTCTGCTCCTCATAGCTACCCCATCAGTGAAAACGAACCATACTGCAGAGAGGGAGGCAGTACCTGATCTCCAGCCACACAGGGAAGGTTATAGGCCTTTCTTTCTCTCTGCTAAGCCAAGGTGTTAACCTACTCCATTCCCTGCCCCTCGCTTCTGGCTGTGAGTTTTAAGCTGTTTTAGTTTGCTCTGTCAGTCTTTCTGTTCCATGACCTCTTGTATAGCTTGCCTGGTAGTGTTCTTGGAAGCTACCAAATTTGCATTAAGGTAATTTTTTAAATGATACAACCCTACTCCTTCCTACCTCTGGCTTCCTTAGTAGAATAATTCCTTTTAATTTTTCCTGTTTTTCTGCATATATTTTTCTATTTCTCTATATATCCACTTTAACTCCCAGCTGACACCTCATTATAAGAGACAAGATGTTAATTATTTATATTCTCCTTCATCTCCTTCACTTCTCCACCTCTTAAGTTGTTATAGAAAACAGATTTTCTGTTGAGTACTATTATAACTTAAAAAATGAACTTAATCTTTGATTTATGAACTTCCTTTTGTTAATACTTTCTTGTCATTGAAAAAGTAATAAGTGCACAGAGTAAAACATATAAATAGTATGAAAGGGAGCAAAATGAAAAGAAATTCTCCTTCTTAGCCTGGTATCCTGCTTAAAGGCACATACTGTAATCACTTACTAAAATTTCATCTATACAATTTATTTATAATTAGAAGCACACATATGTATATATTCCCTTTATTTTTTACTCTGAGAATTTCTTAGATTTTCCTCTAGAACTTTTATGAACCTATTTTAAAACAAACTTTATTGAGATACAATTTATATATAATAAAATACATTCATTTTAAGTGTCCAATTTGATGAGTTTGACAAATGTAACAGCCACCCAATCAAGATATAAGGTCTTTCCATGACCTCTAAGAGGTCATGCTCTTCGGCCTCCCACCCCTGGCCCCAGGCAACCACTGAGCTTCTTTCTGACAGAAAGAATATCAAGACTTGAGCCTTAAGAGAGATCAAATTTTTAAAATGATTGAGATTAAACTCTAACAGCTAAGGATGCATACTTGAGTGATAAAATATCCAAGGAAATGATTAGTGTAAAACCCAGGAGGGTTGAGACGGGGATAGTGAAAATGGAGATTTTAAAAAGCTGAACCCATTTTAAAATCTTTGATGTACCTAGAATTTATTTTATTATAAGGAAAGAAGAGGGTCAAGCTTTGTTTCTTCCAGATGACCAATGGTCCCAACTTTCCTTATTGAGTCATCTACCTTCTCCCGTTGTTTTAAAATGCTATCTCTCTCATATATAAAACTCCTACATGTATCTGAATAGTATTTGCATTGATATGTCTTTCTTTTCCTGTGCACATCCCAAAGTGTATCAATAGCTGTAGTTTTATATTATTTTAAAATATGTGACAGGGCAATGCTCCCCACCCTACTGTGGCCATTCTTTCAAATATTTTTTCATGGCTTATCTTGCATGTTTATATCCCAGATACCACCCATACATTTTTCCTTTAGAAGCAATGTGCCTAATCCTCCTAATAATCTTGTTTTTTAAAAATTGAGATCAGATTAAATTTAGAGATAATTGAACAAATCAGAGGTAATTTAAATAAAAATTTGGAGTTAACTGACTTGATATTTTTATATTAATCATTTGCCCTGTTTAAGATTAAGTATATAATTTCATTTGTTTGAGTCTTATATTTCTACACAGAGATTCAAAGCTTTCTTCATGTAGGACTGCACATTTCTTGTATAATTCTTAAATATTTTGTCTTTTTCGTGCTTTGATCAATGAGACGTGTCCTTTTACTATATTTTTGAATAGGAGCAGTGGTATAATGGCATAGTAGCTAAGCATAGGGCTTTGGTGACAGATCCCCTTATTTAAATCTAATCTTTAGCTCTGCGAACTAGGGCAAGTTACTGTGTCTTTCTGTGTGACTTGGTGTCCTTGGTTTCCTTGGAGTCCCACTGGCCAAAGATAGTATAAATTGAGCTTGAAAAAGAATGATAGTTGGAACTAATAAAAATCTATCAAATATGTTTAAATCCATGACTTTTAAATTTATATATATGTATATATTTAAATGTAATTGATCACCTCTGGAGGATGAGATTATCTTGAAAACTTGTGAAGACTGGGAAAGAATCAAGCATTTATCCTGCCTTCTCCATTTGAACTTTACTACTGGAAAACAATATTATAAAAGAGTGGAAATACTCTTTCGGTAAATATTTAGGCTAACAAATGTGAAATAAATGATAAAATTAGAATATCACCATTTTGCAATCCCTAATTAGCTCTACACATTGAGCTTCAACATCCTTTAATATGAAAAAAGAGTGAAGATTGGACATTTTGTGCCTCCTAATGAAACAATATATAACCCTCTTGAAAATATTGTTGAGGAAAGAAGCCAGTCACAGAAACCAAATATTATATAATTCCATTTATATGAAATGTCCAGAATAGGCAATTCAGTAGAGGCAGAAAGTAGATTAGTGGCTGCCTAAAGCTGATGGGGAGGAATATGGATTTAAAAGGATGATGGCCAGAGGGCATGGGGTTTCTTTTTGAGTTGATTAAAATGTTGTACAATTGACTCAATACTACAGCTAATTTTACTACATTTTTGTCATCTATGAATATACTAAAAACCACTAATTTGCACACATTAAGTGGTTGAATTGTATAGGATATAAATTTTATGTCAATAAAACTGAAACAACAACAAAACAACAACAAAAAGAAAAAAAAAACAAGAAAAAACAAAGGAACATATTACCACCTATTATCCTGTGAGAAGAATAGAACCTGAGTCCAAACTCACCTCTGAATCTAGATGCGCATTTTTGGGAATACAGAGAAGATGAACATGCTGAACTGCACCGTGAGTATGCGCTCAGCAGTGTCCAGACTATGTATTTTTCAATACATAAAACGTAAGAAAAAAAGAGGGACAGAGGAGAAACCTACACATTAAAGAAAGCCTTAAGAGAGATCAAATTTTTAAAATGATTGAGATTAAACTCTAACAGCTAAGGATGCATACTTGAGTGATAAAGTATCCAAGGAAATGATTAGTGTAAAACTCAGGAGGGTTGAGACGGGGATAGTGAAAATGGAGGGGATTCTGGGTGGGTAGCAAAGTTCTCTTCCTGGAGCTGAGCAGTAGTTAAATGGATGCTCTCCTAATAGTAATTCATTAAATTATATGTTTGGTTTGTGCCTCTCTTATATCTTTATTTTACTTTACAATAAAAATGGAACAGCAATAAAAAGTTTACAATAACATGAATCATGTAAACACTATTTTGTGTAGAACATGCAGTTGGAGGGAAATGTAGTCATATACCACAGAACTGAACTACACAAAATAAAATATTCCAAGCATCAAGGTCAAATGAATTACCTTTTCTTTTCACTCTGAGTGGCTCAGAGTCATACTGCACTTTGGCTTTGTTCTGAATTTGGTTGTGGTTTCCTTATTTTTGTATGCTTCCTCAAATAGGGTTCCTATTTGTCTTTTTTTCCTTTCTATTGTGGACAAAAGAAGCACATAACTTCATATTATCACCAAGACCATCCAGCTGCTTAATTTATTAATGCGATTTCACTTCTTGAAGACTTATTCTCTGAGTTCTCTGATTTATTTATTACTTATTTATTTATTACTTATTCTCTGAGTTATCTGTTTTAATTTAGATTGGTTACTTCCTAAGCGCTGTACAACTGTTATCCCAGGCTATTTTTAAAAATTTATTTTATTTTATTTTATTTACATTGAACTACTTGATTGGGTCCCCTGTGTATTAGAGTCCATGCTTTTCTATTTTCTTGGATTCCACATTTTCTTTTGACTTGCTGGATACTTTTAAAGGAATTTATTTCCCAAAAAGATTGTGTGGGAGGTCATTTTTTTGAGTTCTTGTGAGATAATTTCATCATTTTTACCTCATATATCATTGAGATTTTGTCTATTTACAGAATATTAGGTTCAAAATAAATTTTCTCTTAGAACTTTGAGACTATTCTTCAACATCCATTGTTGCTTATTCATGTGACACCAATCTAATTTTTATTCCTTTATAGTTAATCTTCATTTTTTAAAATCTAAGGACAAATAGATCTTCCCTTTGTCCATGGTATTCAGAAGTTTCAATGATGTATCCTTGAATGCGTCTTTTTTATTTCTCTGCCCTGTACTTGGTAGGCCCTTGTAGTCTATTCAAAGCACATATCTTTCTTTAGCTCTGGGAAATTTTCTTCTGTTATTTATTTCCTGTTTTTTTCCCTTGTATTTTCTCTTTCTGAAATTCATGTGGGGGCCACTACTGGATAAGTCCTCTATATGAATCTTAACATTTTGCTTGTATTTTTCATTTCTTTGGCTTTTGCTGTATATTCTAGGGGAGCTCCTTGACTTTTTTTTCCTAGCTTTCTAATAATTTAAAAATATTTGGTTATATTTTGTATTGTTCCTTTTTTTACCTACCATAGGTTTTTTAGGCATCATTGTCTCAAATCTCTTTAAGTATACTAATTAGAATCATTTTTAAGTTGTCTTCTCATCACTTAATTAGCTGTTTCCTTTGATGACAGATATTTCATTTGATTATCTAGATCTCTCTATTTTGTGCCATTGGTTTCCACTATTGCATAGGTCTTTGAATGGAAGCTCTCATAGTTAGCCCAGAACTAGTGGGTGTGGACTGGCAGCCTTTGCTATAGGATAGATGGCAAGGAGGGAAATGCTATACAATAAGGGTTCTACTCTGGGTTTATGTATCAGCTATGGTTCTTTGGATGCAAGGGAAACTTACGGGGAAGATATAGGGTAGTATACAAAGTCAGGGGTAAAGTAGAAGAACCAGGTTCAGGGCAGGACAGGAGCCAGGGTCCACAGAAATCAGAACGTCTCTGGGGATTTACCTCTAGGCAATATCTCCACGGAAGGTGAAACATCTCTATTGGAAGGTGAAAAAACTCTATCTGTTTTCAGTGTTTGTGTCAGTCTGTTTGAGAGATGATCTGATTGGCCTCTCTTGGGTCAGGGAGCTTCCCCTTAGCCAAGAGCGGAAGGCACCTTGGCTCACAGTTTCTTGATTGACCAAACTGTAGGCAGTGCAAGATAGGTGGTTCCCCAAAGCAAAATTGGAGTTCTAAAAGAAAGGGAGAATGAATGCAAGGCAGGCCAAACGATGGGTGCCCATTGCAGGGGCCAGCACATGAACCAACAGATGTGGTCCTCCCCAAGGAGAGTTTTTACTCTCTCTAGCAAGCATAGTTTTGGTTTCTTCCCAGGTGTCATCCTCCAGCTGACAGTTTTCCAAATACAAAGGTGGAGATGCAGCCTGACTCACCCCTCTGTTCCAGCAGCAGGCCTTCCATTCATCCTCCTGATTTCTGCTCCTCTTCCCACTCCCACTCTGTTCCTGCTGACTTTGAACTCAGACCCCTCAAAATGGCTCCAGCCTTAGCTACAGCTTTCTGTGGTGTACATTCTGAGTTGTTGCTGCTTCCTCTCTGTTTTATCTGCCAGTGCAATCTCATCTTCTCTCTTTATTCCCAGAAATCTGCCAAATTTCTGACTTGCTGAAGGCTTCTTTTATGTGATTTATTCTTTTTTTTTTAACTGGCATGTCAATGTGATTTTAGGAAGGAGGGGAGGTCAAGGCCTGTTAACTCTGCCATCTTGGACCAGAGGCCTCTGTAGATAGATTAATCTCTTAGTTTCTCTGAATGTTTCCGTGGATGGTTGATTTTAAGGACTTCTTTGTTCTGGGCAAATAGTCCAGATTTGTTGAAAGTTAGATGGGAAGCCCCTGGCATATCTAGCTTTTTCTTGCTCAAGATGGAAGGAAGACTTGCTGTTTATTTAAAACTAAGCTTAGGTTTTATCAGTGGGCACTTCATAGATCCAGGCACAAGGCGCCAAAGTATCTCAGATATCCTCTGCCATCTGGACTGAACTCCCTGATGACAGACCTCGCCTCATTCATCTCCCTTGACTTTTGTGCTTGCCTGGATGCTAAGTTTTATGGAAAACTCTCTTCTCCCAAAAGAAACTAAAATGAAGATCTGTTCAATTTTCAAAGGCTTAAGCTCCCTCTATTCTGCTAATCTATCAGCAGAATAAGACTTTATCTTTAGGGAAGGGAGGGAGCTTGGAACTCTGTTTTAAAAGTAAAAACCGGAACACCTAAGATTTTAGCCCTTTCCTTGTCACTTACCTTTGAAAGGCCTCTGAGCCTTGGTTTCATCATCTGATAAATGGGGCTAGGAAGACTGCCCCATTTTCTTCACCTGGATGTCATAAAGATAATATTTTAAAAAGTACTTTGCAAACTATATATAAATGAAAGCTATTGTTCAGAGGGGCCAGCACTATTGAAGCAACCCTTACAATTGCCTGTGGGCTCTAAGAAAAGTGCCGATGGGCTCTAGAAAAGTCTTTGCTGGGGAGAGCTCAGAAGAATCATCTTAAAGAATACTTAAATGGTTGTGAATGGACTATTAATAGAAATCTAAATTTTAAGGACAATTCTGGTGAGAATTCAGAAGGAAATGAGAAACATGTTATTGGAAACTGGAGGAAAGTGGATCCTCATACACTTAGCAGAATTATGACTTGCACTTATGTGGAAAGTAAAGTTTGTAAATGATGAGCTTGGATATCAAGGTGAGGAGGTTTCCAGGCAAAATGTTAAAGGTATGGCCTGGATCTTCTTGCTGCTCACAGTCAAATGCAAGAGGAGCAAGGTAACTCAAAAAAAAATCCAAGACTTCGTGTTTTGGAAAATGCTTAGCTTACTCAGATTGCAAAAGATGCTAAAATGGAAAGATCTCTTGTTAGGAAAGCATCCTCTTAAAAAAAAAAACAAAACACTGAGGGTGTGGCTGTACAATTGATAGAGGTAGAAGGCAGAGATATTCTAGGCAGACAGGGGCGGGTCCCTGGCAAAACCCCCTTCAAGTCAAAGTAGCCTGAAACCCATGGCCCAAAGTGAGAACTTCCATTCCTGTTTGCCTGCTCTTCCCTGATTGGTTCTTTCTGAATAATATCTTTTTACCAGTCAAATGTTGTCTTTTCCAAAACTGCCTAAGGCCTGTCCTGCCTCCATCCTGTGCCTATAAAGACCCCAGACTCAGTCAGTAGAGTGGGAGACAGCTGGACTTCAGGGAAAAGATGGCCAGACTACGGAAGAGACAACCACACTTTGGGGTAAGACAGCCTGCCCATCTGGCCCCCTCTCCAGCTTCCCTCTCTGCTGAAAGTCATTTTTAATGTGTAATAAAATTATCTGCCCTTCAATTGTCTGAGCAACCTCATTATTCCTGGATGCTGGACAAGAGCTTGGGACCACTGAGTGTGGGTACACAGAAAGGGCGTCACAATGGCGCTGTGCCCTCCTAAGCAACAAGGAAAGGGGCCAACTGAACTGCTAACACATCACTGTCCACAGACAGCAAAACTAAAAGAACACTGTAACACCCTCTCTGGGGTCTTGGGGTCATGGGCACCCTCACCCAAGTGCCACTACAAGGGGTCAGCTGAGCTGCTAACACACTGCTGCCTGTGGACAGCAGAACTAAGAGAGCACTGTAACACCCACCCTCTGCCCTGAAGCTTCAGGGTCACAGGCACCCCCACCTGGGTACCACCATGAGCCCTCCATGGTGCTTGCTTCTGCTGGCACCTGGAGCACCTGGCCGGATCTCACACTTGCTCACTCATGTGTTCCCTCCCACAAGGGGTTCAGCACAGTGCGTCAAGTAGACAGGACACCCCTGCTGCGAGTGGAGCAAAGGGGACAAGAAAAATCCTCTATCACTGCCTTTTGCTATTATTTCAGAAAGATCAAAAGATCAGAGCATTCAGTCACACAAAAGCCTCCTTGAAGGGTGTGGCACACAGATATCTTAATCAAACCAGACAGCATCTAAGAAGCTCAAGGGCATTGTCCCTCAGCCATCTCAGCAAAAGCAAAAATGTAAATAAATTATCTAGCAAAGATCCGTGGACAAGATTCTTGCTTAATGGAATGAATTCCTGTGACATACACAGAGGACTCACAAGGTTTTTAATAATTTTATACAAGAAAGGTTGCCAACTTAGCCTGAAACAGACAGAGCATGAGATGAAGGAAGGCTGTCAGACCTCCCCCACCTCCCCAAATTCTACAGGTGGGAAACAGGTTGACAAAACTACTGAGCAACAAACATGCTACCATTCATGAAAAGAGAAGGGCCTGTGGATGGAAAAGGAAAAAAGGAGAACTTAAAAGGTGGACATTTCTGGGTGTCCTTCCTAGGTAGACTTTGAAATGGGCCCCCAGTTTGTTTGTGATGAGCTATGCATAAGCCTGTATTCCTGTCACCATGGATTGTGGTTGTGTATGCTTTTGGATGCTGTGGGACAGAACATTGGGGTTATATTTATAAGCAGATTATACAATTATATCTGGTATGGCTCATGTTATTTTGATGATAATAGAAGCTAGATTAGAGAACTAGCACAAATTTTCAAGGAGATGGCAAAATTAGCCTCATCTCAGCTTACTTATTTGGAGAAAACAAATTTTCATGCAAATGTAAGAGAAAGAGTAAGGATAGTGGCATAAGACTAGAGTTGATAAAGATATCAATACCCTAATTTTAAAAACGCACTGGCAGTTTTAATTTTGAAGTTTCTCTTATCAACAATAGATTAACTATATTTCTAAAGACTTACGTATTCATTTAACAACAGACTTAAAATATTGTCTATGTGTACTAAACCTTATATTAGGTGCTAGGGAGAATAGAGCTCATTAGGATGTGTTTCTTTGCTTGTATAGATAGAAATAAATGGCCATGGATTCCTTCTTTCCCCATATTGGATGCTCTGAGCAATGTGACTTTGCCTCTCTTCCCATCAATAGGTGAAGTCTATTTCACGTCTTGAATGTGGGCTGACCTTGTGACTTGCTTTGTCCAATAGAATGGAGGAAGTGACACATCATGGAAGTTTTAGCCGTGGGAGTTCAGGCCTTGCAGCTTCCAGTCTCGTTCTCTTGGAATGCTACTGCTGCCATGGGAAGAACCAAGGCTAATCTGGTTGGAGATGAGAGACCAGCAGTAGCTGCCATGGGAAGAACCAAGGCTAATCTTGTTGGAGATGACAGACCACATGGAGAGAGAGGCCCAACCAACAGCCAGTCAGATGAGCAAGGCTATTCTGCATCATCTAGTCCCTGCTAGACTGCTAGCTGATAGTTGCCACATAAATAAGCCCAGATGAGAAACACCCATCTGCCTCTAGCCCACGCTGGTGATGCATAGTGTCATAACTAATAAATTATTGTTGTTTTTAAGCTACGAAGTTTTGGTATGGTTTAGCATCACCACTATATACAACTCTTATCGAGGGGCTCACACCTAATCAGTGTGTTTTCATAGCTTTTTCATTCTAAAAGATTTACCTAGGAATTCTATGTTTACATTTGCAGTAATGAAGCTCATTGTGTTTTTCACATTTGCATATTCTCTTATGGATTTTTATCCTTGTAGCCCAGATTTTCTGGATATCATGTGCTACTTTTGAACTTTGCTAATAAGGGTTTATTCCATTTTAGACCTGGTTTCTCAAGAGAAATCACCATTGGTTTTATGTTGGACTTCTACTTGGGAAGAGCTGTTTTATACCACAAGATGTGAGAGAGGGACCTGTAGCAGGGGCAGGCCATCTACACCAGATTTGAATTCATTTCAAGAAGCAGGGATATAGCTCTCTTAGACAGGTTACTTCTCCTCCTGTCTTCTGAGCCTGGGTATCCTGACCATGAGGGTAATTCTGACCAGTGTCCCTCCTTATGGAAAGAGTTGTACAAAGCTAGACAAGGCCTTTGTGCTTCCCTACCATTTAAAATAATATTTTACATTTCAGTTTTGTAAATGAGCCCCAAAAGGATATCTTTATTGAGTGGCATGACAGAAAGATTGCCCATCTGTGGCCATCAATTAGATAAAACTTACCATACCCCTAATCAAGTTTTCCGTAGCTGAGAAACCCCATCTGGTCTGGCAGCAAGGATGGGTATGTGACTATTCTTGGGTGAAACAACTTTCTGCAGCAGAGGATCCGCATCTTCAGTATAGGGATGTGCTCACTAGTCACTGGATGTTTTAGGTCATAAATGAATTGGAAGCTGGGCTTGTATCTAGGAGATCAAAATATTTAGGATCTTATGTGTAGCATAATGTATCTGCCTTTTTCTAAAACTCCCATTGGTTCTCAGTGATATGTTCTTTTGTTCTCAGTGATATATTCTTTCCTTTTACTTTGTGTGTTACATTTCTTCTTAATTCATAGTGAGAACTGAGGCACTGTAACATTTCACATTAATTAGCTCATATTTCTCAGTGAGGAGCAGGACAGAGAACAGATACTTGTATACTGCTTGCTTCTAGTTGCTTAAATAAGTAATTTACAGAGGATTTTACAAAAAGAACCACGATATTACCACCAGGATTGTAAGGCCTTAGTCACCAAGAAGTTATGTAGCAGTCAACGATTTCATGATGTGTAGGAGTTTTTTCCTTTAATCTATCAATTGCTTGCCCTATTTTACTTAAAGACTCTTGGAAGTAGGTATTTGAGAAGGACAAGGTTTATTTAGGTTTAGCAAAATACCAGCTGAGGGTACAATAGTACACTGAGTAGTACAGTAGTAATTTTATTTTATTAAATGTATTAATTGTATTAAATGTACATGAAATGCTAAACTAGTTATTGTTTGAGAATTTTAAAAGCATAGAGATTCCTAAGAAACTTATTTTGTTCATATGTCCAGAGAGTATTTGGAGACATGACAAGTCTTTTGTAATGTGTTACATAGGAAAACTGCCAGACCCTTAGCTCTTTTCTGGGAAAAGCAGAAGCAGATGGTTTGTTTATTTTTTACCCTCCATCTCTATTCTATACCCTGGTAACCCCACTACCATAGCTGGCCATAACCCCATGACTGTAGCTGATGGGACCATAGATCGATTGATGACTGACCCAAAGAGAGCTACAGGTCAGTTGAGGTTGACAGGCCCATCCAACCCAATCTACTTTTTGGGAGAATTAGTTCTGTTGACTCAGAGAGATGCTGTCAGTCAAGTGGTACGGAAGTCAAGAGACATGGAGACAGGCAGTAAGTAGAAGGTGTGAAATAACAGCAACTATAGCTAAGAAGAAGTAATGAGACAGGGAATGAGAGAAGGGAGAAACTTAGTGAGTAGAGACTACCAGTATCTGGGTCACCATAAAGCAGAGCCCCGGGACAGGGAGCAAGGGAAGCCCTCTGAGGGGAGATGACAGAATAGCCAAAGATTAGCAGATACCTTTTGTGACCTTAGCTCAGTTCACAGCAATCCCTTTCTTTAGAGAGCCTCCTCCTTTCACACTCAAGGCTTCTGTGTGGCAACCATGTTTGTGCCACAGTTCCAGGTTCTGCCTTCCAGGCTTCAGTTGATTGGACCAAGGTTGACT